>NC_083574.1:10279420-10621920 GCF_027579695.1 Neoarius graeffei
TCAACACAGTGTCTAAATTTGACGCATACCCAATGCCTCGCATTGATGAGTTGCTCGATTGGTTAGGTACTACTCAATTTTATTTGACACTGGATTTGACAAAGGGATATTGGTACATCCCCTTGACTCCTCTATCCCGAGAGAAAACAGCCTTTTCCACACCGTTCGGATTACACCAATTTGTCACGCTTCATTTTGGGCTATTTAGGGCTGCTACAAAAGGCTTAGTGGGGTCAGGATGCTGAAGTATGGGAGCTGTGGTGAAAGTGACCTTGAATTTTCTGAAGGCCTGCTGCTGGATTCCACTGGAGGCATCGAGGCCCATTCTTTAGGGGAGAGGTCAGGGGTGCTCCGATAGTGCTAAAGCCCCTAATGAAGCACCAGTAAAAATTGGCAAAGCCCAGAAAATGCTGTAGTTCCTTAACTGAAACGGGAGCAGGTCAAGATGTGATGGCCAAGACTTTAGATTTGTCCATGCTGATTCCCTCAGCACTGATAATGTATTCCAGAAATGAGATCTGGTGTACATGAAATTCACACTTCACAGCTTTTATATACAGGTGATTTTTGAGGAGATGGGAGCATACAGATCTGATGTGTTTTTGATGTCTTTCATTGTCAGGGGAGTAAATTAAGATGCCGTCAATGTAGGCAATGATGTACTTCCCCAACATGCCTCTGAGAACGTCATTAATCAGGCACTGAAATACTCTTGGTGCTGAAGAAAGGCCATAAGGCATTACCTGGTATTCAAAATGGCTGGCGGTGGTACTGAAGGTTGTCTTCCATTCGTCCCCCTCTCTGATTCTGATCAGGTTATACGCACTACGTAAGTCCAGTTTGGAGAAGGTTCTAGCAGAACATAGTTGCTCTAGGGCCGAAGGTAGAAGTGGAAGAGGGCAAGGGTATTTCACTGTGATTTGGTTGAGACCCCTATAATCAATGCATAGACAAAGACCTCCTCCCTTCTTCTCCACAAAGAAGAAGCCACCAAATGCAGGTGAGGTGGAAGGTCAAATGTACCCCTGGTTCAAGGCTTCCTGTACATATTCTTCCATGGTTGCTTGCTCAGTCTGGGAAAGTGGATAAATACGCTTGCATGGAGGAGTGGTATCTGGGAGGAGATCAGCTGCACAGTCATATGGTGTGGTGAGGAGGTAGGCCATGTGCCTTACCCTTGCTGAATACTTCCTTTAGGTCCATACAACTTTCAGGAACATTGTCGAGTAAGTTGGGCTGCGGACTCTCCACTGATGTAGATGAGAGGGTTAGTTGGGGATGAAGCAGACAGTTTTTGAAAACAGGTTGATGACCATTGAAGAATGCCTTTATGCTGACAGGATATCAGTGGATCATGTGATTGAAGCCAGGGATAGTCTAAGATGATATCGTGGTGTGCCATCAGTGTGACGTACAGTGAAAGAAGTTCTGAGTGAAGAGCTCCCATCTGAATTTGAACAGGGATAGTGCAAGTGGTGATGAGTCCATCCCCTATGGGACCTCTGTCGATGGTCTTAAAGCTGAGTGGTCTCTGCAAGGTGTTCATGGACAGGTTGACTTTCTGGATGATTGAGATGTTGATGAAATTCCCCTCTGCCCCCAAGTCAATAAATGCAGAGAGCACATGTGTCGATGCTGGCAGCTGCAATAGATTAGATTAGATTAGATTAGATTAGATTAGATTAGATAAAACTTTTTTGATCCCTTTGGGCAGGTTCCCTCAGGGAAATTAAGATTCCAGCAGCATCATTACAGATAAACAGAGAAAAGAAATTGAGGAAAATTTATTTTAATTTATCTAGAAGTTAAGTATTTACATATACAAATATAAAAAGAAGAAGATATGGGGAAAATAGGAAGGGGGAGGGGGAAGGAGGGGAAAAAAGGGGGAAGGGGGGGCAGTGGCAGGAGAAATATTGCACTTTATATTGCACATTATATTGCACATTGTCCGGTATTGCTTATTGTTAGGCTAGGCTACTGCTCCTTTCCATCCTCTGTCCTCCTGTTACCCCTCCTCCCCCCCCCCAGAGAGGAGTTGTACAGTCTGATGGCATGAGGGACAAAGTAGTTTTTAAGTCTGTTCGTCCTGCACTTGGGAAGGAGCATTCTGTCACTGAACAGGCTCCTCTGGTTGCTGATGACGGTGTGCAGAGGGTGACTGGCATCGTCCATGATGTTCAATAGTTTGTCCATAGACCTCTTCTCTGCCACCATCACCAGAGAGTCCAGCTTCATGCTGACCACAGAACTGGCCCACCTGATCAGTTTGTCCAGCCTGGATGTGTCCTTCTTGGATGTGCTGCCCCCCCAGCACACCACAGTGTAAAACAGGACACTGGCGACCACAGACTGATAGAACATCCACAGGAGTTTCCTGCAGATGTTAAAGGACTGCAGCCTCCTAAGGAAGTATAGCCTGCTCTGTCCCTTCCTGTATAAGTGTTTGGTGTTGCAAGTCCAGTCCAGCTTGCTGTCCAGCCACAGCCCAAGGTACTTGTAGGAATCCACAGCCTCCACCTTGACTCCCTCAATCAGAACTGCTCATGACCTTGGTCTGGACCTCCCAAAGTCAATGACCAGCTCCTTGGTCTTCGAGGTGTTGAGCTGCAGATGGTTCCTGTTGCACCACACAGCAAAGTCCCTCACCAGGCTCCTATACTCCTCCTCTCTGTTGTCACTGATACACTCAACGATGGCTGTGTCATCAACAAACTTCTGAATGTGACACAGCTCCGAGTTGTAGCAGAAGTCCGGAGTGTACAGGGTGAAGAGAAGAGGGGCCAGCACCATGCCCTGGGGTGCTCCGGTGCTGCTAATCACAGTGTCATACGTGATGTCCTTCAGCCTGACATACTGTGGCCTGTCAGTGAGGTAGCTGGAGATCCAGGTGACCAGGCAGGGGTCCACTCGCATCCTGTTCAGTTTGTTCTGAAGCAATAGGGGCTGGATGGTGTTGAAGGCACTCGAGAAGTCCAAGAAGAGGATCCTCACTGTGCCATTTCCATTATCCAGATGCAAGTGGGCTCGGTGTAGCAGGTAGAGGATGGCATCATCCACACCGACACCTGCCCGGTACACAAACTGCAGACAGTCCTGGGCATGTTGTACCTGGGGTCTGAGGAGGCTGAGGAAGAACTGCTCCAATGTCTTCATCAGATGTGAAGTGAGTGCCACCGGTCGGAAGTCGTTCAGCTCGCTAGGCCGATTCTTTTTGGGAACTGGAACGATACATGATGTCTTCCAGAGGGTGGGCACTCTCCCCACCTGCAGGCTGAGGTTGAAGATAGATTGGAGTGGTTCACCCAGTTCAGCAGCACAGGTCTTCAGTAGTCGGGGACACACCTTGTCCGGGCCTGCTGCTTTCCTGGGGTGAAACTTCCTCAGTTGACCTCTGACCTAGTCTGCAGTAATGCATGGAGGAGTCTGTGTTAAGGTGGGGGATGAGGGGCTGCTGTGATGACTGGGGGGAGGTGTGTTGAGGGAAAAAGGAGAGATGGCTGCAGTGAGGGAGAGGGTGGGGGGGACGTGGGCTGGTTGAAATGATTGAAAAAGTCATTCAACTCATTCGCCCTCTCCACTGTCCCCTCAACGACTCTGGTCTTTGTATTGTGGCCTGTGATGGTTTTCACACCTTCCCAGACCTCCCTCATGCTGTTCTCCTTCAGCTTCTGCTCCACCTTTCTCTTGTAGCTGTCCTTAGCTTCCCTCACGCAGTGTTTTACCTCCTGCTGTGCTGCTTTCATCACCTCCCTATCCCTGCTCCTGAAGGCGGCCTTCTTCCTGTTGAGGACAGCTTTGACTTCCTGTGTTACCCATGGCTTGTTATTAGGGTAACACCGTACAGTCTTAGGCCAAGTTTACATTAGACCATATCTGTCTCGTTTTCTTCACGGATGCACTGTCCGTTTACATTAAAACACCTGGAAATGCCGGGAAACGGGAATCCGCCAGGGTCCACGTATTCAATCCAAATCGTGTCTGGTCCGGTGCTGTGTAAACATTGAGAATACGCGGATACGCGGAGCTGAGCTCTAGCTGGCGTCGTCATTGGACAACGTCACTGTGACATCCACCTTCCTGATTCACTGGCATTGGTCATGTGACGCGACTGCTGAAAAACGGCGTGGACTTCCGCCTTGTATCACCTTTCATTAAAGAGTATAAAAGTATGAAAATACTGCAAATACTGATGCAAATACTGCCCATTGTGTAGTTATGATTGTCTTTAGGCTTGCCATCCTTCCACTTGCAAGTGGTAAGTGACGCGCATGCCCGACATGCACTGAGATCACACACACAGCGGCTCAGTCCCAAATCACTGCTCGTGCGCTATACTCGCGCGCTCTGTGAGCTGCGCAGGGCCGGAGTGCGCACCCTCCAGAGGGCACTCGCTGTTCAGGGCGGAGTGATTTGGAGTGCAGGATGCCTGCGGAGCCGAGCGTATCCGTGTATTGGTGTTGCTATGTGCACGCGAATCGTGTATTGGCGTTGCTGTGTGCACACTAATCGTTTTAAAAATGTTAATCTGATGATCCGCTGATACGGTCTAATGTAAACCCCACCTTAGTGGGGGAAACCACGTCTGCACAGAAGTTAAGGTAATCCTTCAGACAGTGTGTCAGCCCTTCTATGTCCTCACAGTGTGGGCTAAGCAGCACATCCCAGTCCATGATGTCATAGCAGTCCCTGAGGGCATCTTCCATTTCAGGGGACCACCTCCTGATGGAGCTAGTTGTTGTAGGCTGCCTTTGAACCAGGGGATGCACTTCAGCTGTAGATGAACCAGGTTATGGTCAGACTTCCCTAGTGGGGGGAAGAGTGTGACTCTGTATGCATCCCTCACATTAGCATACAGCAAGCCAATTGTCCTGTTGTTCCTTGTTGGACAGTCCACAGCCTGGTAAAAAGCAGCCAAAGTAGAGTCCAAAGTAGCATGATTAAAGTCCCCAGAAATAATGATGATGCCCTTTATTGTCACTAGTCACATGTACCAGCAAAATTAGCTGTCAACCTGTCCGTACATTTACAACATACAATTGACATAGGGTAGACAGGACAGGAAGACAGGGATGAAGATAAAAAGGAAACACAACATGAGGAGAGATAAGGAAAAAAAGAACACCCCCCCACTATGCTCCTGTCAGGAGTACAGTGTGGGAACATTTAAAAAACCTTTGCACATAAGCACACAACAACACAAGTACACTTTAAACACAGGACTTGAAGGGGGGGAATCAGGGGTAGGGGTAAGGAGGGGGAGGGGGGAGGGGAGGAGATAATCCAGCACAAGCAAGCAGCCGTTCGCTCCTGCAGCCATGAAGGTGCTGGTCACGCACCCGCTTGTCACACTGGGGGTAAAAATGGCGACCGTGGAAAGTTAGAGAAGGAATGCGAGAGTGTCTCCCAGCAGTGGCCTTCAGGGGGAAATGTTGCCTCAGCAATGGCCTGAACTGAGGCCAGTGCTGTCTCAGGGAGCCGAATGTCGATAAGATATAAATTGTTTGGTCTTTCCAGACGCAGTCTTTGCACGTCCACACCACTCGTCCATATCTGTCCATTCCGTCCATTCTATTCAAATTCAAATTGATCTCTGAAAAACATATTCCTTGCAAAGCTGAAAGCTGCTCCAAGATAACAACCATTTTGTGGTTAAAGTTCTGAATGTCCACAGTCCGAGTGCCAGCAGCTTTGCCCACCACTCCAATCATATTGGGCAGCTTTGTGGGGCTTTGAACAGCTGTCACCGCTGTCTGATTTCCTTGATATACCAGGGCAATGCCTAATCCAATCAGCAAAAGTCCTGTAATCATGGTTCCAAATATGTAGATATCGTCAATGTCCTCCACAGAAAGAATTGCCAGGCACATGACCCGCCACCGCTCACATGCGTCCATCGTGTAACCAGCCACAAACGTTCCAGCAGGACAGACGGGTTCCCCCGAACCCAGGCTTCTCGTCGAGAAAACAGTGTCAATTTCGTTAGGAGACCAGTTTATCAATTCCATGCTTTTTTAGTTTAGAAAGTAATGCAGGGAGAGTCTCTTCAAAAAGTACAGCACACGAGACAAGACACAGAAGCACAAGCAGGGAAAAAAAGGAGGGAGAGGGAGAGCAGAAAATGCGACCGCATTCCGTGGAAGCATGGAGAGAAAAAAAAAAGATAAATGCCTCAGGGTGCTGTGTCTGCAGCCTTGCTGTGACAGAGTGAATCCTCTCACATGCAGAGGCTGCATCTGCCCTCGGAGGGATGTAAACACAGATGGTGATCACGTGACTGAACTCCCTCGACAGATAATATGGCCACAGGCTAACAGCTAGCAGCTCCAAGTCTGGGCAACATAAAACTGTCTTTACGGAGATATGTCCCGGGTTACACCAGCGGTTGTTAACATAAATGATGAGTCCCCCCACCTTTGCTTTTCCTGCATGTGTTAGTGTCTCTGTCGGCTCTCACAGCAGTGAATCCCCGCAAGTCCACGTTAACATCTGGTACAAGGTGTGTTAGCCATGTCTCCGTAAAGATAAATAAGCTGCTCTCCTGCTAAATCCGCTGGTTGTTCAGATTGGAAAGCTCGTCGACTTTATTCGGCAGCGAGTTCACATTCCCCATGATAACGGAGGGAATGGATGGTTTGCAGTGCCGCTGGTTGTCCACTAGCCTAGCCTTTAGCTTAGCTCTGGCTTTGCAGCCCCTGGGTTTCCTCCTCAGCTTGGCCGGGATGGGGTGTCGTATCCTGGCTCGTCCCATTGTTTTCAGGGCCAGGAGCTCCTCTCTTGAATAAGTGAGAAAACTGGCTCCTGGTTGCGTGTTAAACTTAAAAATATCCATGTTATATAAGTAAAACACACTATGTCTTCATAAGAAGAGCAGAAAAGTAAAAAAAGGTGGAAAAAAAGAGGATTAAAAAGCTAAAAACCACAGAGCTACTGGAGAGGCAGCCGTCTCACACAGCACCCATGTACATGAGTATTTTAAAATATGACTGGTATTTTAAAAGACTGAATTTTATGAGGTAACAGTGGATTCACTGGGCTGGTCAATGCTTTAGCAGGACATGTAGAATTGCTGTGAGGTTGACAAACAGGGCATTTAAAAATAAGATGGTTAGGATCACTGCAGTAGAAACACAAGCCCTTGCGTTTTCTTCTCTCTCTCTCTCTCTCTCTCTGAATGTTTCAGATGAGCCTGAGATACCACCATAGGTGTGGGCATGTTAGTGGCTGGAGGTAGCATGGCAGCATTTTGTAAAGCTGGTCTACTGCTGGGCGGCACGGTGGTGTAGTGGTTAGCGCTGTCGCCTCACAGCAAGAAGGTCCTGGGTTCGAGCCCCGGGGCCGGCGAGGGCCTTTCTGTGTGGAGTTTGCATGTTCTCCCCGTGTCCGCGTGGGTTTCCTCCGGGTGCTCCGGTTTCCCCCACAGTCCAAAGACATGCAGGTTAGGTTAACTGGTGACTCTAAATTGACCGTAGGTGTGAATGTGAGTGTGAATGGTTGTCTGTGTCTATGTGTCAGCCCTGTGATGACCTGGCGACTTGTCCAGGGTGTACCCCGCCTTTCGCCCGTAGTCAGCTGGGATAGGCTCCAGCTTGCCTGCGACCCTGTAGAAGGATAAAGCGGCTAGAGATAATGAGATGAGATGAGATGGTCTACTGCTGATTAGCTGATCCAATCAGATAGCTAGATCAATGAGAGAGTCTAGAGTTAAGTTTTCATCTCGACACGCCAGCTCACTCAACACTTTTGGGCATAGACCTTGGTGAAAAGCAGCCTTTAAAGCTGGCTCATTCCAGCCACTGCCGGCAGCTAGGGTTCAAAAGTCCAGACCGTATTCAGTGACTCTTCTATTTCCCTGCTTAATGGTCAACATACTCTCTCCGATTTCGATGGTCTCAGATTCATGATTGAAGACTCGCTTAAATAATTCCAGGAAATGATCGTAAGACATAGTGTGCTCACCTCCACGCTCCCAGACAGCACTTGCCCACTGAAGAGCCTTACCAGTCAGCAGTGTAAGAAACTGCAATCTTTTGATCTTTGGAAATGCCAGTGAGGGATGAGAAATAAAGGGAGCATTGGAGAAGAAATCCCTTATAGCTGGCAGCATCGCCGGCGTATTTCTCAGGTAACGAGAGGAGCTTTGTGGAGCTTACGGAAGCTTTGGGGTGTGTTAGGAGTGCCTGTGACATCACAGCAGTGAACTGCGCCATCTTGGTGTTGAGGTTGCTGAGCATCTGCTGGTGTTCTCCTAAGAGGCGCCCTTGAGCATTCCTCTGCTGGCTCCATTTGACGGCAAAGTATCCTGTCAGGGTGTGGGCACTTATGGATGCAGGAGAAGCAAACTGTAGACAGAGCCAAAACAGCAGACAAGAAGCATAATCAAAGAAATGGGTGGAGGTCGGTCAATTGGCAAACTGGATAATGTAGACGAGACTAAGAGACGTGGTTGAGGTAAACATAAACAAAGGTCGAATACTAGAAGGTAGGCAGAAAGTAAATGGCTTGGTAATGACAGGAAGGAAACACTGAACAATACTTCACAGTGACTGAGAGTAGTGTTTATATACAGTAGGGTTGTTGATGATGAGAGACAGGTGCATTTAATAAGCTGGAGACAGAGGGCACTGTGGTTCTTTGGAGTTGTAGTTTGTGGCGGCCATGCTTGAAGGCTGTTTCAAGCTTGTGCTCTCAACACTGTTACTGACACTACCCATGTCATATGCACTAATGCACCCTCATACCATCACAAATGTTGGCTTTTAAACTGTGCACTGATAACAAGCCGGATGGTCCCTCTCCTCTTTAGGCAGTGGCGGCTCCTGAATTTTTTTTCAGGGGGGGCAATTTTCCCCCGTTATGTCTACACGGACCATAAATGTCCACAGGACTGAAGTAAATTGACCTAGGTAGCAAGTGTTAGGTCAAATTTTATTATATGTAGATTATGATCAGAATATGAATCAGAATCAGTAGGTTAAATCAGGATATATGTAGATATATGTAAGTTTAGTGAAGTATTAATTCTTGGCTTATTCTGTGTGTTAGTTGAAACGACCTTAGGTCTGGCTGGATATTGTCTGGGAACATTTTGTTTATGAAATGTGTATTTTGAACAGAGAAGTGTCTGAAGGTCTGTTTTAGTGTCAGATCGACTGGTAGAATTAAAGTTCATGTTTATGTTAATTCATTCAGTTGAACCTTAGGTCATAGCTTCATAAAAGCTATGAAATATACTGAAATATATTGAAATATACTATGGTAGTGATTTGGATCCCGTAATTAATGAATGCATTCCGTGATTAATGTTAGTTTTATAGTTCTAGATTAGTTTCATGATGACATTATAATTATAATTAAGATCTTATGATTCTAAGGGTTTTTAGTTTAAAAGCATTAACCTAATTTAGTTATGAGTTTAATCCTGTTAGTTGTTTAATTGTTCTCTCTCTTTCAGACATATTCTCATTGTTCTTGTGGTTAAGTTGTTCTTATTTTTTATGTTTATTTTCTTATAACATTCCTTGTTTTAGCATTATTAAAGACATATTGTTATTTGTTATTTTACTTATGTTGATGGAATCAAGATGTAATTTACTGACTGAACACACATTCATGTGTTAAGAATTATTCATGTTAATTATTAAGATCCTTTCTGTGCAAACTAGTGTCTTTGACCTTCTCCGTAGACTAGACATTATCTATGTTTAACATTCCATGCTATTCCATAAAAATTAGCCAAAATATTGATTATAAGCCAAGACTCTGATATCTATCTATACCTTACTGTCAGCAAAAATATGTTATTATATTATGATTGATTCAAGATCATTACACACTTCCACATAGACGCACACCCATCACACACATACACACACATGAAGACAAAACATAAACACAGAGACACTATAAGACGTTTTCAAAAATGTTTTCATTTTGACGAAGTGACTGTGCGAATAAACTGGCATGTGAATCTCTGATTCTTTGTCTGTTTCTCTCGACCTGATCATTCGTCCTCGGATCCGAGGCATCGACACGAAGGAATCGGGGTCTCTTTCTGGGTGAACCCAACAATTTGGTGTCAGAAGTGCGATACTGCCAACCAGGTGAGTAAATTATTTTAATTTTAATGTATAGTTTGATTGGTTAGACTTCCTCCTGGTTGGTAGTAATTTCAAAAAATTAAAGAGACCCAGTTGTTTATAATTCAGGTTGGTAATCCTCGTGTAGAGGCACGGGACGGGACAGGGAACTTCGTAGACTTTTTAGACTCTTGTCTATGGGACGTGACGGGGCTTGGTAGAGCCACGGGAAGACTGGTAAACCTCGTAATTTGTTTACGGGATGGTGAGCCTCGTGAAGTGAAAGAGCTGTCACGAGAAGAGCGCGCTTTTAATCTTAACGATTCCTTCGTGTAGCCATGGGGGGTATTTGTAGTAAGGAGGTACTCAGACCCGATTCTGAAGACACTCCACGGGATTGGATGAATTGATGTGATTTAGAACTCTATACTACTCCTTGGTTAGACCTTTTGGCCGAGTGGTCCGAGAAACAATTTCAGTCTCGGTTAATTTATCCTCGTGCAGGAACTTTTAAACCAGAGTATCTCGTTTCGGCACATACAGTAAACAGATATATGAAGGATTTGGCAACCCAGAATGGGATTATGATTACATGACCAAAGGTTATTTAGAGTGGATTAAAATGAAGCCAATTTGGGATGATTTTCATGGAATTAAAGAGACGAAAGAACAAAAGAATTCAATACCACATCCTAAGCATAATGCAGAGGTGAAACCTGCTTTATCTAGATCCATAGCCTCTGTTTCCCCGCTGATATCCGAGGAAGCAAGAAACATTCCTGTAGATACACCGGCGAACACTTCATGTCCCGCTGATAACGTTCCTAGCATATCTCATAACACAGGCGCTAGAAGAAAAACTGTAATGAACAAAAGAAACGAGACGAACGGCTCTAATACGGATTCTGACGACGAAATAAATACAGCTTGTGTGTGGGCGCGAAGAGGAAAAGGATTTAAGATCAAGCCGCTTTCGGCATCAGAATTAAAAGATATTATTAAGTTGTTGCCTTCGATAAACAACCCAATCAACTTTGTAGACATGCTCATAAGAATGTGCAGGCATAAACAAATGGTTGGTGCAGATTATCGTTTTATCATGCACGCTGTTCTCAGTGATAGATATGATGAAACGGCATTGCTAGCCGCCGTACCTTGCTTAAGGCCTGAGAATGATGAATATGAAGTAACTGAAATGAAAGTAGAAGAAGATGGTCAAACCACGACTAAACATGTGATTAAGTTTTACTGGAAAGAGACTGATAGAGCTATGGCAGAATTAAAGGACCAATTGACGCGTTATCTGCTCTCACGAAGACAGGCTAGCCGTGATCTTTCACAGGTTACTAATTGTAAACAGGAGAAGGCTGAACTCACTTCCAAGTTTTTGACACGCTTTAGCGAGACATGGACTTGTTTGGGAAATATGCCGCTGAACCAGCAGCAAAGCAATCCTCTCTTTATTTCGACATTTCTGAATAATTGTCGTCCTGATGTACAGAAGGTTTTGAAACATCATTTGAGTGACCGGAGTAATATGATAGTGAGGGCTCTAGGGGAGAAAATTAGGGTTTTGGAGGGAGATGATCTTTTGGATACTAAGCAGGTGGCCTGTCTTTCCGTTGCTAGTGGTTACTCACAACGGAATTGGGGTGATCCACAAGGCAGGGCGGGGAATAAGGGATTCCCTGGTGATAGATTGTGCTATTATTGTGGTAAAGAAGGACATTGGAAACGCAAGTGTCGAAAGAAACGAGCAGATGAAGACAGGGCACGGCAAAGATCCTCTTCTTCTTCTTCTTCTTCTTCTTCTAATCTTCAGCGTGGTGTGTCTCTTCCTCCTCCTCCCCCTCCTCCTCTTGCTCTGCCTGCTCCTACGGCAAGCGTAGGCCCATATCGAGCATAGAGCTGCCTACAGAGCTGTGACCCCATGATGCTACATTGTTCTTTCGACTCTTATCTAGCTAGTGATTTGCCTGTTGTAGAATTAGCTGTGAATGGAGAGGTGCTCCCTTTCTTAATTGACACTGGTGCTACAATGTCCTCGGTGGGAAAGTCATACGAGGGTCCGATGTCTAACAAAACTGTTCGCTCTGTGGGAATTGATGGGGTCCCTTTTTCTTCCCCTTGCACTCCTCCGTTACTGGTAACCTGTCCCGCTGACCCAGCACTTCGTAAACATCACTCTTTTGTGTTGATGTCACAGTGTCCTTTTAACTTAATGGGACGGGATCTAATGAGTCTGTTACATTTATCCATTTCGTTTCAGGGATCCAAGATGACTATTTGCACTCCTGACTCACTGCCTCCTGCTTTATCTTATCTTTCTTCACATGTGACGGTGCCAAATATCTCTGCTGTTTGCATGACTTCTGTAAACTCTGTTATTTCCTCTACTGACCCTTCTACGGCTTTGGCTGAAATTCCCTCCTCTCTTTGGGCTGAACAGAAGGATGAGGTAGGCCTAGTTCATTGTGTTCCTTATGAAGCTAAGCTGAAACATCTGCTCCCTGTCTATTGGCCCTTTTCCACTACCCTTTTTCAGCTCGCTTCAGCTCGCTTCAGCCCGACACGGCTCGCATTTCGACTACCAAAAACCAGCACGACTCAGCTCGCTTCAGCCCTGCTTAGCCCCTAAAACTCGCACCGTTTTGGAGTGGGGCTGAAGCGAGCCAAACCGTGCCGAGTGAGGTTGGGGGCGTGAGCAGACACTCCCCTGTGCACTGATTGGTGAGGAGGAGTGTCCTCACATGCCCACACACGCCCCGCGAGCGCGCTGGGATCTGTAAACACCGCAAACCCGGAAGGAGAATAATTACGAATTACGAGAATTTCTGAAGCCTTATGCGCCTCGCCTCATCTATACACTCTTGCCAGTATCTGTCCGCGTTGTCGGTGACAACAAGCCACAGCACCAAGACCAGCAACACTAACGACTCCATGTCCTCCATGTTTATTGTTTACTCTCCGGGTCATGAGACTACTGCTTAAAAGATCACTGAATCAGTGACATACAGAGCATCGTGGACGAGTTCGCGGAGTGCAAGGCTCGTCGTATGCCCTTCAAATAATGCGCGCAGTAGGCTATTGATGTTTTATTATGAGCCATGTACAGTATGTCGCCTAATGTTTTTTTGTTTCTGAGTTACATGTTCGTTTGAAGGACTTAATGTACAAAATAACATAGTTGCACCCCGTAGTGTTGAAATTGGTAAACACAGTGCATTCAGTGAGGTTTGCACCGCCCTCCTTTTATTTCTGACTCTTCCTGTCACCGTTGCAACCTCTGAGCGCTCATTCGTATGCCCTTCAAATAATGTGCGCAGTATAGGCTATTGATGTTTTATTATGAGCCATGTACAGTATCCTAATGTTTTTTGTTTCTGAGTTACATGTTCGTTTGAAGGACTTGATGTACTAAATAACATAGTTGCACCCGGTAGTGTTGAAATTGGTAAACACCGCAGTTGCGGACATTTTGTAGCCTAAAATGATGTTATGATAAGCTTTAATAAAGGGCCCGGTCATTTGCCCCGCCCCCGGCCCGGCTCTGACTTGTTCCGCCACTGTCACTGATGTCACTGTTTGCGCTGCTTAACGACATCACCTGACGTCCACCCACTTTCGCTAACTCCACCCAATGTGTCCACCCACTTCCAGCCAGCACAGTTCAGCGCGGTTGTAGTCGAAATGCAACTCCAACAGCCCCGCTCAGCCCGACTCAGCTCGACTCAGCACGGCACGGCTCAGCCGCGTTTGTAGTGGAAAAGCGGCATATGTTAACCAGTATCCTCTCTCTGAGGATAAAGTCAAAGGAATTGATGTCATCTTACAGTCTCTCCTTGAACAAGGCATGGTGAGAGAGTGTACTAGCCCATACAATACACCTGTCAACCCTGTGCCCAAGCCAGACGGTACCTGGCGTTTTACGCAGGACTTGCGTAAGATTAATGAACTGATTGTTCCTGTAGCACCCATTGTACCTGACGTTTCCTCTGTAATATCACAAGTTCCTGCTGATCATTGCTGTTTCTCCGTCATTGATCTCTGCTCTGCTTTTTTCAGCATTCCAGTTGGAGAAAACACACAGCCTTTGCGTTCATGCACAGACGGAAGCAGTATACTTGGACACGCCTACCACAAGGTTTTATTGATTCTCCAGCTGTGTTTTCAGCTGTAATTCGTAACGCACTTTGTGACCTCTCCCTCCCCCAGGGCTCTGTGATCCTGACATATGCCGATGATCTTCTGATATCCGCTGAGTCACCGGAAATCTGCCAAGACGCATCATTGCGCCTGCTCCAACATCTGGCGCAAAAGGGTTTCAAGGTTTCCAGAACCAAGCTCCAGTTCTGCAAGGACACTGTTAAGTATTTGGGCTTTGAACTTTCACAAGGTTGTCATAAGCTGTCAGCTGATCGGGTGCAGGCGATTTTAGACACAAAACGCCCTGCCACTAAGCATGCACTCATGTCTTTTTTGGGTCTTATCAACTATTGCAGACAATGGATCCCTGACTGCTCCTCATATGACAAGATTCTCCGTTCTGCAATCTCTCATCAAGATCCACAGCGACATCCTTTGACCTGGACTGACACTATGATTAACACTTATCACTCCCTCAAAAGCGCTCTCTGCTCTGCCCCAGCTCTGGGTTTACCTGACTACTCAAAGCCCTTTCATCTCTACGCCTGTGAACAACAAGGTACGGCGTCTGGTGTTTTGGCTCAGGAGCATGGGGGGGGATTCGTCCGTGTGCGTTCTTATCTAAAACATTAGACACTGTTGCTCAAGGCTTGCCTGCGTGTCTAAGAGCTGTCGCCGCCTGTGCTATGATGGTTTCAGATGCAGAGAAATTGGTTTTGTCTCACCCACTGATCTTGCACTCGTCACATCAAGTTAAACAGGTATTGCAAAATTTACAGACTCAACATATGACTGCGCAGCGACGCTCCGGATATGAAACCATTCTCTTTTCTACTGACAATCTCGAAATTCGTGCCACATCCTCTAATACTGTAGGTCACGCTCTCGCACGCCTTCTTAACTCTCAGGGCGACACCTTAGAGGACACCGATCATGATTGTCTATCTGAAATCTTGCATACTACCAGTATCGGGCCTGATCTTTCCTCCAGCCCTCTGGAGACGGGGGAAGTAATCTTTGTTGATGGCTCTTGTTCTAAACCTTCAGATGGTGTTTTCCTCTGTGGCTATTCTGTGTGTGTTCCCTGCCTGACACTGTACACGAGGCCTATGCTCTCCCGTTCTCTTCCGCTCAGGCAGCCGAGTTGTATGCACTAATGCGTGCTTGTATTTTGTCTCAGGGCAAGGACGTCACAATCTACACAGACTCTCGTTATGCCTTTGGGGTGGCTCATGATTTTGGGAAGATTTGGCAGTCACGGGGCTTCCACGCCGCAGATGGGAAACCCATTTCACACTCAACCTTAGTACAAAACCTTATTGATTCTTGTCATCTCCCTAGGTCACTCGCCATAGTTAAGACTAAAGCGCATGCCTCGGGAAACACCCCTGAACGCATGGGTAATTCTCTTGCTGATCGTACGGCAAAACCTGCTGCTGCTTCTGGTGTCATGTCTCCTGGTCTAGACCCTTCATCATGTAATACATCTTGTCTTGCTAGTAGCCTGATCCCAGATTTAGACCTTATCTCTTTAAAGGCTTCAGCTTCTCCAAATGATTCTGCCTTTTGGCAGCTACAAGATGCTTATGTCACCTCTGATGGCCTATGGTATAGCCAAGATGGCCACCTTTGTCTTCCATCACATTGCCTTCCCTTTCTCGTGCATGAATTTCATGGCGTGACACACCGTGCACGAAGGGGGGTGAAGGGGGACATGAACAAACTTTTCTGTATAGCCAATCTAAACAGTTTAGTGGATTCAATTCTCGAGAGATGCCTCATCTGTGCACAAAACAATCACTCCAAAGCAGTCACGAAACACGAGTGTTTACCCATACCTACATCTCCATTCCTAGAATGGCAAATCGACTTCACACACATGCCTCCCTGTGGGCCGTTTAAATATCTCCTGGTGATTGTGGACAAATTCTCTAAATGGGTAGAAGCCTTTCCGTGTTCTAGAGAGAATGCAAAAGTAGTGACTCGTACGCTGGTAAAAGAAATAATACCTCGTTATGGGGTTCCCGATGCCATAGACTCAGACAAAGGTACCCCTTTCGCCTCAAAGGTCACACAAGACCTGTGTAAGTATCTTTCATTGAACTGGCGTTTTCACATTCCGTACCATCCTCAATCTTCTGGTATCGTAGAACGTACTAATCGAACATTGAAAGACAAACTAACTAAGGCTATGCAGACCACAGGTTCCAAAAATTGGGTAGACCTATTGCCAGCCACACTGGCTGAAATTCGCATGACATCGAAGCCTAGTCTCGGCAGCTATTCCCCCTACGAGATCATTTTTGGGCGACCGTTCCCTGTCCCCTGGAGAAAAGGGACTCCGGCTCTGGGTACCTCTGATTTGAAGACACATATGGATGAGTATTCTGCAGCCCTTATCGATAAATTGCATGAAATTTGTACTAAGGTCAATAGTACGATATAATTTCCACCATCAGCAAACACACACCCCTTCCAAGTGGGAGACAAGGTGCTGGTGCGACTTTTCAAACGATTTGGACAATTGGGAGAACCTAGATATAGTGAGCCTGCAGGAATAGTCGCCATTACTCGTACTGCTGTCTTAACTGACCTTTTTCCACAGTGGATCCATGCCACCCGACTGAAGAAGGCTCCATAACAAAGTTGTGTTACAATAATCAGTTTGCTATTAACGCTTTTTGTGTCCCTATCCAGTCTGTCTTTCTCTCTCTCTCTCTCTCTCTCCCTCTCTCTGTGCTCTATATAGATTTGACCTGTGTGCAAACGCTGACTGAGTTGTGCAGCCCGGCTGACTGAGAATCAGTTACTGTCTGTGAGACGTTGTGAACAAAAGGGGAAGAGATCTCGCGCCCAGTTTGGAACCACCCATGAACCGTTTGGAACCACCTCACTACAACCATGATGGTCCACATCGCGGGTCTCATGACATCACTGCTCGGGGCAGGGCTACCCGCCCGAGCCTTCAGGACCACATCACTGCTCGGGGCAGGGCTACCCGCCCGAGCTTTCGTGGCTGCTTCATCTCTGCTCGGGGCAGAGTTACCCGCCCAAGCCCTCGTGACTATTCTCTTATTGCTCGGAGCAGGGTTACCCACTGGAGCTGGACCTCGAGACAACATCTTCTGGCAATTCGCTAACTGGACTGCACGGGCTCACACAAACGAAAGTTCTTATGTATGTCATTTGATGCCGTCTTCTACTATTATTACACGCCCACCTTTGCCGTTATGCTCTGAAGCTTTATATTATGCTTGGGGGCCAAAAGGCCAACCTTCTAAATTTTGGGGCCCTTTCTGTGATTACTCTCCTCACCCTTCTGTGGTAGCAAGGTTAAACCAGACTTCTTTAGCACATGGCACAAATACCCCCGACATTATATTACAATATTCTATTCTCACTACTTTGAAAGTAGATATGCCTTCTAATTTCACTTTCCCTCACTGTTTTAGAATGAATTACTCTCAAAAAAATAATATTTATTTAGGACACATTCCTAAGTCTCAATGTAAGCAGATATATGATCAGAATTCCGCCACCTCTCCATGTCCTCGCTGGGTCCCGAATTCATGTTGATGTAACCCTCCGCTAACTGATTGTACACTCAACAGTATCGGGTATATCAAGAATACATGTAGGGCTCATCCTAATTGTGTTCCACCACACCCTAATAATTATCCTGGTGTTAAATTAGCATTAAACTGGTACTGGTACTGCGGTAATAGTAATCCCCTTGTTTCGTTTCCCACCAAGTGGTCAGGCATTTGCGCTCCCATACAACTCAAAAACACTATCACTGCTATCCATCCTCTCTCTGCTCATCGCCCAAAACGAGATGTCATTCATAATTTTCCACCCCTGGAACATCATCTTACTACTAGGTGGCACAGGTTTTGGACATCAATGTTTCCTCATTTTGGTGTAGCTGATCTATGGAAGAATGTAGAATTAACACATTATCGCTTAGCCAGCTTTGTTAATGAAACCATCAAAGCTGTCGATGGTATTAGGACTGAGTTAACCGCCCTGCGTCTAATGACTACTCAAAATCGTATGGCCCTTGATATTTTATTAGCAGAAAAGGGGGGTGTTTGTGCTATGATCGGAGACAGCTGTTGCACTTTTATTCCTACTAATGATAACCCGGATGGTGAAATAGGTGCAGCCGTACATCAAATGAGACAGATTGCTCAACAACTAGAACATGATGAACATGGGGATACGGCAGGGTGGGTGTGGTTTTCTGGACTGTTTGGTAATTGGTCTGCTATTTTTTCTATGTGTATCCCTGTAGTGGTGATTTTTCTTTTGTTTATTTTCCTGGGACCTTGCATTTTGAGATGCTTGATGGACAGAATGCATAAGATGATAAATAGTCTTACCTGCAAACCTCTGCATAGAGAAAACAATGTATATTATCGTCCTGCTAGGGTGTAACACTAATCTAATTAAAATCTAGTTAATACTGTGATTAGTATTAAAGGGGGGGGATTGTTAGGTCAAATTTTATTATATGTAGATTATGATCAGAATATGAATCAGAATCAGTAGGTTAAATCAGGATATATGTAGATATATGTAAGTTTAGTGAAGTATTAATTCTTGGCTTATTCTGTGTGTTAGTTGAAACGACCTTAGGTCTGGCTGGATATTGTTTGGGAACATTTTGTTTATGAAATGTGTATTTTGAACAGAGAAGTGTCTGAAGGTCTGTTTTAGTGTCAGATCGACTCACACACACTCAAATGGTAGAATTAAAGTTCATGTTTATGTTAATTCATTCAGTTGAACCTTAGGTCATAGCTTCATAAAAGCTATGAAATATACTGAAATATATTGAAATATACTATGGTAGTGATTTGGATCCCATAATTAATGAATGCATTCCGTGATTAATGTTAGTTTTATAGTTCTAGATTAGTTTCATGATGACACTATAATTATAATTAAGATCTTATGATTCTAAGGGTTTTTAGTTTAAAAGCATTAACCTAATTTAGTTATGAGTTTAATCCTGTTAGTTGTTTAATTGTTCTCTCTCTTTCAGACATATTCTCATTGTTCTTGTGGTTAAGTTGTTCTTATTTTTTTATGTTTATTTTCTTATAACATTCCTTGTTTTAGCATTATTAAAGACATATTGTTATTTGTTATTTTACTTATGTTGATGGAATCAAGATGTAATTTACTGACTGAACACACATTCATGTGTTAAGAATTATTCATGTTAATTATTAAGATCCTTTCTGTGCAAACTAGTGTCTTTGACCTTCTCCGTAGACTAGACATTATCTATGTTTAACATTCCATGCTATTCCATGAAAATTAGCCAAAATATTGATTATAAGCCAAGACTCTGATATCTATCTATACCTTACTGTCAGCAAAAATATGTTATTATATTATGATTGATTCAAGATCATTACACACTTCCACATAGACGCACACCCATCACACACATACACACACATGAAGACAAAACAAACACAGAGACACTATAAGACGTTTTCAAAAATGTTTTCATTTTGACGAAGTGACTGTGCGAATAAACTGGCATGTGAATCTCTGACTCTTTGTCTGTTTCTCTCGACCTGATCATTCGTCCTTGGATCCGAGGCATCGACACGAAGGAATCGGGGTCTCTTTCTGGATGAACCCAACAGCAAGTCAATAGTCAACCAAACCCAGAAAAACACCACGGTGACTGGAGCCCTCAGTTTCGTCTTTGCCTCGTAGAGCTAACTTGAACACTCCACAAAATTTCACGCATTGGGTGAGCCGGTTTAATATGTGCCTGTTCTTGCTCACCTCATCGTTGTGGCGGTGAACTGCTAGCCTGTAGCCTTCATCCGGTTGTGTAGCGATGTTCACTCTCCCAAAAGCCGAAAATTTCAGGCAGCTGCCCATGTGAATCTTTGATGACTCATGTTTTTTTATTTTCTCCGACAAATGATGCATGTCTGAAACTCCAGTGACCATGACCAGTGTTGTCTGTGGAGCCACCTCCAGGGTGGAAAGTAAGCAGGGATAGCAGAAAACCGCTGAGGCGTCCTTGCAGCCAGCTCACCAGGATTTGCGCTGGGACGATGTTGAAATAAAACCTCGAGTATATGATCCCTCCCCCCCTTGTCGAAATTTGTTTTATGTTTAGATTTGATCGAGGGGGTCCAGCTTGTTTTGTTGCCAATTTAGCTCGATTTGATCGCTGACTAAATGGAACTTCTTTTAAGGACCACACTGAATTGCTTTCCGCATCCATAGACATATAAACATAGACGCCGCATTGAGCTGGTGGCCCCGCTGCTGGGATATGTCAGAGTATCCGCCATATTTGATGTGACAAATCTTCCCTGTAAACCAATGCAAGTAAATGGACTGAACTTCATAAAGCCCCTTTCTACAATAATATTTAACTCTATGCCTTTTATTCACCCATTAAGACACACATGTATATATTTGGGAAACAAACAGGCATCAAAACAACACATATAACTTTTAATGTGATGGTTATAAATAGTGTGCGAAATACCCTGTACACTGCAAACTAGTGACAGATACGCAATAGATAGCTCAGGTAAGCTAATCAGTCAGCATACCGTAGCAAGCTACCAAAACCTGAGGCCAAAATAACCAACCTACAAGACTGAATATGATAAATGATGGAAATAGTGGAAAAACTGGAAATAGTGAATAAAAATAAAAATTTACTGTTTTATTTATTGAGTCACCACACAGACCTACTCTCGTTGAATAAAGTGAGCTGAATGACCGCCAAACTGAGTTCGGCCAGGTTCTAACGTCATACCAAAACAAAATACATCACTGATTCCTTCACATTCAGAAAGGTTAAAAACATTCATCATACGTTCAAAAACATTCATCATAGTGTGGCACTGTATTATCTAATTCTCACTGCTTATAACTATACACCTACCCGGTGGAGATGAGCTGGGAAACTGAAGACTGAAGGAATAGTATTGAAAAGTATTTTTCCAGTCTCACCTGTGAAAGGTAATCCCATGTGATCTCGTTTGGATGGTAAACCTGTTCGTACAGTTAAACGCAGCACATGAATGAGGCATCTTTATTCTCGGCTACTGTCTAGACGCTATAGACCCTTTTCAGTCACGTGACCTTCGTAAACGCGACCACCATTTTGGACATGTAGCGGACTTTGGCTCGAATTGGTTTGAATGCGAGGAAGGCGACAAACGGAGAACATACAAGAAAAAGGAGCGAGATGCAGAAAACACCTTCGCTATCCAGCGACGTAGGGCATTTACAGGGCGAGCAGAGGGAGAAATAACAACAGTAACGACACATTAGCAACGCCGTACAGAAATAACGGTTTATGGCACAGACCCTTTCGGTTCTCGCTCATCTAGCTGCTACAATGACTGCTTAGACTGCAACAATAATACCTAACACACATTTAAGTATCCGTCGTAAAGACGTGAAACTCATCGAGTGACGAGTGTGTTCATTGATAAGCTAACACAATCTAAAAGTAGACATACCATCACACTGCCCTGGCGCTGTGTACAGTTTACCTTCTATGGCTTGTGCACTCGCTATTTGCCATTACTTTCTCCAACCCAGTGTTACAGATTACAGGGAACGGCCTGGATTTAAGAGACAAATACATGCTCCTATTGTTTTGAACACTTATTTGTAGGCAGTGCTTAATTTGTAAAGTGGGAGGTCCCGGAGCGCAGAGGATGAGCGGCTCCGGTGCGGAAAAAAAGGGGGCGGGGCGCTGCGCTTCTGGGCATGTTTTGTAATAACACTGCAAATTAAGTTCATCTGCAGATATTTTGTGGATGTCGTTTCATGAGAGAAATCACCAACAAGGCAGATATCAAAATCAGACATTAACACTAAATAAACTTGCATTTTTTTATTTAATTATTTGTTTTTTTTTTTTTTGTTACATAGTCAAAAGAGGTGTCGGATCACCGGATCCAGTGTAAATAGCTGCCGGAGCCAACGCCCGAGGTTCCGGAGTGCGCTCCGGCTTGCTCCCCCTCAAATTAAGCGCTGTTTGTAGGACACTGCCTCTGATCTGTCCTACAGTCTACCAACAGCAAAGGAACACAACGCTAGCTAATGTCGTTAGCTAATAGCTACTACAGAAGAACAAAGAGGTTACAATGGGTTATTTTAGCCTATTTGGTTGCACACTCGCCACCACAGAATGTTAACAGCAATGTAATGCCTTTTCTGGCTAATTTTATTCGTCTTACCTCCAACAAAGTGGTCACTACACAAGCGCTGGTATGCCGAGGGCTGCCAATCTGTTAATTTTTTTTAATGGCCGCTATCCATCTTCTCCGTCGGGATACGATAAAATGATAACCCTTGCCTTGTGTGTTGATGGTTACTACATCCAGGTGCACAACAATATAGTGGCATGATGGAAGTCTTGCTGAAAATAAACACTTTTTTTGCTGCCGTTCCTCAATGCTGGCTGTGGTAAACTACTGGTAGTACACGTCCAAAATGGCGGCTGCATTTGTCGTGACGTCACGTGAAAAGGGTCCATACCAGAGACGGTTGAAGAATCTCCACTTTGCCACATCCAATATGGCGGCGAGGATGACGTATGATTCTACGCAGAATGCAGCGTCTATGTTTATATGTCTATCCATCTCACCTCAGAAACTGAGCGGATTGAACGCAACTTTGCCGCGATTTGCAGTGACGTAAGCACGTTAGGGCAAGCCCCCCCGGAAACCATAGAGATTGCATTGAAGTGTCAGTCAGGAGAAAAAATATATATTAACATGGGACTCTATCAGTGAACTCTTGGGCGATTTTCAGCGTGACTGAAATCGCCCCAAAAGGGGCGGTACTCTAGAAGCAAGACCACCCTGATTGGACAATGATACCCAGAGACAGATTAAAACGGCCTCGAGCAGCGCTGGTGAAAGTTTGTTTTAAAAAAAGAAAAAAATCTTTTTTTTTTTTTTCGTTTTGGCAGTGCGTCGCCCAATTGCCCTTATGCACCAGCCGCCCTTGCCTTTAGGAGATTGATAGAGATTTCTCCAGACTGTCTGAATCTTTTAATGATATTATGTACCATAGATTATGTGATCCCCAAGTTCTTTGCAATTTTATATTAAGGAACATTATTCTTAAATTGTTGCACTGTTTGCCCATGCAGTCTTTCACAGAGCAGTGAACCCTTTCCCATCTTTACTTCTGAGAGACTCCGCCTCTCTGGGATGCTTTTTTTATTCCCAATCATGTTACTGACCTGTTGCCAATTAACCAAATTAGTTTTTTTTTTAAGATTGCACAACTTTTTCAGTCTTTTGTTGCCCCGTCCCAATTTTTTTGAAATGTGTTGCTGACATCAAATCCAAAATGAGCATTTTTTTTTCAAAAAACATTACAATTTCTCAGTTTCAACATCTGATATGTTGTCTTTGTACTATTTTCAATGAAATATAGGGTTTTCATGATTTGCAAATTATCACATTCTGTTTTTATTTACAGTTTACACACTGTCCCAACATTTTTGGAATTGGGGTTGTATAACTTGTCCATTGAGGGACGAGGTGACAGATTGGGGAAAACAAGGAAGGAGGAGGGAGAAGAGCAACTTGTTTGGTGTGTGCTCCAGTGATTAAAAACCCTTCCATCCATCCATTATCTATTGAGGTATTTCACTCACGTGACCAAGTCATGTGATGCTGCCATTTTGGACGGCACGGCTCGAATCAGTTTGAAGGAGAGGAAGGCGACAAACGAAAAACATAAAAGAAAAAGGAGCGAGATGCAGAAAACACCTTCACTATCCAGTGACGTAGGGCATTTACAGGGCGAGCAGAGGGAGAGGTATTTGCAAAAATTGAGGTTAGCAGGCTTAGAGAACGACGTTTACCTGCTTCCACCAGGATTGTTCACTGACCCATTGCCATACACGGGTTTGGGCGATTAGAATAGAATATTGAATAGAATATTATTTTCCTTTTGATGAATAAAGTTTATAAATACTACTTATATCATGTCATAGCCGGAGCGCGCCAGCGAGCTCCCCCGGCGCACTAGCGAGCGCGCTAGCGAGCTCCCCGGCGCGCCAGCGAGCTCCGGCGCCCGAGCGCACTAGCGAGCTCATCCAGCGCGCCAGCGAGCTCCCCGGCGCGCCAGCGAGCTCCCCGGCGCACCAGCGAGCTCTGGCTATGACATGATATAAGTAGTATTTATAAACTTTATTCATCAAAAGGAAAATAATACATGACAAACAGGAGAACAAAATGTCTGCTACATGCAACCCTAGACAAATTAACACTGCCTTGTTTCACTGCTCAGATGGGTTAACTGACCCATTTACTTTTTGCTATAT
Source organism: Neoarius graeffei (assembly GCF_027579695.1). Classification (NCBI taxonomy): domain Eukaryota; kingdom Metazoa; phylum Chordata; class Actinopteri; order Siluriformes; family Ariidae; genus Neoarius; species Neoarius graeffei. The sequence goes on from NC_083574.1 coordinate 10,303,994, forward strand.
ATTTTATCAAAATTGCATTGACTGATAAACTAACCTGAAATTAAATGATCACTGCAAAGTCTGGAGAACTCTGTTGGCTCCCAATCCTGTCTCTTCACAGCTGCAATCCATTTGGCCCTCTTGTTTGGGTCAGTAGGAAACCGGTAAAAGGAGCGTCCTGCACGCTGTCCCTGTCTGTTGTGGCAGCTCACAGCACAACAAGCAAACACCATGGTTATTTATAGAGTGCTTACTGACAAATTAATCTATTCTAGGTGTCTGTAACATGTTTTTTTCCAAGCTGGTTCTCCATCTCTGTCTGCAGCGTTAGTATGTAGCTTGCCGTCCAAAATGGCGGACACCGGGGCGTCATGTGACCCTGTGACGTCAGGTGAAATACCTCAATAGCCACGTATCCTGTTCTATAGGGTCACAGGCAAGCTGGAGCCTATCCCAGCTGACTACAGGCGAGAGGCGGGGTACACCCTGGACAAGTTGCCAGGTCATCGCAGGGCTAACACATAGACACAGACAACCATTCACGCTCACATTCACACCTATGGCCAATTTAGAGCCACCAATTAGCCTAACCTGCATGCCTTCGGACTGTGGGGGAAACCGTAGCACCCGGAGGAAACCCACGTGGACACAGGGAGAGCATGCAAACTCCACACAGAAAGGCCCCCGCTGGCTGCTGGGCTTGAACCCAGGACCTTCTTGCTGTGAGGCAACAGTGCTAACCACTACACCACCGTGCTGCCCTGTAATTAAAAACCCTACATTCCAAAAAGGTAGTAAGTAAAATGTTTACTCATACTCAGAAATACTCAAATTCAGTCTCTTCACCACAAGATGGCAGCAGTGAAAAGGCATTCTGCCATGTTTTGTCATTTTTACCCCCCTCCATATCGCCTGCAAAAAATAATTGCACTGACCTCCATTAATTGCAGTATGCTGAAATACAGTACATGATATTAACCTATTAGTTCATCATTGATCAGAACTTAGTGTTACAATCTATTTGTCAGAACAAATTACTTCCTTAACTGCAATGATTACATTTACAAGCCAGAATTTCGGTAACGCTCTAGAACTGAACGTGATCAGCCATAATGTCAGACAAAGCATAACTCCCTCACATTTTATCCATGTTTTTATTGACCTTCTTAATAAAGGGATTTTCTGGGAATGCTTTCTATGAAGGCCATATCTGTAATGATCGACAACTGCATTCATAACGTGTGATAATAATTGCCAATATAGATACTCATCTCATCTCATTATCTCTAGCCGCTTTATCCTTCTACAGGGTCGCAGGCAAGCTGGAGCCTATCCCAGCTGACTACGGGCGAAAGGCGGGGTACACCCTGGACAAGTCGCCAGGTCATCACAGGGCTGACACATAGACACAGACAACCATTCACACTCACATTCACACCTACGGTCAATTTAGAGTCACCAGTTAACCTAACCTGCATGTCTTTGGACTGTGGGGGAAACCGGAGCACCCGGAGGAAACCCACGCGGACACGGGGAGAACATGCAAACTCCACACAGAAAGGCCCTCGCCGGCCCCGGGGCTCGAACCCAGGACCTTCTTGCTGTGAGGCGACAGCGCTAACCACTACACCACCGTGCCGCCCCCAATATAGATACTGTTATATTAAAAGGTTTCATTTGCCACATATACATTACATTCAGTGAAATAATTTTCTTCATATATCCCGGCTTGTTAGGGAATTGGGGTCAGAGTGCAGGGTCAGCCATAATACAGCTCCCCTGGAGCAAATAAAGTTCAGAGCCCAACAGTGGCGGCTTGGTGGTGCTGGGACTTGAACCCCCATCTTTCTGGCTTGATTTCTCAAAAGCATCGCAGCTCAAAGGTAATTGTTAAATGGTAGAGCAAGCAGCACAATGAACGCTCTCTCTCCTAGTTAAGATGCTCTTAGCATTAAGAGGCTTTGGGGAAACCCACCCCTGATCAGTAAATGTGTGGCACTTAATAGCAATGTAGTGAATTGTGAATATAGTGCGTTATAAGTAGTATACATAACACATTGTCAATGTCAAAGAAGCTCAGTTATGGAATTATGTTTACTGTAGACTCACTCAGACCTATTTCTTACTGTGTACATTTCACCCTACCACAAGTAGCATATTAATGCATTTAATGCATCGTGACATGTTTTTTGTTTGCCACCATCATTTAACAGAAAGCAACAGAATGTACACTGTTCATCCATAAGATTAAAACACTGACAGAAGTGAAGTGAATAACATTGGTTATCTCATTACAGTGGCACCTGTCAAGGGTTGGGATATATTAGGCAGCAAGAGAACAGTCAGTTCTTGAAGTAGATGTGTTGGAAGCAGGAAAAATGGGTAACGGTTTTATTGCAAGATCTCTTGTTTGTGTTTTGTTTCCACCCTTGACACTAAGTAGGGTATAGATTTTGTTGTTTATATTCAAACATTAGGGTGGTGTAGTGGTTAGCACTGTCGCCTCACAGCAAGAAGGTCCTGGGTTCGAGCCCAGTGGCCGATGAGGGCCTTTATGTGTGGAGTTTTGTTCTCCCTGTGTCCCTGTGGGTTTCCTCCAGGTGTTCTGGTTTCCCCCAAAGACATGTGGGTTAGGCTAATTGGTGGCTCTAAATTGGCTGTGAATGGTTATTTGTGTCTTTGTGTTAACCCTGTGATGACCTGGTGACTTTTCCAGGGTGTACCCTGCCTCTCACCCATAGTCAGCTGGGATAGGCTCCTGTGACCCTGTACAGGATAAGTGGCTACAGATAATGGATAGATATTCAAAAGTTAGTCTTTGAAGTAACATAATTGAATCATGGAAAGTATTTCCACATGATGAAATGCCATTCTTTCAGCATTAAGCAATTCTGTTGGCCCAACTTATTTGACTCAGGGTAGATCAATCTAATTTAGTAGTGTAATTTTACAGTTGTAAAAATTAGTTGGGGGCGGCACGGTGGTGTAGTGGTTAGCGCTGTCGCCTCACAGCAAGAAGGTCTGGGTTCGAGCCCCGTGGCCGGCGAGGGCCTTTCTGTGTGGAGTTTGCATGTTCTCCCCGTGTCCACGTGGGTTTCCTCCGGGTGCTCCGGTTTCCCCCACAGTCCAAAGACATGCAGGTTAGGTTAACTGGTTGACCGTAGGTGTGAATGTGAGTGTGAATGGTTGTCTGTGTCTATGTGTCAGCCCTGTGATGACCTGGTGACTTGTCCAGGGTGTACCCCACCTTTCGCCCGTAGTCAGTTGGGATAGGCTCCAGCTTGCCTGCGACCCTGTAGAAGGATAAAGCGGCTAGAGATAATGAGATGAGATGAATGAGAAAAATTAGTTGGACTAACCCAATTTAATTAAGTTTGACTGAATCCTTATAGTTAAGTTGAATCAACCCTAATAAATTTTATCAACCGAACCCAAGTACATCAACTCAGACCCCAACCATAGTAAATAACTTAATTCAGCTGAAATAAATTAAATTGATTCAACCCAAGTGCATCAAGTTGGACCAACAGAACTGCTTAATGTTCAAATAAATCCATCTAATTGTGTGGAAATAATTTCCATGATTTTTTCTGTTCATTCAAAGAGTCTTTTTTTTTTAGTGTGTAAGGATCTGAGTGACTTTAACAAGGGCCAAATTGTGATGGCTGGATGACTGGGTCTGAGCATCTCCAAAACGGTGCATCTTGTGGGGTGTTCCCGGTATGCAGTGGTTAGTACCTACCAAAAGTGGTCCAAGGAAGGACAACTGGTGAACCGGCAACAGGATCATGGGTGTCGAAGGCTCACTGATTCACATGGGGCACAAAGGCTAGCCCATATAGTCCAATCCCACAGAAGAGCTACTGTAGCTCAAACTGCGGAAAAAATTAATGCTGGCTAAAAGAGAAAGGTGTCAGCATTAACTTTTTCAGCAGTTTGACACCTTTCTGTTCGCTCCACTCAATCGTGAAATATATTCACCACTCAAAGATAAACTTCATATCTTTGCACCACCATGTAATATTATTTTTATTATATTGACACATCCACAAAAAAAATGCAAGTTAATTAAAAGAATTTTAATTTTGAACTGGTTCACCATTTTGACAATGCGCATCCAGTCAGCGGGAAAACACTGGCAGTGATGTCATTAGAGTGAAATATCAGATACGCAATGTATTTCGTATGAAAAATGTGAGTTTTTTAACAAGAGAAGATAAACTTCATATCTTCAAGCCAATGTGTGATTTTCTTTTTATTATATAGACACATTCACAAACACAAAGTACCCAAATTTATCAAAACAATTAATCGATTTCCTCATGAGTAACATATAGAGATTTCTGTCACAGTTTTGGTTCTCCATGTCCCGGATGTAGCTTGTGTCTACACACACACACACACACACACACACACACACACACACACCATTTTCCCCTTCACATTTGAACTGAAGAGGTTAAGAGAGCATTAAACTCCCTACCTAAATATTAATTTATAATACTGTTACAGTATATCAAATAAATATTATTATTATACAGGGCTTTCAGTGTTAATGGCCCTAAACTGTGGAATACCCTGCCACTAGCGTTGTGCCAATGCTCAACACTGTCCACTTTCAAAAAACAGCTAAAAACACATCTCTTTACATTGGCCATTTCTCTCTGATTTTTAATAACATTATTATTATTATTATTATTATTATTGATTTCTCATGATCTTATTATTGTTGTTCTTATCCTATTGTTTTGCTTTTTATTGTTTGTTTTTTACTGTTCAGTGTCCTTGGGTACCTTGAAAGGCGCTTATAAATCTCATCTCATTATCTCTAGCCGCTTTATCCTTCTACAGGGTCGCAGGCAAGCTGGAGCCTATCCCAGCTGACTATGGGCGAAAGGCGGGGTACACCCTGGACAAGTCGCCAGGTCATCACAGGGCTGACACATAGACACAGACAACCATTCACACTCTCATTCACACCTACGGTCAATTTAGAGTCACCAGTCAACCTAACCTGCATGTCTTTGGACTGTGGGAGAAACCGGAGCACCCGGAGGAAACCCACGCGGACACGGGGAGAACATGCAAACTCCACACAGAAAGGCCCTCGCCGGCCCCGGGGCTCGAACCCAGGACCTTCTTGCTGTGAGGCGACAGCGCTAACCACTACACCACCGTGCCGCCTGCGCTTATAAATAAAATTTATTATTATTATTATTATTATTATTATTATACTTATTTCTCCAGTGCAGTGAAGAGTCAATTAGTCTTATTCTCTAACAGCAGAAAGTCTTATTCTCTTGGTGAGAGAGCAAGGGAGAAAGAAGCATAAGAAAATGAAAGAGAGAGAGAATGAGGATAAAATATGGCCCCCTTGGCCTGTCCTAGTGAGAGAGTGAGAGAACAGTGCCTTGAGCAGTCAAACACTGGCTGTAAACATCAGCCCAGTAAATATTCAATTTAAAGGATTTTCAGATAAGAGAGTCTGAAAAATTGAGGCAGTGGCTATTCTTTTAGATAAGAAAAGACTGCACCATCTGGAAGGAAGAAGATAGCGAACTACCACACCATCCCAGAGCCCTCAGTTCTCTCCTCTAAAGAAAGAGAGGGCGAAACAGAGAGTGAAGAAGCGAGGGTGAGAGAGAGAGAGAGAGAGAGAGAGAGAGAGAGAGAGAGAGAAATAGTGTGCTTACTGTTATCAGAGGGTCACCTGAATTTATTTTCAACAGTGGATAGGCCATGGGAAGATTGGCTCCACAAAAGAATCATTCTGAGTTCATAGGTTGACTCTTCTTGACTTCTTTACAGACACAACTATCAAGGCTTCATTAGAACATTTCATGATTTCTTCGTCCTTTTGGAGCATCTTCAATGCCAACTCTCAGATATCCATTTGAGCATGAGTAATTTATTCTGTATGCTATCTGTCTGTAATTAAAGGAAGTATTTTGCATATTTTTGCTCACTTTACACTGTTCATTCTTGTTGTATTGGACAATCATTAGGGTACAAAAGTTAAAGGACAAATATAGGGACAAAGTTAAGAGCTCATTTATTTTTAGCATCAAAACGTGTTTGAATATTTCTTGATTGTAAGTAACAACAAGAATGCTCTGAGAGCACAATATCCCCCGCTGGCAATTATATATATGCTATAAGTGCTTAATACACCCTCATGAAATTGTCAAAAGTACAAGTTTGGTAATCAAGGGCCATAACTCTGGTAAAATGTGACTGAATTGAATGAAATTGCAATATGCGTATTATCGACATATAACAATGAATCCTGTCAAGTTTTGTGAAATTCCTCCAAAAATTGTAAGGCAAGTTGATTTCAGAAGGTGAGTACCCTTCCCGGGATGGACAGACAGACAGGCAGACAGACGGATGGATGGATGGACGGACATCGCCACGACATAATCCCCCTTCGAGCCTTTTGGCCAATGGGGGATAAAGATGGTCAGTGTATAAGATAACAATAGTAAGTAAATTCAAAATAATTTGATATGTTTGCCTCTGAACATGGTATAAATCTCATCATCTCTAGCTGCTTTATCCTTCTACAGGGTCACAGGCAAGCTGGAGCCTATCCCAGCTGACTACGGGCGAAAGGCGGGGTACACCCTGGACAAGTCGCCAGGTCATCGCAGGGCTGACACAGAGACACAGACAACCATTCACACCTACAGTCAATTTAGAGTCACCAGTTAACCTAACCTGCATGTCTTTGGACTGTGGGAGAAACCGGAGCACCCGGAGGAAACCCACGCGGACACGGGGAGAACATGCAAACTCCGCACAGAAAGGCCCTCGCCGGCCACGGGGCTTGAACCCGGACCTTCTTGCTGTGAGGCGACAGCGCTAACCACTACACCACCGTGCCGCCCGTGGTATAAATATTCTCTAACAAACTATATGCCTACCTGTTTATATCCTCTGAGCAGCTTAGTTGTTTGTTTTGTTGATTTGGGCTTTGAACGCATGCCGGAAACATCCACATTTAACTTTTTAAACCTCTTGTAATTATTTAAAATAAAAACATACTTTTTTTCAAATCCAGAAACCATGGGGAATGTGACATTTTTCTCCGAGGTCTATAATTACAGGCTCTTTGAAAAAAAATATTGCTTTATAGAATGCACATCCTGTATGTAACCAGATATATCCAAGGTCATATATTTGTGAGCTCTGCATTTCACGGCCATCACCTCTGGTCTTTTTAATCAAACAAACATACAATTTTTGATTAGTGCAAATTTTGTACAAGTAGCATTCTTGGAAATTATTATCTTGTACATATTTGAACATGCTAATACCCCTTATCCACCCAAGAAGATGATTCAATTGCTTTGTATTTCTATGTGAATGGAATAGTCTGGAGTTTACTGTCTACCTCATTTCTAATTTATTTTCTACGAAACTAATTTCCTTAGTTGTACAACTTTGCTGCCTAATCTGTATCTTAAAGCTATCAGCTGATGTAAGGTATGTGAGTGATAGAAACTGAGGCTTATATACTCAGCATTGTGTGCAGGGTGAAAGCTGTTAAGTCAGCGATAAACACTCACAGATAACCTTTAGCCTGTCCTAAGCACTCTAAAGTTTGTTCCATTTGAGTTCTTTACCAACTGTAATCACTTCACACTCCTATCACTTGGTTCAGCAGAGCACTTTCTTTCATTTCCCAAGCTGAACAGTGAGGTTAATTGTATGTCTACTGAAGACAATAGAACCTCAGGAAACCATTAAAGACCACTCAAATACCACTCAATGTTTCCAAGAATTCCTTTGTATTTTATCCACAGGCCAAGGCAACCTCATAATGAGACTGCAAGTACACTGGCGAAATTGGATCTCAATGCAATGTATTGTACAAATCCATTACATGGGTGTAAGAGATAAATTAAATGCATTAAGTGATCTTCAAGCCTCAAAGATTTTCATTACAATCATAAGAAATATCCTGAGGTTACATTTAAAAAATGTATTATAAAGTCACTCATGGTTCAAGAACTTCACTCTGATGAGATGCCCCATAGACATGCTGTCATCTTTGTCCTAAAATGATGGATGCCCTATTTTAACACCCTGTATCTATAACCACTGCAGCAAAGTCGGCTCTAAGAGGATGTGGGCTTTGATCAGCTGCAGAAAACTTAATATTTGATACCGGTCAAGAAATATAATTCTATTTATTTAGTTAGTGAGATTTGGTAGGCTAAATTAATTATGATGTGGATAGGATTGACATTTAAAAAAAAAAAAAAAATATATATATATATATATATATATATATATATATATATATATATATATATATATATATATATATATATATATATATATAATTTACATCCCATCTCTCTATGGTACATTTTTTACATTCTTTTTCTAATTATGTCTTTTGCATCTAACCTTCAGTATTTAGATAGTGTCATTAGAAAAGCAGTGGATCATCAAATCTATGCATAATTGTGTCACCCAATCACCACCTCCCCCCCAAAAAAGAAAAAAAAAACACACCAAACCTACTTATATTTTCTAAAATATGAACAGTAAAACTTATTCTTGTGCAAATAATTTATTTGCATGTCTTCATAATTTGTCTTCATGGAAACAACAAATGCTTCATTTATTCAGTTAACACAGTCTTCATTTTTTTCTGTCTGTAGTTATGTCAGTTCTTTTACAGTGTTATAATAGTGACAGCTCACCTATGAGCCGATTTACTTAATTTTTTTTTCCTGGTGGTGAAATCCACTCAAGCTGTGATGAGTTCAACGGTGCACACTGATGCGAAAGAGTTTGTACCAATCAAATAAGTGTGTACAGATGCGATTTTCAAAGGAGACAACTTTTAAGATGAATCAAATGCACAGAAACATGAAGGAAATGCCAACCAGCAATGAAAAGAAAGAAGTGATGGCACTCAATGGTGGCAAAATTTGCAAGTGGACATATAGTGAAGTAGAAATGATCAAATGAACTCATCCATTCCAACTCAATGCTTGATACATACCATTTCAATCAGCTAAAAGCCCAATCTGTGATATGATAATAAAATGTGCAAACAAACTACCTTCAGGTTTCCTCTGCAATAGCTTTGCAGTTTCAGCAAGCCAGAATGCTTAATTTATCGAGATTCCACCTTGAGGACAGAATCTTTTTGACTGTATTTCGCTCTGTATGCCAGTGTAGTCAAAATGCCTTTTTCCTGCATCACTACACACTGCATCACTATCTTGCTTGTCCTCCCAGAGAGCACTCTGCATCTCAGGGGGCTGATATCCTGGCTCAAGGGGGTTCAAAGGGTCCTTGGAAAGAAGGATACTGATAGATGGCACAGTTCTGTGGACGGTCATTTTGGCACCACCTCCTTCTTGGCTCTCCCACACCTCCCGAACACCTTTATAGTGCAGTTTAGTGAGCTGGTGGAGTCCACCCACTTTCCTCTTCATTATCTCAACACAGGTTATGGTTTTGGTGACTGCTCGGCCCGAACCGGTGAACACCACCTGCCTCAGGCTGACCTGTTTGCTGTTTCCTTCCTCGCACTGCATCCGTGCCATTGCGAAGCCCATCAGATTGCGGATCTTGCTGCCTTCTTTCACTCGCATCTCCAAGACTCCTGGGAGCAGCCCTGGGAATGGGCATGGGCTATCCTCCTCTGTTCGACATACCCTCTTAAAGCCAGCCGCAAGACCCTGCTTCAAGATTGGGCTGTGGGATGGCAGGGCAGGAGGTGCAGAGGTGTCGTGAGCAGTAGTTGTCTCACCCGGGAAGGGTAGATGCTCATCATGCACAATGCTTAGATCCATGAGCACACTTCTGTATCATCAGGAGCTTTAACCAGTCAGGATGAGTCTCTGAAACAATTCCAGCCGTAAATGCCTGGAGCATGTGCATGTTGCAATCATTCCGGCATTTCGGATTTTTTTCAGTTACACCGACTCCAACTAGCTCATTGATGTCTCTATTTGTAAAACAATTTCTCTCTCCTAGTTTTACTGAATCTAATCTTACTTAATTCATAATAAGCAGTAGTGTTTACGCTGAAAAACATTAATGGCTGTAAAGATCACCTAATCAATTAGTTGCCACATAAGACCATCCAAACCTGATTCTCAAAGTTCTAACAAACAAGGACAAATCAAACAAAAAGTTCAGGCAGATCTGATTTAAAAGATCTTAATGGAGTGCTGCAAATGTTCCCCATCGGTAAACTGAAAGATGTTACCTCTTCTTTAGAGTCCTTAACAAAAATGAATTTCATGATGTGATCTTCTGATGAACTTTAGAACCATTCCTCTTGTGTGGTTCTTCGTTCTTCAAAAACTGAAGGCTGATTACAGGAAATTAGCCTTCATTTTTCACTAACAACTCATTTTGTTTTTATAAAATTTTGGTCAATATGTAACTTTACTCTTTTGTAGTGCACTCTGATCCTCTTCCTTGCTCTCCTGTCTTCTTTTCTCCTTGCTCAATTGAAGCAGCATCTCTGATGGAAAGGTCCCTTTCGTTCATAGTCTTCTGGGAGGTTCAGGCTTTACTAGGACATGCATCGTGTTCTCTTAAGGTTTTTCAAATGACAAAGTCAGTACTCCAGTTCCTTTCAAGGATGCAGAGAGGAGCAGCACTGGTAAATAAATGCGATCAGGGGAGTGTCTGTGCGAGTTAGTGGGGGAGAGGCAGGGGGATGGCTCAAGGCTGAAATATTTCATCCTTCTTAAAGGTACAGAAGCTTTCTTCGAATGACAAAATATCTCCCTTCAACAGCTGCTTCACATTGGTTAAAAGTAGGAGTCTATTCCTTTAAGACCAAAGGCACAGGTTTAAGCAACTTGTGTCAATCTGTTTAGAGGACGTTCCAGTGCATGTGCTCAATGTACATGACTCATTAACCTGCAGCTCTGAAATAGGGAGTCAGTCAAGCTTGTAAAAGTGCAGTTTCAGCGGGTGTAACAATGAATGAAATTATCTCACTTCTAATTGAAAACATCCTTCACGGGCCTGCTGAAAGTCAGGGGCATTAAATTGCACTGTACTTAGCCTTTTTCTCCTTGTAGATGTCTTTGCACTTTACGACAGTATTTGCATAATGCAGTGTTAATGTTTTCAGCACAGAGATGACCTCCTTGGGAAAGTTAACACTGAATGAGACAGATTCTGATATAAAGAAGCCATCTTGGAATATGTAACAATGTGCTTTGCTGATGTGTTGAACCAAATGGTGTGAAATATTTTTGGGTCCTTTGCAGGGAACATTACACATTCTTTGTGCATGCAAAGAAAACACCACAACCACCACCACTACAACAATAACACTAATTACTATTATTATTTTGTTGTTGGTGGTAGTGTTAAGTTTTACTACTACTACTACTACTACCACTATTACTACTCATCGTCTGCAGCTGTCCATCGATGATGACTACTTCATTAAGATGCATAGAAACGCAGATGGTCCATGAGGCCAGGGCCGGATTATGCGGTCACAGGCTCCTGGGCAGAAATGTTGGATGGACCCCCCCCCCCCCCCCCCAAAAAAAAAATGTGGTGTGGCAGGTGGGTGTTTTTTATTATAGCCTATGTCACAACAGAATGCTACCTGACAGAATAGTTCCAATTGCATATCAGCAAAACTGAACTGTTATGTCAGTGCACTAGACAGAACACATAATTCTGATTTCAACCGGAAGCACTGCCCACTATTGGAAAACCATTAAGAACCATTGAAGTTAAACTCCTGAAAACCTTAGGCAGGCATATGAAAAATAAAACAAATTAAGCATTATATGCTAAAACCCCCCTCCTAGAACTGCCACCTTATTGTGGTGGAGGAGTTTGTGTGCTTGAATGATCCTAGGAGCTATGTTGTCGGGGGCATTATGCCCCTGTTAGGGTCTCCCAAGGCAGACAGGTCCTAGGTGACAGGCCAGACCAAGAGCAGTTCACCAAAACCCCTTATGAAGAATAATCAATCAAGGACCGTGACGTCACCCGGTATGGCGCAGCCGGGGCCCCACCCTGGAGCCAGGCCTGGGGTTGGGGCTTGTATGCAAGCGCTTGGTGGCCGGGCCTTTGCCCATGGGTCCCGGCCGGGCTCAGCCTGAAGTGGTGCTGTGGGCCCGATCTCCTGTGGGTTCATCACCCACAGAGGTAGCCGTAAGGGGTTGGTGCAGTGTGGATTGGGCGGCAGTCGAAGGCAGGGGGCTCGACGACCCAATCCCCGGACAAAGCGGCTAGCTGTTGGGACATGAAATGTCACTTTGCTGGGGGGGAAAGAGCCTGAGCTTGTGCGGGAGGTTGAGAGGTACTGGCTAGAGATAGTCAGGCTCACCTCCGTGCACAGCTTGGGCTCTGGAACCCAGCTCCTTGAGAGGGGCTGGACTCTCCACTTCTCTGGAGTCGCCCATGGTGAACAGCGGCGGGCTGGTGTGGGCTTGCTTATAGCTCCCCAGCTCAGCCGCCATGTGTTGGAGTTTACCCCAGTAAACGAGAGGGTTGCCTCTCTGCGCCTTCAGATTGGGGAGAGGGCTCTTGCTGTTGTTTGTGCCTATGGGCCGAATAGCAGTATAGAGTATCCGGCCTTCTTGGAGTCCCTGGGAGAGGTACTGAGAGGTGCTCAGACTGGGGACTTCAACGCTAACGTGGGCAACGACAGTGACACCTGGAGGGGCATGATTGGGAGGAATGGCCTCCCTGATCTGAACCCGAGTGGTGTTTTGTTATTGGACTTCTGTGCTAGTCACAGTTTGTCCATAACAAACACCATGTTCGAGCATAGGGGTGTCCATAAGTGCATGTGGCACCAGGACACCTTAGGTCGGAGATCGATGATCGACTTTGTTGTCATTTCATCGGATCTCCGGCCCTATATCTTGGACACTCGGGTGAAGAAAGGGGCTGAGCTGTCAACTGATCACCACCGGGTGGTGAGTTGGATCCGCTGGTGGAGGAGGAAGCCAGACAGACCTGGCAGGCCCAAACATATGGTGAGAGTCTGCTGGGAACATCTGGCCGAGCACTCTGTCAGGGAGGTCTTTAACTCCCACTTCTGGGAGAGCTTCTCCCAGCTTCCAAGGGAGGCGGGGGACATTGAGTCTGAGTGGACCATGTTCTCTACCTCCATTGTAGATGCAGCTGTTCGGAGCTGTGGTCGCAAGGTCTCCGGTGACTGTCGTGGCGGCAATCCCCGAACCTGGTGGTGGACACCGAAAGTAAGGGATGCCATCAAGCTGAAGAAGGAGTCCTATCAGGCCATGTTGGCCTCCGGGACTCCCGAGGCAGCTGACGGGTATTGGCAGACCAGGCGTGCCGCAGCTCGGGCAGTTGCGGAGGCAAAAACTTGGAACTGGGAGGAGTTCAGTGAGGCCATGGAGGAGGACTATTGGTCGGCCTCGAAGAAATTCTGGCAAACCATCCAGCACCTCAGGAGGGGGAAGCAGTACTCTGCCAACACTGTTTACAGTGCGGGTGGGGAGCTGTTGACCTTGACTGGGGACATTGTTGGGCGGTGGAAGGAATATTTCGAGGATCTCCTCAATCCCACAGTCACATCTTCCATTGAGGAAGCAGAGGCTGATGACTCAGGGGCGGACTCGTCCATTACCCAAGCCGAAGTCACTGAGGTGGTTAGCAAGGTCCTCGGTGGCAAGGCACCGGGGGTGGATGAGATCCGCCCCAAGTATCTCAAGTCTCTGAATGTTGTGGGGCTGTCTTGGCTGACACGCCTCTGCAACATTGCGTGGCGGTCAGGGACAGTGCCTCTGGAGTGGCAGACTGGGGTGGTGGTCCCTCTTTTTAAGAAAGGGGACTGGAGAGCGTGCTCCAATTATAGGGGAATCACACTTCTCAGCCTCCCAGGGAAGGTTTACTCCAGGGTACTGGAAAGGAGAATTCGGCCGATAGTCGAACCTCGGATCCAGGAGGAACAATGCGGTTTTCATCCTGGTCGCGGAACACTGGACCAGCTCTATACCCTTCATAGGGTGCTCGAGGGTTCATGGGAGTTTGCCCAACCAGTCCATGTGTGCTTTGTGGATCTGGAGAAGGCATTCAACCGTGTCCCTCGTGGTATTCTGTGGGGGGCTCTTTGCTAAGGGCTGTCCAGTCCCTGTATGAATGGAGCAGGAGTCTGGTTCACATTGCTGGCAGTAAGTCAGACCTGTTTCCAGTGCATGTTGGACTCCGGCAGGGCTGCCCTTTGTCACTGATTCTGTTCATAATTTTAATGGACAGAATTTCTAGGTGCAGCCAGGGGCTGGAAGGAATCCTGTTTGGGAACCACAGTATTTCATCTCTGCTTTTTGCAGATGATGTTGTCCTGTTGGCTTCTGCAAACCAGGACCTTCAGCATGCACTGGGGCAGATTGCAGTCGAGTGTGAAGCGACTGGGATGAGAATCAGCACCTCCAAGTCCGAGGCCATGGTTCTCGACCGGAAAAGGATGGCTTGCCCTCTCCAGGTTGGTGGAGAAGTCCTGCCTCAAGTGGAGGAGTTTAAGTATCTCGGGATCTTGTTCACGAGCGAGGGAAGGATAGAGCGTGAGATCGACAGGCGGATCCGTGTGGCCTCCACAGTGATGCGGTCGCTTTACCGGTCCTTCATGGTGAAGAAGGAGCTGAGCCAAAAGGCGAAGCTCTCGATTTACCGGTCGATCTACGTTCCGACTCTCACCTATGGTCATGAGCTTTGGGTAATGACCGAAAGAACAAGATCACGGATACAACAACCAAAATGAGTTTCCTTCGCAGGGTGGCTGGGTGCTCCCTTAGAGATAGGGTGAGAAGCACAGTCACTCAGGAGGAGCTCGGAGTAGAGCCGCTGCTCCTCCACATTGAGAGGAATCAGCTGAGGTGGCTCGGGCATGTCTTTCGGATGCCTCCTGGACGCTTCCCTGGGAGGTGTTCCAGGCATGTTCCCCTGGGAGGAGGCCCCAGGGAAGACCCAGGACATGCTGGAGGGACTATGTCTCTCGGCTGGCCTGGGAACGCCTCGGTGTTCTTCCCGAGGAGCTGGCCAAGGTGTCTGGGGAAAGGGAAGTTTGGGCTTCCATGCTCAGACTGCTGCCTCCGCGACCCGGCCCCAGATAAGTGGAAGAAGACGAGACGAGATGCTAAAACCATCAAAGCTCTTAAAATGAAATACTTTAAGTAGGCCTATTTTAGTGTTTATGAACATTTATACAGTAGCCCATGAATTGGTGAATGAAAATAATATATGAACTTAGAGAAATTGGAGGACTTTTAAAATGTTTTAGTGTCTGACAGCTTTCTCTGTTTCTGACTGGCATCCTCCCTTGCTCTCCTTTCTCCAATCAGGTCTTCGAGGCCTATCATTGTGTCTGTCTGGTTGTCTGTCTGTCTGTCTGATCTCCTCACTTCTGTCCTTTCTTTCCACTTGATCCTTAAGGCTAGCTCTCCTTTCCTTGTCTCTCCAGGGTATGTCTATGCAATGAATTGCAATACATTACACGTAAAAGTAAATAGAAGTAGGCCTATATCTTCAATAAAAGTCTGTAACATTAAATGAGAAATAAAACAGTCAGAATTTATGTTTATGACTGTACTCCCTGACACACCTGTTAGAAAGACTTCTTACGGGCTCTCCTATTAGCAAAATAAATTATAACTTCATCGAATTCCAAACTCCTGAGTAGCTCTGTCTCGATGGCCATGAGTGACAGCGCGCTGAGGCACTGTTTCGTCTGTGTTGTTCTAAGCTCATTTTTAATTCTAGCCAGACGTGAAAATGATCATTCCCCTTCACAATTTGTCACAGGCAGTGTCAAAAAAATATGGAGAGCTACAAAAATGCTAGGGAAAGTTGATTGCAGCCCATGTTTCAAGATCACTTTAAGAAGCTTATGAGGAGACTTATCCTGTTCGTTTTGTATGAAGCTTCTGAACTGGACTATTTCATTGGCCAAGTCGTCATCTAAATCAGATGGGTATGACATGCAGAGCACTTTTGCCTGTTCACGGATACTGGTCAAATCGTCAGTTTCCATGTAGAGCACCTTAAATTTGTCAAAAATATTCCGATATGCATCCATTCTGTGACTCAGGCAGCTGACTAGTTTGTCAATTATGACATTGAATGTTGCTACCTGGTATTGCTCCTGGCATGTCAGTGTTATTTCGTGACGTGTGCTTTCATCAGAAAAAACTTTGTGCTTTTTGCTACGCTGCAGTTCATCTCCATATGACTGGCACACATAGGGAATGGTCTTTGCAGAGTTCTCAGAGAGGTCAAATTGGTCACGAAGTGACATAATCCATGATCGCAAAGAGTCCAGAAGGCGGATAGCCGTCATCAGATCCATGTCAACCCTTTGTAATGACTCACTTGTCACTTTGAATCTGCTTAAAATACAGTTCCAAAACTGCACCACGAATGCCATGTCAAGACTGCCTAACTTTGAGCACAAAGCTGCTGCCTCATCCCGTGTTTTACGATTCTCACCCATGTCAGCTGACATGTTCCTAAGTATGGGCCTAATCTGTGCATAATTTTCACAAAGTGCCTTGGATGCATCTGCACGAGAACTCCATCGAGTGGATGAAAGTGATTTCAGTGTTGAATCTACCTTAATGTCCGCGTTCTTGAAAAACCAGTTCCATCTATGTGTGGAAGCTGTGCAAAAGGCGTACAAGGATTGTAATACAACCCCAATTCCAAAAAAGTTGGGACAAAGTACAAATTGTAAATAAAAACGGAATGCAATAATTTACAAATCTCAAAAACTGATATTGTATTCACAATAGAACATAGACAACATATCAAATGTCGAAAGTGAGACATTTTGAAATTTCATGCCAAATATTGGCTCATTTGAAATTTCATGACAGCAACACATCTCAAAAAAGTTGGGACAGGGGCAATAAGAGGCTGGAAAAGTTAAAGGTACAAAAAAGGAACAGCTGGAGGACCAAATTGCAACTCATTAGGTCAATTGGCAATAGGTCATTAACATGACTGGGTATAAAAAGAGCATCTTGGAGTGGCAGCGGCTCTCAGAAGTAAAGATGGGAAGAGGATCACCAATCCCCCTAATTCTGCGCCGACAAATAGTGGAGCAATATCAGAAAGGAGTTCGACAGTGTAAAATTGCAAAGAGTTTGAACACATCATCATCTACAGTGCATAATATCATCAAAAGATTCAGAGAATCTGGAAGAACCTCTGTGCGTAAGGGTCAAGGCCGGAAAACCATACTGGGTGCCCGTGATCTTCGGGCCCTTAGACGGCACTGCATGACATACAGGCATGCTTCTGTATTGGAAATCACAAAATGGGCTCAGGAATATTTCCAGAGAACATTATCTGTGAACACAATTCACCGTGCCATCCGCCGTTGCCAGCTAAAACTCTATAGTTCAAAGAAGAAGCCATATCTAAACATGATCCAGAAGCACAGACGTCTTCTCTGGGCCAAGGCTCATTTAAAATGGACTGTGGCAAAGTGGAAAACTGTTCTGTGGTCAGACGAATCAAAATTTGAAGTTCTTTATGGAAATCAGGGACGCCGTGTCATTCGGACTAAAGAGGAGAAGGACGACCCAAGTTGTTATCAGTGCTCAGTTCAGAAGCCTGCATCTCTGATGGTATGGGGTTGCATTAGTGCATGTGGCATGGGCAGCTTACGGTACACATCTGGAAAGACACCATCAGTGCTGAAAGGTATATCCAGGTTCTAGAGCAACATATGCTCCCATCCAGATGACGTCTCTTTCAGGGAAGACCTTGCATTTTCCAACATGACAATGCCAAACCACATACTGCATCAATTACAGCATCATGACTGCGTAGAAGAAGGGTCCGGGTACTGAACTGGCCACCCTGCAGTCCACATCTTTCATCCATAGAAAACATTTGGTATAGTTAGTTTTTTGTTTCTTTTTTATCAGACATCTAGTTTTTGGGTTTGTTTACCTGACATGTTTCGACGTACGTCTGTCGTCTTCCTCAGAGTGTCACCGGATGTTATTGGTGACGCATCTTTTATCAGCTGATGATTCCGAAGGCGTGGCCTTCCTGTCTGGATTGACAGGTCGGTTACGCCTTCTACTGTCAGTTCGTCCCCTGCAAGATGGCACTCCAGGTATGGGAGAGCATGTATGCTCCCTCATCTCGGTTGATGGTCCTCGGGCTTCGCTTACGGATCTCTATGGCCTCCCTGATCCAGCACTGATGTTTATTATCTTCTGTGCGGATGACTCTGGCATTCCCCCAGTCCATAATATGATTTTCCCTTTTGCAATGATCTGTTATGGCTGACTTATAATTTTCCTGTTGTGCCTTTTCTTTTATTGTTCGGGTTTGTCTTATAGCTGTCTCCTTTTCTCACTCTTTCTTATGTTCATTTTTTCTTGTGTTGAAACTCCTTCCTGTCTCCCCAATGTAAGTTTTATTGCATAATTGACATGGAATCTCATATATGGTGTTGCATCTGTTGTCCGGATGTATTCTGTCTTTGGGATGAACCAGGATCTGACGGAGTGTTGTGTATGGTTTGACAGGTGTGTTAATGTTGTGTTTCCTCATTGCTCTTTGAATGCATTCAGTTATTCCCCTAATGTATGGTAATGTAACTACTCCCCTGTGTTCTTGTTTGTTAGTTTGTTTTTTCTCTTTCTTCTGTGTTTTGTTGTTCTTAACCTGTTCCACCCCTTTGGATATTGCCCATTGTGGATATTGACATGCCTTCAGTGCTTGTTGTATATGTTGTTCCTCCTGTTCTTTGTCCTGTGGATCTGTAATTATTGCTGTGCGTTCATGTAATGTTCTGACTACTGATATTTTGTGCATTATGGGGTGTTCGGAAGTCCAGTTTAAATATTGGTCGGTGTGTGTGGGTTTTCTGTGTACTTTTATTTTGATGTCCCCATCTTCTGTGTGATGTATTTTTAAATCCAAAAATGCTATTGACTGCTCCGTTTCTTCTTCATGTGTGAATTTTATATTACCGGTATTATCTATGGTGTTGAGATGGTCGGTGAGTTGTTGAGTGTGTCCCCTCTTAACTTTTTCTAATATGTCATCCACGTAACGTTTCCAGAGTGTTGGCCTGTATTCTGCTGGTATTGTAGTGAGTGCTTTCTGTTCCAGATCTTCCATGAAAAAGCCAACTATCTGAGATGAGGGAGCATACATGCTCTCCCATACCTGGAGTGCCATCTTGCAGGGGACGAACTGACAGTAGAAGGCGTGACCGACCTGTCAATCCAGACAGGAAGGCCACGCCTTCGGAATCATCAGCTGATAAAAGATGCGTCACCAATAACATCCGGTGACACTCTGAGGAAGACGACAGTCGTACGTCGAAACATGTCAGGTAAACAAACCCAAAAACTAGAGGTCTGATAAAAAAGAAACAAAAAACTAACTATATTTAATATAAGACATAATGAACGTAATCGAAAGAAAACATTTGGTTCTTCATAAAACGGAAGATACGACAAAAAAGACCTAAGACAGTTGAGTAACTAGAATCCTACATTAGACAAGAATGGGTTAACATTCCTATCCCTAAACTTGAGCAACTTGTCTCCTCAGTCCCCAGATGTTTACAGACTGTTGTAAAGAGAAAAGGGGATGTCTCACAGTGGTAAACATGGCCTTGTCCCAACTTTTTTGAGATGCGTTGTTGTCATGAAATTTAAAATCACCTATTTTTTCTCTTTAAATTATACATTTTCTCAGTTTAAACATTTGATATGTCATCTATGTTCTATTCTGAATAAAATATGGAATTTTGAAACTTCCACATCATTGCATTCCATTTTTATTTACAATTTGTACTTTGTCCCAACTTTTTTGGAATCGGGATTGTAGATCAAAAAAACTACTTGTGACTGGGCAGCAGTCTTCTACACTATTTGTGCCCACCAAATTGAGTGAGTGTGCTGCACATGGTACAGGGTTTCCCATACATAGACCATTGTGTGGCGCAGCGCCACACAATGGATTCCTAACGCCACACAATCAGACTCGCGATTTTGAAAAAAAAAAAAATTCCGTTGCGTATCGTTCCGTGCATTCATAGTGCTCGCTCTTCTCGTTCACGCGCGCGTGCACACACCCACACACAGAGACGGAGGGGCGTGTCCACAGGCCTGCCGTTGCGCTAATTAAAAATAACGCAGCCTTCCTGATTCGCCTTCCGACCCCTTATTTTAAAAGGTAGCCTACGTCGTGCTCGTGATGAGCTTTATCATAGCCTTCTTGGCTTACAGGAAATGGACATCCCTGAGTCAGGCTATAAAACAATTTTGATGCATACAGTAGCAGCTTGACGCGAGGAACCGGCCTTATCGCATTATCCCGTTTATCCCGCTTCAGCATTCATGCAAGTTATTAATAATGGCTTGACATTCACAATAAATAAGGATTTCCCACTAGCCTAAATAAAATGTTGTTATACTCGCGGGGATGCCTAGTTGATGCTATCTGAAGCATAAAATCTGAATCAGAGATGCACCGATTGACCGGCTGCCGATCGGAATCGGCCGATTTTCACGTGATCGGCCATGACCGGTGACCGGCCGGTCAAAAATAAAATATGCCGATTTTCTGCTGATCAAAACTTGTGTATCACATCGAGATGAAAGTGGAAATACTCGCAATTCACAACTAAAAAGACTGCAGCTACACTGGCAGCTTGAACATGCTTTCTAGTGCGATTGTGTTGCGCTTGCGCAGAACAGCGTCAGTCCTGCGCGCATAACAAGCTCCGGCGCGCGTGCCGTTAACAAAAAAAAAAAAAAAAAACACTATATTTGGATATATTATATATCCAAATATAGTGATTTTTTTTGTGCCAGATATTGGATGTGAAAAGAAGAAAATTTTTGTGGTTGTGTGAATTTCCCATTATGGAATTAATACGTTAGCCTATTACCAAACATCTAGTTAGATTTGTACAAAGAGAGAGAGAGTAAAAATGTCTTTTTTGTTTGTTTTACAGTACAACCTTGGTTGCACTTGATTCCATTGGAAATTACTCTACAAATACACATTTGACAAAGATGATAGAATGGCTATGGAAGTATGACTGGAAATTATTTTTGTATTTTGATACTGAATGAAGAAATGGGTTGTTCTATAAGGCATAAGTTTTCAGATCTAAATAGGCTTATGAAAGTGTGTTCCATAGCAGTAGGCAAATAATATATGAGGGGGAAGTTGTTTTTGTGCCAGATATTGGATGGGAAAAGAAAAAAATTTGTGTGAATTTCCTATTTCAGGAATTAATATGTTAATACCAAACATGAAGAAAGATTTTACAAAGAGCAATGTCTTTTTGTTTGTTTTCAACCTTTGAGGTGTTGAAAATTTATTACTGAAAATCTGGCAGAATGTTCTATTAAAGAAAAGATAAAAAGAAAATAGTCTTTGTGTGTGCTGTGAAGTGGTTTGAAAAAATGAAATCGGAATCGGCCAAAATCGGTATCGGCAGGTCACATTCCATGGAAAATCGGAACCGGCCCAAAAAATTGCAAACGGTGCCTCTCTAATCTGAATATTTTAAGAAACATCTTTATTAGCTTTATTGGTGAAGTAGATAAACCATCACTGCATCACTGATACGCACACACACTGGCAGCTGAATTAAATGTTCTGATAGGGCATGCAGGCTTTGCACCAATTAGGGTAATGCTTTTTCATTATTGTTAGTTGCCTTGGTGTTACCTTAAGTGGTTTCTTACATCTAATTATGATATTTTATTATTATTTTGTTGTTACATTATACTATTTATTTCATTTTAGTATTGGTTGAGGTAAGTGTTGAGTTCAATATTTAAAATAAAAGCCTCCAGCTTGTTTTTTGCAATTTATTCCTTGAATGTCAACTAAAGAATGATTGAAAGATTGCCACCAAAAAGGCAAAAAACTAAGGTAAAAATTAAACTTTAACTTCAATTTTGGTGAGTAATTTTCATAAATTTAAAAGACAGGTTTTCCACCAACATCAAGCCCAGCAAACTTATGGCCTGCCCTGTAATGTAAAGTTGGGTCGAGGAATGAAACCAGGCAGGTTTCTGGTAAAAATTGTTTTAGCTGTCTTCTCTTAAAGAACTTAAAAGAATTTAGATTGAACTGAATAATCTCAAATGCTTCTTGTAGCTTTAAAATAGTCCCAGCAGGTGACTCTGAAGAAAAATACTGCGTGTTTGAACACCGCCCGCTGTAAACTCTTTGCATACACCCCAATGACCGACTCCACCGACCGCCACGGCACCACCGCGCACGATTCCCTCATCAGTACAGTGGGGCACCACAAATTGCTACCTGGTCTGTGGGAAACACTGTGGTATGTAATGGATTAATGGATTTTTCTTTTTCAAATGAGCTTGTAGCCCATTATAATGCCCCGACATGTTACTGGCATTGTCGTAGGCCTGACTTCGACAGTTAGCGAGGTCTATGTTTAGACTATCAACCATAGCTAGTACAGTGTCAGCCAGACTTTCCTCTGTGTGACTCTCAATTGGCTCAAAGCCAAGGAATCATTTAATTACGCTGCCCTCTTTACTGACAAACCTAAAGATGAAGGCCAGCTGGTCAGTGTGTGAGAGATCAGGAGTAGAATCCACAATCAGTGAGAAATACTTTGCCTCTTGTATCTCTGCAGCTACAGTGGCTTTCAGTTTTTCACCCATTTGCCGAATCAAGTCCTCGCATGTAGTGGAGGACAGGTAAGACACAATGCCCCTACCCTTCTGCCCATATTTGCTGATATGCTCAGCCAAAAATGGATCAAATTTAGAAATGACCTCCAAAAAGCCTAAGAAATTGCCATTGTGTGGAGAGCCAAGTAACTCGTTATCCCCCTGAAAGGCTAGTCCATGTTCAGAGAGGAACTGGATCACTGTAATCACGTGTTTCAAAACCTCTTGCCAATATCGTTTTTCACTCTCTAGCTGCTGCACCAGTTCAGCATTTATGGCCCCCTTCCCACCAGTGACAGAATGCTGATACAACGTTTGCATGCATGCTGAATGCTGGCAACTTTTTTCATGGTCAAGCAGACACTCGGGGTGTTTCCAATCTGAAAACCCACTAACTAATTGATTCCTCTTTAGAGAGAACAGCATACATGGAAAGCAGAAGATGTTTCCCATGGAAGGGGAGTACACTAACCACTCACTAGTTACTTTATCGCCATTGTGGAGAGTACATTCAAAGAGATAGTGAGCGAGCGAACTCTACCTCCCAAGCCCACATCGCAGACTGACGCGGGATACTTTCTGGAACGCTGCAGGCCCTCTGTCAATCAGAACAGTGCGAGCCTCCTCAGTCATATTCCCCCATAGAGCCGGATCAGTTTCAGTGTACGTCCATGTAGGTTGAGGCTGAGAGCAGCTATCGTTAGGCTCAGAATGGAGCGAGCTGCAGCTAGGTTCCTCAAGTGGTGGTGTCAGTGGAGGGCTACAGCTAGAACTGATTCTGGCCTCTGAGCTAACAGTGTGATCTTGTAGCCTGTCCTCATCTTGCTCAACCACAGCTATAGCTACAGTATTCTGTCATGCGAAAAATGTGTCAATTGATGGCAGGCTTCTTAACATTAACGCCTCCCTTTCTTGTTTTTCTTGTTTCTTTTTACGTTTGCTCCATCCACTTTTTTCACTTATGTCTGCAGGCTTTTGTTGTTTTGTTTTGACGTTGAAGTTAGCAGTATGATAGAGAAAGCAGGCGGGCATGTTACTATTTTGCACCAATTATATCATTTTATTTAGCCCAGAGCTACCGCTCTGATTTAGCCTAAACAAAAGGGGACAGGGGCTTGGCAGAAGAGTAGAAAACTGGGCGGGTAGCCTACTACTTAGAAATGAGGTTACATCAGGGACGTCTATGGATCTCTTACACTAATGGAAATTGATTATTATTATTTTATTTTTTTACAGACCCCATGGCTGGGTGAGACCCTGGGCACATGCCCATAAAACCCATTGGTTAATCTGGCCCTGCATGAGGCCTGCACCAGAGCAAAGAAATTGCCCGCACTGACAGCATGAATGGCCTGGCCAAGCCGCCATGAAATATCTGGCCTTGTGACCTCTCACATACTATTCTCCTCACCTAATGAAGTGCCTTGCACAGTAAGGTAAGACAAACAATGTCGTGCCCCCATCATGTTGTCTCTCTGGAATTCCAGACCTGATGCCAAGTGGTGCACAAAAGTGCCACAGGCCTGACGGGTATGGAAGTTGCCCCACAGTGACAACTGACTTGCTGAGTGATGCTATCAGTTAGCCATTTGAGTGGCTCTTCTGCATGCCATCTGGTGGTGTGCCATTTACCCTGTTGGGTTCATCTGCCACATTGCACCAAAAAGTGTCTTGCTGCCAGTGCTTTATTGGTGATGTACTATTTAACCCATAGTTGGAATCCAGGCAGATGTTGCCACTCTAGGTCAGACCGGACCTGGGAGCAATGGTGATTAAGGGGTAACTCCGCTTTCCCCAATACTCAAGTCCTCCCAGACCTGAGACTCACTACCAGTTGCAGTTTAAAGTCATACCCAGGACTAATAGAATAGAATAGAATAGAATAGAATAGAATAGAATAGAATATGACAAGATAGTGTACATTAAGATAGAACATATAGAATAGAATGGTCACAGAACAGAAGAGAACATGACAAAATAATATAGCATAGGATTGATAATTAGGACAATATAAAGAATACATTATAAGAGAAAAGGAGGGAATATGACAGAATAGAATAAAAAGTATTCTGAAGACATAGAAGAGAATATGACAAAATGCTATGTATATTCTATTTAGTTTGTAGAATAGAATAGAATAGACAGTCATGACAATACAACAGAAACTACTACTACTACTACTACGAGTGGAGGGCAGTGAGCATGCGTCATCATTGACCACCATGCAATGGGGTCATAAGGTGTCTCCTTCCCTCCGTTAGCCTGGGGTGATGCCTTGAGCAAGCATAAGCAACCCCTTGCTCCCCCTGGTGAGGGTTATGACTGAAGCCTGGACTTGGAGATCACCACCTGGTGGTTCAATGGGCAGGAAGGCAGACCCAGCAAAGCATTTGTGGAGCACGATTAGCAATCAGAGCACAGTGCAACACATAGAACACTGTTGGTCATCCACTGCATCCCGAGCTAACTCCAGCTGTCTTGCTTCTTGAAAATTTTCCACCAGATTTCCAAAAGTCACAAGTGGAGTACAAAGTGCAACTGCCACAATATTCCATAAATGGTCAAGAACATAGAGGGCTGGAAACATAAATGATGACTAAACAGTGAAAGAAGAGGCAGAAAGGAAATAGTGAAAGTTATTTAGAAAGTCTCTGCTAATAATAAAAAAAAATACTAACAGCAGTGTAACAGGAAAGGGTAAAACTCTAAAGTCAAATGACAGAAAAGCTGAATTTGGTGTGAATTAAAGACTAGACCTTTCCTGGATACTGATACCACTCTATTGCAGGACACACACACACACACACACACACACACACACACACACACACACACACAGCCAATCCACCTCTCTCTTCCTATTTCTCTCTCTCTGCTTCATTTATCTTGTTAAAAGCTGATCATTGAGATTCTACATTTCTGAGTTTTGTCATGTTGTCATGACATTTCTTACAGTTTAAGTAGACTGATTATTCAGTCTTGTGTGATGGTGATGACAGAATATTTGCTATGAACATCTGTGTTCTCTATTTAGGACTATTGCTTACTTGCTTTACCTACGCACACGGCTGTAGTCTTGGCCACTCTCTCGGGGACAGCTGGCTTAGTGAGCCCAGGTGATGGGCAGATGGGTAAATGTGTAAAGGCAGGCCAATCAGTCTGAAACAATGAGCTGTCTCAGTGAGATAGATAAAGAGAGAGAGATTGACTACATTTACTATTTTCACAACTTGTTACGATTTATTGTCCATTTCATAGTGGAATGAAGATACACGGCCAGACCAGAGTAATTCAAAACCTCAGTTAAATATCGATCACGTGAAATTAAACACCACAGCTGTCATACCTATTTATCACGTTGTTTCATGAATTTTATGGGTATAATGCACAGTACCAGTCAAAAGTTTGTACACCACAACTCATTTATAGTTATTTTTTTCCTGTATTTTGCATTTTCTACATTGTAGAACAATAGTGAAGACATCAAAACTATGAAATAACATCTGGAACATATGTGGAATTATGGAGTAAACCAAAAAGTGTTCAAAAAAGCCCCAAAATATGTTGCATATTTTAGATTCTTCAAAGTATTCAGTGTTTACCTTGATGATGCTTTACACACTATTGGCATTATCTTAACCAGCTTCATGAGGTTGTCACCTGGAATGCTTTTCAATTACCAGCTGTGCCTCATCAAAAGTTAATTAGTGGACGAGTTATTTATTTATTTTTACCTTCTTAATGTGTTTGAGATCAAACAGTAAATAGTAAATAATAAAAATACAGGAAACAGCCCTATTCAACACCACAACTGTAGTAATCCATATTATGTCAAGAACCGCTCAACTAAGTAAAGAGAAACGACAGCCATCATTATTTTAAGACATGAAGTAAGCTTTAATTAATAAAAAAATAACATTGTATTTGAAGGGGTGTCCAAACTTTTGACTGCTACTGTATAAGAATAAAAAATAAGGCTTAGTATTGTAGTATATGTGCATACAATTGTGGCATATAATAGATATTTGTAGTATGTCCCTGATGTGAGTGGAATACTGAAGCGCAGCAGGCAGGTGATGGTGTTTACACACAACTTTATTTTCCTGCTTTTCAGCTTCACTATATGTGTCTACACACAAGCACACACACGTGTTCTGGTCGAGACAGCTCCTTACTCGTCGCTGTCTCCCTCCTTTTCTACCTTCCGTCTTCACTGCAAAACACATAGACACAATGTTAATTGACAACAGGTGTACAGACTTTGCCACTCACCTTCCCTGATGCCACTTTTCATTCACAAATTGACGCTTGGCCATGCCCCTGCTGCCATAATATTCTTGTGTCACACAATAACATGAGGAAGGGAGGTGTAGTTGTAAAATTGGGTTTACTCCATCTATCCATTATCCATAACCCCTTATCCTGTGCAGGATCACGGGCAAGCTGGAGCCTATCCCGGCTGACTATGGACGAGAGGCGGGGTACACCTTGCACAAGTCTTCAGATCATCGCAGGGCTGACACATAGATACAAACAACCATTCGCACTTATGGTCAATTTAGAGCCACCAATTAGCCTAACCTGCATGTCTTTGGACTGTGGGGGAAACTGGAGCACCCGGAGGAAACCCACACAGACATGGGGAGAACATGCAAACTCCACACAGAAAGGCCCTCGTCAGTTACTGGGCTTAAACCCAGAACCTTCTTGCTGTGAGGTGATAGTGCTAACCACTACACCACCCTGCCACCATGGGGTTTACTGATGTTTTATAATGATGTATGATTGAAAGTCACTTATAGCTTGTACAACCCAGATTCCAAAAAAGTTGGGACAAAGTACAAATTGTAAATAAAAACGGAATGCAATAATTTACAAATCTCAAAAATTGATATTGTATTCACAATAGAACATAGACAACATATCAAATGTCGAAAGTGAGACATTTTGAAATTTCATGCCAAATATTGGCTCATTTGAAATTTCATGACAGCAACACATCTCAAAAAAGTTGGGACAGGGGCAATAAGAGGCTGGAAAAGTTAAAGGTACAAAAAAAGGAACACCTGGAGGACCAAATTGCAACTCATTAGGTCAATTGGAAATAGGTCATTAACATGACTGGGTATTAAAAGAGCATCTTGGAGTGGCAGCGGCTCTCAGAAGTAAAGATGGGAAGAGGATCACCAATCCCCCTAATTCTGCGCCGACAAATAGTGGAGCAATATCAGAAAGGAGTTCGACAGTGTAAAATTGCAAAAGAGTTTGAACATATCATCATCTACAGTGCATAATATCATCAAAAGATTCAGAGAATCTGGAAGAATCTCTGTGCGTAAGGGTCAAGGCCGGAAAACCATACTGGGTGCCCGTGATCTTCGGGCCCTTAAGGCCTCTGCATGCTCGTGCGACAAGGCTTTCGCAGATAGCTTTTCGCAGACAGTTGTAATTTATTGTTGAGCGGGGGAATAGGCGTGCGCGATGTTATTCACCGGCACAACGCAAGGGGGCGCGAAGTCGCTAGGAGTAGTTGGTGGGTGTGGTTAGTGGAGTGTTTATCCTCCGGTTAGTTATAATGACTAGAACTTTTTTTTTTAATATAATGACTAGAACTGGAGTCGTATAGATGTACGTACTTCCTCACTTCCTCAATCAACCGCTCTTCATGCTGCTCCATCTTCGCTCGTGTTTTTAAAAATGGCGGTCGTGAAAACAAAACAAACCGGGAAAGTAGGGAAGCGGAAGTGCGTGTACAGCGGATGTAGAGTGGACCAATCAGAGCCCTCTTGTCTGCGAGGCTTCTGCGGTGGTCACAATTTTTGGGAGGTGCGCGCAGAGCGTCTGCGAAGGTGGGGGGGCTACGCAGACACCGTCTGCGACACCATCTGCGAGGACTGGGTTGTCAGCATAAATTGGCCTTTAGACGGCACTGCATCACATACAGGCATGCTTCTGTATTGGAAATCACAAAATGGGCTCAGGAATATTTCCAGAGAACATTATCTGTGAACACAATTCACCATGCCATCCGCCGTTGCCAGCTAAAACTCTATAGTTCAAAGAAGAAGCCATATCTAAACATGATCCAGAAGCGCAGACGTCTTCTCTGAGCCAAGGCTCATTTAAAATGGACTGTGGCAAAGTGGAAAACTGTTCTGTGGTCAGACGAATCAAAATTTGAAGTTCTTTATGGAAATCAGGGACGCCGTGCCATTCGGACTAAAGAGGAGAAGGACGACCCAAGTTGTTATCAGCGCTCAGTTCAGAAGCCTGCATCTCTGATGGTATGCGGTTGCATTAGTGCGTGTGGCATGGGCAGCTTACACATCTGGAAAGACACCATCAATGCTGAAAGGTATATCCAGGTTCTAGAGCAACATATGCTCCCATCCAGACGACGTCTCTTTCAGGGAAGACCTTGCATTTTCCAACATGACAATGCCAAACCACATACTGCATCAATTACAGCATCATGGCTGCGTAGAAGAAGGGTCCGGGTACTGAACTGGCCAGCCTGCAGTCCAGATCTTTCACCCATAGAAAACATTTGGCGCATCATAAAACGGAAGATACAACAAAAAAGACCTAAGACAGTTGAACAACTAGAATCCTACATTAGACAAGAATGGGTTAACAGTCCTATCCCTAAACTTGAACAACTTGTCTCCTCAGTCCCCAGACGTTTACAGACTGTTGTCAAGAGAAAAGGGGATGTCTCACAGTGGTAAACATGACATTGTCCCAACTTTTTTGAGATGTGTTGTTGTCATGAAATTTAAAATCAGCTAATTTTTCTCTTTAAATGATACATTTTCTCAGTTTAAACATTTGATATGTCATTGTAAGACTCCCTACGTGTGGGTGGAGCACTGAGGACGGCAGGACAGAGATCAGGGTTGCAAAATGGCTTTATTGCCACACTTTTCAGTGAACAACGTTATATTGCTTAGACACACACAGCCAGCGTCTAGTTCGGAGATCACCCCTCTGCTCTCACTCTCCCTCCTTAAATAGGGCGCGGTCACTGGGAAGACACACACAAACACAGGTTAATTGTTCTCAGGTGTCGTGATTCTGCCACTTACCTTCCCTGACTCCGCCCTCCTGTCACAGACCGGCGCTTGACCACGCCCCCGCTGCCACATACCCCCACCTCCCTTGACGGGAGAGGAAGTCCGCCACGACCATCTGCGCCCCCGGCCTGTGGACCACCTTGAAATTAAAGGGTTGGAGTGCCAGATACCAACGGGTGATCCGCGCGTTGGCATCTTTCATGCGGTGGAGCCACTGGAGGGGCGCGTGGTCCGAACAGAGGGTGAAAGGGCGCCCCAGTAGATAGTACCGGAGGGCGAGAACCGCCCACTTGATGGCCAGACACTCTTTCTCGATGGTGCTGTAGCGCCCCTCACGCACCGACAGCTTCCTGCTGATATACAGGACAGGGCGGTCCTCCCCCTCCACCTCCTGGGACAAAACCGCCCCCAGCCCTCTGTCCGACGCATCGGTCTGCAACACAAAGGGGAGAGAAAAGTCAGGGGAGTGTAGAAGTGGCCCCCCCCACAGTGCAGCCTTTACCTCTGAGAAAGCCCGCTGGCACTGCTCCGTCCACTGGACCGGATCTGGTGCCCCCTTTTTAGTGAGATCAGTCAGCAGGCTGGTGACGTCCGAATAATTAGGTATAAACCTACGGTAATAGCCAGCCAGCCCCAGGAACTGTCTCACCCCCTTTTTGGTCTTGGGCCTCGGGCAGGCCGCAATTGCTGCCGTCTTATTAATTTGGGGACGCACCTGCCCGTTGCCCAAGTGGAAGCCCAGGTACCGTACTTCCACCCGCCCAATCGCACACTTCTTTGGGTTGGCTGTGAGCCCCGCTCGCCTCAGCGACCTAAGGACGGCCCTCAGATGTTCGAGGTGCCGCTGCCAGTCATTGCTATAGATGATGATGTCATCTAAATATGCTGCCACATACGTGGCGTGAGGGCGGAGGACTCTGTCCATCAGCCGCTGAAACGTCGCGGGCGCCCCAAACAGCCCAAACGGAAGGGTGACGAATTGGTGTAAACCAAACGGTGTGGAAAAGGCCGTTTTTTCTCGGGATAGTGGAGTCAAGGGGATCTGCCAATATCCCTTCGTCAAATCCAGTGTTGAATAAAATCGAGCAGTGCCGAGTCGGTCGAGCAGCTCATCAATACGAGGCATTGGGTACGCGTCGAATTTAGACACCGCGTTGACTTTTCTATAGTCCACACAGAACCGGACCGACCCGTCGGCCTTGGGTACCAAGACCACCGGGCTGCTCCAGTCACTGTGGGACTCCTCGACGATGCCCATTTCGAGCATGGTCTGAAGTTCTTCCCGAACCACCTTTTTTTTGTGTTCGGGTAGCCTGTAAGGGCGGCTACGCACTACCACCCCCGGGGGTGTCTCTATGTGGTGCTCTATGAGGTTAGTGCGACCGGGCAGGGGCGAGAACACATCCGAAAACTCGGTCTGCAACTGGGCGACCTCCGTGAGTTGGGTCAGGGAGAGGTGGTCTCCACAGGGGACCGGAGAGGTACGTGATGCCAATGTTCCTTTTTGAACCTCCGGCCCCAGCTGCCTTCTCCGGAACTACCGACACCAATGCCACGGGGACCTCCTCGTTCCAGAGTTTAAGCAGATTGAGGTGGTAAATCTGTAACGCCCCACCCCTGTCCGTTCGCCTCACCTCATAGTCGACATCCCCGACTCGCCGTGTGACCTCAAAGGGTCCTTGCCACTTGGCGATCAATTTGGAGCTCGACGTGGGCAACAGTACGAGTACCTTATCTCCTGGAGTGAACTCTCTAAGGCACGTACCCTTGTTGTACAGGCGGGCTTGCCATTCCTGGGCCTGCCGCAAATTCTCCTGAGTTAGGTGGGTGAGCGTGTGGAGTTTTGCGCGCAGGTCCATAACGTACTGGATTTCATTCTTACTTTGTGAAGGTCCCTCCTCCCAATTTTCCCGCAGCACGTCCAGGATGCCGCGCGGCTTACGCCCATATAATAATTCGAACGGGGAGAACCCCGTGGAGGCTTGGGGGACCTCTCGCACTGAGAACAGCAAGGGTTCGAGCCACTTATCCCAATTACGTGCGTCCTCACTTACGAATTTTTTAATAATATTTTTGAGGGTGCGGTTGAACCGTTCTACTAAACCGTCCATTTGTGGGTGATACACGCTGGTGCGGATCGGCTTAATCCCCAACAACCCATACAGTTCGCGCAGTGTTCGTGACATAAACGTAGTGCCTTGATCAGTCAGAATCTCTTTCGAGATTCCAACTCGGGAGATGACGCGGAAGAGTGCCTCTGCAATACTGCGTGCTGAGATATTGCGCAGAGGCACTGCTTCCGGGTATCGCGTTGCATAGTCCACCAGAACTAATATAAAGCGGTACCCTCGTGCTGACCGATCTAATGGCCCGACGAGATCCATCCCAATTCTCTCAAACGGGGTCTCGATTAACGGTAGAGGGCGCAAAGGCGCTTTTGGAATGGCCGCTGGGTTTACTAACTGGCATTCGCGGCATGCCGTACACCACCTACGGACATCGCCGCGAATCCCCGGCCAATAGAATCGGGCCATTATTCGGGCTAGTGTTTTATCCTCCCCCAAGTGTCCAGCCATGGGATTAAAGTGAGCCACCTGGAATACCAATTCCCGGCGGCTTTTCGGAATTAAAAGCTGCGTGACTCGCTCTTTAGTTTGAGTGTCCTGCGTCACTCGGTATAATCTATCCTTCATAATCGCGAAGTAGGGGAAGGACGGGGTGGCGTTCGGCGGGAGTGTTTGACCATCGATTACTCTCACTTGGTCAAACGCATGCCGCAGAGTCTCATCTCGCGACTGCTCTAATGGGAAATCCGCGAGGGATTCCCCAATAGAGAGAGGAGGAGCTGGCGGCTCCTCACTCTGACGCGGAGATGACGTAGACGGCTCTGTGACAGCTGCTCCCGCCAAAGCGACACCGGGACCTCCCCCTGTCAAATGGCAGGACCCACTCTCTACTAGGCGTGTCATTAAACCCCGAAATCCCGGCCAATCAGTCCCCAAAATTAAAGAGTGGGTCAGGCGAGGATTAACCGCCGCCTTCACTACAAATTTTTCCCCTCTGAAAATAATGTGGACCGACACCAAAGGGTAGCGGTGAACATCCCCGTGCACACATAACACCTTCACCCCCTGTGCTCCCCCCAATGCCTCATTTTGAACCAGGCTTTGGCGAATTGAGGTCTGATTACAACCAGAATCCACCAACGCCTGATATGTAGCCCCTTGGATACTCACCGGTATGCGATACGCTCCGGCCCGATCGAGGGCGGCCTCTGGCGCGTCGGGGATCCGAACCACCGCGCCCACTTCCATTGCTGTGCACTGCTGATGAAGGTGGCCCGGCTCCCCGCAGCGCCAGCAAACCGGCCCGGGCTTTCCCTCTGCACCGGTGATCTGGGGCTCACTCACCTGAGGTGGGGGAGAGACAGACACAGAAGGGAGAAACGGGAGGGCACCGCGGGTGCGGCGGGTCGGCTGGGGTGGAGCCGGCCCCCGCCTCCGCGGTGGGGGAATGGGGCGAGGACGGGACACAGGAGGAGGGGGAGAGAGAGAGAGAGAAGAGGAGAGAAGCTACGATGCCATCTGCTGTCCTGCCGCCAGGACAGCCGCCAGATGATCCTCCGCCAGCTCGACTGCCTGATCCAGCGACGCCGGGCGGTGGCACTGGACCCACTCCGCGGTTCCGTCTGGTAAGCGGGCGACGAACTGTTCCAGTACCACCTGGTCGACGATTCCCTCGGCGTCGCGATGGTTGGCCCTCAGCCACCGCCAGCAGGCGTCCCGGAGCTGCTGGCCGAACGCGAACGGCCGGCCAACTTCCTCCAGTCGCAGTGCGCGGAAGCGCTGGCGCTGTTGCTCTGGGGTGCGCCCCACGCGCTGGAGGACGGCCCGGCGGAGGTCCGCGTAGGCCAGCCGGCGGTCGGCGGGGAGCTGTAGCGTGGCCAGCTGTGCCTCTCCCGTGAGCAGGGGGAGGAGGCGCGCCACGCGCTGCTCCATCGGCCACCCCGAGGCTTCGGCGACCTGTTCGAACAACGTGATGAATGCCTCAGGGTCGTCCTGCGGGCCCATCTTGGTGACGATGAGGGGAGACGGGCCCGCGGCCGGAGCGCTGGTGGACCCAGCCGACGTGAGGAGATGCCGGAACGCCTCGCGGTCTTCCTGCTGGGCCAGCACCAGGGCTTCGAAGCGCTGCTCCTGCTCCTTTCGGAGCGTGACGAGTGCCTGGTGCTGGCTTTGCTGAGCCGTGGCGAGGGCGTGGACCAGATCGGCGAACGGGGAGGATTCCATGGGGCTGCTGATTTGGTGCTCCACGTCCCGGGTTTCGGCACCACTGTAAGACTCCCTACGTGTGGGTGGAGCACTGAGGACGGCAGGACAGAGATCAGGGTTGCAAAATGGCTTTATTGCCACACTTTTCAGTGAACAACGTTATATTGCTTAGACACACACAGCCAGCGTCTAGTTCGGAGATCACCCCTCTGCTCTCACTCTCCCTCCTTAAATAGGGTGCGGTCACTGGGAAGACACACACAAACACAGGTTAATTGTTCTCAGGTGTCGTGATTCTGCCACTTACCTTCCCTGACTCCGCCCTCCTGTCACAGACCGGCGCTTGACCACGCCCCCGCTGCCACAGTCATCTATGTTCTATTCTGAATAAAATATGGAATTTTGAAACTTCCACATCATTGCATTCCATTTTTATTTACAATTTGTACTTTGTCCCAACTTTTTTGGAATTGGGGTTATACAGTATATAATCATATAAATAAATGAATGAATGAATAAATGAATGAATGAAACCACAAACCCAACATTTGGAAAATAAACATGCAAAACTAAATGAATCAATTTTGACTCAATTAAACATGTAATGTTCTGTGTATATCACCACCATCTAGTTTTTATTTTCATTTTTTTAAGGACAAAGAATATTTCCTTGTTGTATTTAGTTCGTAATTGAGTAAAGTAGTCTGTTTATGTTGAATTGGGATGGCATACAGATAGGTGACAAATGAAAATTACAAAACCAACCAACCAACCAACCAACCAACCAAACCCATAATAGCATAAAGTAACAATTTTTTACAACAGATCTTCCCTCAGTTGATATTTTGATCATGGTGGTATAGCCGCCTTCGCACCTACAGTATCTCTCCAAAATCTCCCATAGGTGCTCAACTGGGTTGAGCTCTGGTGATTGTAAAGGTCACACTACATTTACATCATTTTCATCCCCAACTCATTGAGCCGTCATGCACTGTGGATGGTGGCGGAGTCATCCTGGAAGAGATCCCTCCCATCAGGACAGAAATGTTTCATCATAGGTTAAGCATGACCAATCAGAACAGCTTTATTGATTTGCAGTGACATGTAGAACCATACCATACCATACCAGTGAAATAAATATATGCCCCTGACAGCATAAAAGAGCCACCAGATTTTCCTTTAATTTGACACCCATCTGGACAAAGTGAAAGAAATGGGACAAGACTTTTAAGGCTTTGCTTGAAGTCTGGAAGTTTCCCTGGCTTCTGAGCTGAGAGGGGGTCCAAATAGACAGTAATATTATATTGAGTTTGGACCAAATGGTTTTGAAAATCCTACAGTGCCAACAGATTTCTAGTGGCAGACCCCCTGTTGAACCAGTTGCTATTTTTATGCAGGCACAACCATATTAACAGAGCGCCAACATTTATACTGTATGTATACACTCAGATCATCGAAATGTTTATCTTACCTTTGAACGTGTGTGTGTGTGTGTGTGTGTGTGTGTGTGTGCATGCGCACAGTGTCTGATTTTTATATCTGATTATTTCTTAGTTACACACACTTTGTCCATAGAGGTATACATGTCAACAAGCTTTCTCATTAATTCCCAAACAGAGCAGGATGGCGGAAGGCGATTTGTAACAGAGTGATCATTCAGCTGTTTGGGAGAAATTACCCTCATCATTCATAAAGAGATGCACAGCTGCCTGAAGGGAACCAGCTCTCTCTCTCTCTCTCTTTCTCTGTTTCTCTCTCTCTTTGATATCTGACAAGTAAATGGATAATACCACATTCCTTTTGCAGCATGTTCCTACACCGTAACAGAAATCATTTGTACAAAAAAGAAAAAAAAAAAGCTTTAGAATGATAAGTGTGTAGTGGGAGTGAATCTTTCAATATATATATGCACTAAGACTGGTTGAAATATCTACCCATGTCAACTGCTACCATTTGTGGTCCAAAAATATGTGCAAAATGATATCTATGTGGAGCAGAGAAGTAGAAGAAGAAGAAGAAAGTCAAGATTATATTAAGGTTGATGATGGTTATTATTTTATTTGTGCTGCTCTCTCTCTATAAAAGCTTGTAAGCTAAGGCTGAACCAGTCATTGGGGTAAACATAGTGAGATCGCTATACTTTGGTCACTAGCTGATGTTACAAAGGCAAGAATGTTCCTTTTTTTTCTCTCAAACAAATATACAGTATTGTGCAAAAGTCTTAGGCACATGTAAAGAAATGCTGTAGGCCAAAAATGGCTTAAAAATAAATAATAAAATGAAATGTTTCAACCAGGGCTTTGAACCAGAATTTTTTTCCTATTGGTTCGTTCCGAACAGAAACGGAATTTTAATGTTTCCAGTTTTGGGTTCCACCATTAAATAGACGTTCCCGAACCGGTGAGAACAAAACAATTTCGTTCCCGGAATGGTTAATTACGTTCCCTGTCAGCTGTTTAACAAATGGCTATAAAATTATGTCTCTGTCTCATCCAGCTTAAGCCAAATGTAGGCTAATTCTATTACAACCTTCATTAAATAAGACAAGAAATAATTCAAAACAATTATTATTTCAAATGTTGGCGATTTGGATTCTCAGTATGTCTTCCCATCTACACAAACAGAAAAAGTGCCAAAAATGAAAGATAATTCGTTTAGTGTGTTACCAAAGGCTAGTCAGGCCCTATAGAGGGCTACCGCATGACGTCACCGCGCCGCGAGATTTTGTTAGGCGCCATATTGGAAGACCAAGTACACATCTATGCAAGTACATACATACATAAAACAAACTACACCTGAAATGTAGCCAGGGCCGGTTCTGCCCTAATCTGGACCCGGGTGCAACATCGCGCAACCCCCCCCAAAAAAAAAAAAAAAAACAGTCTAAATCAGGACAACCATCACATAACTATAACTATAAACATTTTATATCAACTATTTTAACTAAATGGGCTATAATAAATAAGCCTGCAGGCAGCCACGGCGGGCTGCCTCAGAAAAGTAACCATTCAATGACACAACTGAAAGCCTGCAGCCACGGCGGGCTGCCTTAAAAAGTAACCATTTGTCCTACCTTAAAACTCGTTTTGCATTTTCTGCCTCCTTTTTTTGTATTTTCGACCCTGCGTTTATTTTCTTTCCTTTTCTGAAAACCCGATTTGTGTCCAGACATTTTGTTTTGCTACCAACGAACTAACTCGTCAGGTCTCGTCTCTCGAGCCCGCGATGATTCCCGTGGGAAGGGCAACAATTGATACATTTTTACAAACAGCCAATAGGGAGGTTGCAACGTTCAGGCTCTTCTTTGCTCAGACACTCAGTAATGCACTTACTCACTTATTATCACGTGGAGACGTGATAGTAGTCCACCTTCCCGCTCTCTCCATTCAGTCAGTGAACGTCACACAGGAAGTGAACCCCAGCGGGTCATAGAAACTTGCGCAGGAGAAGAATGACTTTTTTATTTGTAGGCTACGGAAACTTTGAGGAACGAAATAAAAACTGGTATTAACCAGTTACCATTATTTTTAATAAGCGTTTCTGTTCCGGAACATAAAAAATAATAAAGTTTCTGGTTTCGTTTCTGTTCCATGTGAAATAGAAAAAGTTCCCGGTTTTCGTTTTCGTTCCTTGAACCGGTTCAAAGCCCTGGTTTCAACATTAACAACAACAACAACAACAAAAAAACCTATAAAACAGTAAGCAGTAAGCCATAATAAATGAAACAAAGTCAATAAAAAGTTTGGTGCGAGATGACCCTTTGCTTAAAAAAAAAGTAGCCTTGGGTACAATGAGTGCAGTTTTATAAGGAAATGATTTGAGCATCTTGCAGTCAAGTCAAGTTTATTTGTATAGCACTTTTAACAATAGACACTGTCGCAACGCAGCTTTACAGAATTTGAATGACTTTAAACATGAGCTAATTTTATCCCTAATCTATCCCCAATGAGCAAGCCTGTGGCAACGGTGGCAAGGAAAAATTCCCTCAGACGACATGAGTAAGAAACCTCGAGAGGAACCAGACTCAAAAGGGAACCCATCCTCATTTGGGCGACAACAGACAACATGATTATAACATGAACAATTTTAACATGAAGTCAATTTCGTTGAAGTTATAAACTCTTCATTGATGGAAACTTGAGTGCAAAACTGTTCATGACAACTGCAGTCCTAAAGTTAGCAAGTCAACTGTAGTCCTCAGCCATAACAGCATTACTGTAAGTGTCCAGAGCATCTTCCAAGTGTGACTTTCGACTGTCCATACGGGGCCGTCCTCCACAGGAGCGATGTGATGAGACTCCGACCAGACACGGGGCACCAGGATGGATCAGGCAGGTCCGAGGAGCAGAAGAGGTCAGCATCTCGATCACAGGATTGACATGTAACTTGGGGGGGGGGGGGGGACAGGTTGTTAGGTATGCCCAATGTCACCTGAATAAGTAGAAACAGTATACATTTTGCACTGCGTGCAAGCAGGAACTCCGACAAAACTAACTATGACAGCATAGCTAAAAGGGGAAAGCTAGAAGGTAACACAGGCATGAGGGAGCCCCGGGACATAAAGCAGCAGCCACTACACCGTCAACAAACTCAAGTGAGCAAGCGAGTGGGGGACTGACAGCATCCATACATCCCAGTTTACCAAAACACTCTATGTCTGAAGATCCTCCAGATCTACTCCTTTACCTCATAAACACTATTAACAAAAGGCTTGACTAAACAGATATGTTTTCAGTCTAGACTTAAATGCTGAGTCTGATTTCCGAACACTACTTGGAAGGCTGTTCCATAACTGTGGGGTTTTGTAAGAAAAGGCTCTGCCCCCTGATGTAGCCTTCACTAGACGAGGTACCAGTAGATAGCCTGCACCTTTTGATCTATGTAGGCGTGGCAGGTCAGGTACTGTGTGAACTTGCAGAACCAGCCACAGTTCTTCTGGACACTTTAACTGTCACACTCGCTTCTTAATTTTGCACCAAAACACAGTAGCCTTCATTATGCTTTCTTTTTAAATCTGAAAAATGCTCTCTTATGGAATCTGCTCAGACATATTACAAAAAAAAATTCCCTGTAACATTTAATTTTGTGCTGGAAAATGATCATTTGGAACTCTTTTTTTTTTTGTACTGACTCAATAATGGGGGCAGCACGGTGGTGTATTGGTTAGCGCTGTCGCCTCACAGCAAGAAGGTCCTGGGTTCGAGCCCCGTGGCCGGCGAGGGCCTTTCTGTGCGGAGTTTGCATGTTCTCCCCGTGTCCGCGTGGGTTTCCTCCGGGTGCTCCGGTTTCCCCCACAGTCCAAAGACATGCAGGTTAGGTTAACTGATGACTCTAAATTGACCATAGGTGTGAATGTGAGTGTGAATGGTTGTCTGTGTCTATGTGTCAGCCCTGTGATGACCTGGCGACTTGTCCAGGGTGTACCCCGCCTCTCGCCCGTAGTCAGCTGGGATAGGCTCCAGCTTGCCTGCGACCCTGTAGAAGGATAAAGCAGCTAGAGATAATGAGATGAGATGAGACTCAATAATGTAGAAGTCATAAAATAGAAATCTATAACAAAGTTTGTATGGGAAAAAATAGGGCACTGTATGTTACATTATTCAGTAGCAGCTTGAATTAGCTAGTGACCTTGTTGAACAGTGTTTCACTGAAGTTAACTTCGATCAGTTTAAACTCCCAGCAGGTTTTTGTGAGAGAGTATCACTCTATCACAGACACCAAAACACGGATTCAGGAAAAGTAGCCATAGTCTTTTTCTTTTCTTTTTTTTTTGCTGGATTTTTAATGAAAAGTTTTGTTCACTGACAGCAAAATAAGAGACTGGAGAAGCAAGTAATACCTTCAGCCACAAACAATGCACATTTATCATCCACATGACAGCTTCGCAAACTTTAAAAAAAAAAATCCCCCCAAAAAACCCAACCCAAAACCACTGAGTGTGTGCATGTGCGTATGCGTACAGTATGCGTGTATGTGTGTTTCACACATTGCCTTGTCTTCAAGGGCAAATAAAATTCAGAGATCGTACCAGGCGACAAATATCAATAATCATTCTCCCATCTAGTGCTGTCAACATTTAGGCATTTATGAGCCACTTTGGTGCATCTAGTGAAGAAAAGAAAGAAGAGAGTCTGAAAGAAGGATGGAGGAATGATAAAATGTAAAACGGGAGGAAGAAAAAAAAGGGGGTTGCCTCGAGCAGAAGGGGTGTAATTAACATGCCATAACTCCAGAAACACCTCTGTCTCATTAACTCTCCCTCTGTGACTCTATCTCTCTCTCTTTTTTTTTTTAAATTTTCTCCTGTTTAACACTGCAATGCAGATGTGATGATTGTACCCTAGCTGGCACGGGGGGGAAAAAGTGTTTATTATGCAGCCATGTTTTCTGATACCTTCATATTTGACAGGAGTCTGGCTGCAAAGATTATCCCCAAATCTATCAGAAATTCATGATATTTTGTAATATTTTTGCATCTCAGGAGAGTTTAATCTGAATGAATTTGATCAAATTTGATAAGTGAGTCATCTCCAACGCTATTTCAAGGATCTGCTCCAAAAGCACTTGAAAAACATGGCTTGGTAAACAAACGAATACATTTAAACAAAGCGTGATTTGCATTCTCATTTTCTAAATGAGTTTGCATGCTGTTGTTACCTCCGAATTCACTTAAACAATTCTCTATAATTGTTGTCGTTATCTGTTAATGGCAGCTGCACAGAGAGCCTCTCTTCCATATGAACTTGACTCTCTCTAATGGGGTTTATTGATAATTTCTGATACTTTCTGACAACAGATTGTTAACACAGGATGTAAATAATAATAATAATAATAATAATAATAATAATAATAATAATAATAATAATAAAGGCTTACACATGAAGATGTGAAGTGAGACTGTGGACAGTCTAATCAGTGGTATGTTTATTTGCAAAATCTATAAAATGCATTACGAATGCAGAAATGCAATTAGTTACTTGTGTCATAACGCAAGACAACATTAAGGTCTATAATGTATTATTCTATCCACATTCACTGGATATGATCAATCGTGGGCTCTGATTGGCTACTCTACTACAGTACAAGGCTATTCTCTCATATACTGTGAGTAGAGAAAAACAAAATGGCGGAGCATGTTGCTGAACCAACCGAGGATGAAATAAAAACTCTACTCGAAAACAAATCCCCAAAAATACAAAAAAAGCATCAAAATATGGAATGAAAGTATTTGATGGTAAGAGTGTATCTTTTTATTTTTCAAGAATTATTATTATTATTATAGCATTTTTCACAAATTGCTACTGTCATTTCACTAGTTTGTTTACATTCTTCATCTTTAAGCATTAAAATTTGTTGATTTTTTTTAGGTTCAAAAGCTTATAGAAGTTTGAAAATTGCAGAAATGAAATGTCCAAGGAAGAATTAAATAAATCTCAAAAGCTATTCTATACCTTGGCATGACAGTAAGATGGCACTTTCTACAAAAAAACAAAAACAAACAAACAAAAAAACACTCAAGTCAATTCGTGCTAGTCTGGCTAACGCGACTTCAAAGCTCTGCGAGCATTTGGACTGGCAAAGATATTAAGCCCAACCATTTCCCAAAGTGCGTGGTTGACCCGCCTCCCTGAAATGCCTCAGTTTGCTACTGGTCGAAGCCAGAAAAGGCTGTGACAAAGCTTAAACCAATCACATCACTCTTTCCTCGACGTATGTGACGCAACGGGGCTAACTGGTAGATTAAACTCTTACCGAAGCAGGTCGGGAGCAAGGCGAAAACGTCCTTCCTTTCAATAAATACCTCCAGGGCTGCTCTTTGCTCTGTTTTCAATGAGAACTTGCTCCATGTTCATAATGTTTCTAGTGCAGGGGTTCTCAACCTTTTGCAACCTGGGCCCCACCAAAGCTGGTTCATTGCAGTTGGGGGCCCCTCTTCTCGCCCCGCCCCCATCCCCCCCCAAACACACTCACCCGCAGTGACGCCACCCGACCTACAGCACCTTATATCGACCGATAGATAGATAGATAGATAGATAGATAGATAGATAGATAGATAGATAGATAGATAGATAGCCCTGGGCTAGATTATTATTATTATTATTATTATTAGTAGTAGTAGTAGTAGTAGTAGTAGTAGTAGTAGCAGCAGTAGTAGCATTATCCATTCCATAGAAATACATAGGCCTATTATCATTATTAGGCTATTGTTATAATTGGCAGTAGCACCACATTTCTAATCTGCTTTCGGGCATTATTATAATTATTATTATTATTATTATTATTATTATTATTATTATTATTATTATGGCCTATTATCATTACTAAGCTGTTGGCAGTAGTACAAGACTTATGTTCTTTCAGGCATTATTATTATTATTAGGCCTATTATTATTATTATTATTATTATTATTATTATTATTATTGCTGTTGTTGGTTGTTGATATTATTATTATTATTATTATTATTATTATTATTATTATTATTAGTGTTTTTATTAGGTATTTTATTAGGCTTATCATTAGCTGGCTATTGATATCATTGGGAATTGGGACCAGGCGTGAATTTAGGTTTTACTTTTTACTGTGCCTTTGTGATCTGCATTTGCGTTAATACGAGACCTGAGCCTGCTTTGCCTTACAAAGATCCTCGATTCTTGGCGAAATGTTTGACAAGCACAGTCTCAAGTCATCCTCAATTTGCGCACGATTGCGATATTTCGTTTTGAGCGCAGTCATTTTTGAAAATCCTGCCTCACACAAGTAGGTCGATGCGAATGGGATGAGCAGTTTCAAGGCTACGTCACACAGCTGCGGGTACTCCTGCATCAATGCTGCCCAGAATGTCGAAAGAGGGCATGAGGTGAAGACTGCCTTAAGTCTACTGTCACTCTTCAGCTCAATAAGCTGTTCCTGCATGTCAACTGGAAGTTCGTCAGCAGTACACACAAATGGATCTCGAACCCACGCAAAAGAGCGATAATCCTCTGTGAAGTATGCCGCAAACTGTTTTCTCATTACCGACAGGTGCTCTGACGCTGCTTGAAAGACAGATGAGAAATCGTGGGAAGTGCCTGCATTACTGATAAAGTCTGCAAGGCTTGGGAACATATCACAGTTCCCCCGACTGATGCGGCCACACACACAAGATTTTATGATAGATTTTATAATAGTATTGATTTGTATGTAATAGTCCAATGTCCTGCATTTTGACATGGGTAAATGTGTTGCATCTGCTTAGCTACTATAGCCTGTTAGCCCCAGATTTTTTTTCCCTCCATACATGAAGCCTACTCGCGACCCCCCTGGAGTACCTCCGCGCCCCACCAGGGGGGCGCGCCCCCCCGGTTGAGAACCACTGTTCTAGTGAATGAAGCGCTTCCGGCATAGATTCTGTAAACAATCTATGGCTTCCGGTCGCAGTTCTACTACGTCACTGCCTTGAACACGCCTCTACCCAGGGCCGTTGGAGATGCTCAAAGTTGATTGGCTCCTGATTTTTCGGGAGCTTGGAAGAGCTGTAGATAGCTTGCCTGGCCAGACTAAACTCTCAACAGGCCCTCGTGTTGCGTCACGCTTAGGATGGGCGGGCCCAGGCTAATTCGTGCAGCCATCAATAGGTTTTTAAGAAGTCTGCATCAGCAGGAATGATTTTGTTGGACATTTTGTATAAAGTTTTTATTTATTGAAATTGCCAAAAATAAAAATAAAAATGCTCTGTTTC
Source organism: Neoarius graeffei (assembly GCF_027579695.1). Taxonomy (NCBI): domain Eukaryota; kingdom Metazoa; phylum Chordata; class Actinopteri; order Siluriformes; family Ariidae; genus Neoarius; species Neoarius graeffei. The sequence continues at coordinate 10,347,713 of NC_083574.1, forward strand.
TCAAAATCCAGTGAAATGTAGATAGAATAAAACAGTTATTCCACTCAGTCTCAGTGCTATGCGCTTTGTTGGCTATCAGCTCATGTATGACTTGATGTCATGGAATAATTGTTAAATATAAACCTCTTCCTGAAGGCCTTAAGTTTAATTAGCACATTAATTTAAAAAAAGTGCTGTCTGTTTGCTTTTCTTATTATCTTACACCCCCAACACAGGTATTTTTTTTTATTTAATTTATTTTTTTAGACTAATGAAATTCTTAGATTGTGACCTCCTGAACGAGTATCAGGATATATTTATTATTTATTGCTAGACATCAAGGCCATTCTGGATAAGGGCATCTGCTAAATGCCATCAATGTAAATATAAAAAAAATGTTCTAATAAATAGTTGATATCATGCATTATGCAACCTGATATTATGAAGTCATATAGTCATGCTTTATAAGCTGTTAAGACTACTTACCGTATGAGGATTTATAAAATGTATTAAGATAATATGCCTGAAATACCTGCACACTTTTTCTAACGTCTAAAATGTGAATATTCCTATACTAATATATCAACTATTTCTTAAAAAAAAAGGATTTTCAATATCACTAAACAATCAGAAAATGTCTCAAAATCATGGCAAAACACAGAGCGTTTCACTTCATATTAAGTATTTGGTGCACATTTGCACTTGTGATGTCATTAGCATTCAAAGCCAGCTAAAGTTTTTCAGGTTTTCTATATACACGCAGTATCTTATCAACAGAATGCACATTATTATTATTATTTTTAAAATTTTGCATTCATATTGTGTTTTGATGCATTTCACTACCTGTAATCTATATTCTACTTGGCACACAGTTGCACTTGCACATTTTTATTCTTTGTATCTCAACCACAACAGGCCAACTAACTGGAATACTGATTATTTGGGGTTTTAGCGAATCAATGTTTAGACATTTAGCTAATTATATTGAGCATGAGTCTTCTGCTATTGAACAACATTCAGACTGAAGTTTTGTTCCATCCCTTAACATGGCCTTTTGCACCAGCTGTGTGCCAGACATTAATGTCATCATTTCAGCAAAGCCAAACATTCTCATGGCAACTCATTTCTCCTCTAATGTTACTAAGACAACCAAATGATGTTGTTTACAGAGACCATGCACAGGCCATTGGACCACTTAGCAATCTGTTCAGTTGAAATGAGTGTGTTATTATGCACGAGTGGTTCTCAATGCAATTGTTTATCGGCCCCAAGAACCCCATGTAAAGCCGTCTATTCAGCATGTTACCAGATGGATAAAGGACCTTCAGAGAGATGGAGAAAAACCGTGTGTGTGTGTGTTTTTTTTTTTTCCTGCAGTGCCTGCTCTTATTGGGTCACTGCTTCCTCCATCATGCTGCATAGTCAAGCTGGGTCATCTAACTCAGTAGGAAGCTGAAGAAATGTCAAGTGTAAGCGTGTGTGTGTGTGTGTGATAAATTCAAGTGATTTTATATGTATAAATGCAGATTCCTGGTGCACATTTTAAACACGAACAACAAGTTAAGAGTATTTTTAAATAACACGATCCAGAGAAAGCTGTAGTACAGGAGAGATATGTGAAAAACATGACACATTTTTACAGGACTGAACCAGATTTGTCCCATTTTTAATTGCATTGAAGCATCAACCATGCATAAATCCCTCCTAAATCCCTGCTTTACAATAGAACTATAATTGCAGGAGTGTAATTGCATGCTAATGCTCTGCAACTGTGTGTGTGTGTGTGTGTGTGTGTGTGTGTGTGTGTGTGTGTGTTCGTTATTGCTCCCTGTGTCTACTTACAGTGAAGACCTCACTAATTACAACCACAGAAAATATGGGATGGCAATTATCATAATGCAAAAATGGGTCATAAAGAGGGTCTGCTGACATTCGATTTAAGACGCCCCTTCTGCTAGCTGAAACTCTGTGTTTTCTTAAAACTCTGTGCCCTTCTCATCAAAAGTGAGGATATGATTTGCAATCAGCTTTTACACTATTGGATAGCATGAATGTCTCAAGTTTTTAATATTCTTCTTAATAATATAACAACACCTCAAATGACACCTTTGTCGGAGGCGTTGAATACAACTGCCTTTGTTAATACAATCTACTGTACGCTTCATCTTAATGAAATGACAAGAGTGTAAGAATGAGGAATTATTGTACTATACATTCTTGGTATCATTGTTTATATCACTGTATGGGACAAATGTGATTGGGAAAAGGGTGGATGGGAATGATAAAATAATTACAAGGTAAGGGTGGGAAATACATCAGGTCCCCTCTTTCCCTGAACAACCAGTGTCTCGGTTAAATGATATATTCATAATAACATATGATTCAATTTTAATGGACTGCGAGCTGGCCTAGTGGTTAGCGTGTCCGTCTCTCAACCGGGAGATTGCGAGTTCTACTTGCGATCGGGTCATACCAAACACCATCATAAAAATGGTACCTACTGCCATCTGGCAAGTCACGCTGCAATACAGATGTGAGTAGGGAAGTCAAACTCTCGTGGTTACCAGAGGACCTGCCCCCCACTGTAACCCTAGCTGTATAGGCAAGAGGCCGAGGGCTATGGAAACGGAGATCAGTGCTGCACCCGTACACCTTAAAGAACTGGCTAGTACTGGGATAGGAGACTGCCTGTGAAGACCAGATCCTGGCATTGAAGGGACTTTGACAATTTTAATGACATATTTTCATCGATGATGAGAATCATTCAATTTGTTAACACTGCACTTTAGTGAGAGCGGGACTCTCCAAATCGATTAATAATGTAACTGGTTGAAGATGACAATCACGATACTCAGATCGTGTAATGCAGTGGTTCCCAAAGTGCAGGGCGTGCCTTCCAGGGGGGGCGCAGAGCCATTGCAGGGGGGGGCGTGGGGCGTGGATGGAATGAATGAATGAATGAATTACTCTGCTAGCATAACATGGAGAAGTTTTTGGCAGGGGGCGCGGGGCTCCCACATAAACCCAAATCAGAGGATGAAGCATCGCCAAATGTGCTTCCAAAGCAAGTTCATTCCAAGGCAAAGACAAGAAAATATGACGACGCATATCTTGTCTTTGGCTTCATCTGTACAACGGTGGGCAATGAGGAGAGACCGCAGTGTGTTGTCTGTCTTAAAGTGCTAGCTTGTGACAGCTTGAAGCCGAACAAGCTAAGACGCCACTTGGAGACAAAACATCCAGAGCACAAAGACAAGCCAGTTGAGTTTTTCAGACAAAAACTCGTAAACTGCTGTGCTCAACAGTCCCTATTTACTAAAGCTGCATCCATGCTGGCAAATGCTCAACTCGCCTCATATAAAGTTGCCTACCGAGTGGCACGGTGTAAAAAAAACCCTTTTTTTTCTCTTTTTGTCTGGGGGGGTGCAAAAATTTTCTTATCTACCAAAGGGGGCCCAGCAGAGAAAGTTTGGGAACCGCTGGTGTAATGCATTAATATTGTACTTAATTGAGGATGAGAATTGCCCAATGAATGAAAGAACAACTTATTAATACTATGCTTTATTGAGGATGAAGATCACCAGATCTATTAATTATTAGCTCACCCGGCCGACAGGCGATGAGCTCATGCCATCATATGTTGTCCATCATCCGTCCATTTCACAAAAATCGCTTCTTCTCTTGCAATTTTTCATCGATTTTTATTCTTTCTGGCATGAAGGTAGGGGTACCTAGGGTGCATATAAATTCTACCCAGATTTGCTTAATTACAATTATTAATGAAGTTTATGGACTAATTAAGGCTTAATGAGCAGTTCAACAAAAATGGCTTCTTCTCTGTCAATTCCTTGCCATTCTTTCTGGCAAATAGGTAGGTATTCCTAGGGTGTATATAGCTTCTATATATAGCTTGTATATAGTGTATATAGCTTGCAACATTTATTGTACAAGGTGGCCCACTTTAGATCATTCCTTCTGGACTAGACAGGGCCAGATTGAGCTACGCTGTCACTGACGGTCTTGTTTGAGGATAAGCATTGTTTAGTGCATCAATACAGTACTTTATTACAGATGAGAATCACTCAATATATTAATATTGTACTTTATTGAGCATGGGAATAACTCAATCTTTTAATACTGTACTTTAATGACGATGGGAATTATGCAGTCTGTTAATACATATATGTTATTTACCAGCTGGGAGGTCCGTATGGTGAAATACCGTGACCAAGGTCTTGAAAGTACTGAGTGAGGCCCTCTGGGCCGAGGTCAGTATTCAAGGCAGAGGTCACAGTATTTCACCATACAGACCAACCTTAAGCTGTTAAATAATATTTAATTTTTTCTTTACCAAATTCTAACAGAAAACGAGAGTGTCCAAAAGTGAAAACCGAACCAAGCCACCATTTTGAATCCTCATTCACGGCTGTAATGCAAATGGCTTCCTCCTCAGTATACAAGTGCACTTCCATGGCAGGAAAAAACCTACATTTTGCCACCTATGTAGTCCCCTATTTATACAAAACTGAGTCATTCAGGATTCAGCCATGTTTTTGCTCGGCGTTAGCAACAGTTACAGGTTTTTAGCTTTCTCCTGAAATGTTTTATTTTATTTCTTCTTTCTCAGGGTAGTAAAACTCACTTTCGCTGTGAACACTGTCATTATCACTGTCCACGCTGTAAAATTAATGCTATTATGCTGAGAAATGCTGGCAAAAATTTCTAAGATTTTTGATAAAAATCTTATCAATAAATCTTCTAAAAAAGATAAATGTTGACAAAAACTGCTACTATGTTTGTTGTTGTTGTGAATGAGCGAGTCGCCAGAGGTCTGTAACTGGCCAGCTCGCCAGCCAGTCAGAGCGCAGAATTTGATGGAAACTGGACCGCGAAAAAAATTATGTATTTTATTGAGGATGGCATTTACTCAGTCTATAAATACTATACTTTACTGAGGATGGGAATTACTCAAACTCTTAACACAGTAATTTATTGAAGATTAGAATGACTCAATCTATTTATACTGTAATCTATTATTCCTATACTTTATTGAGGATTTGAATCACTCAATCTATTAATAATTTAAGGTATGAATACTGTACTTCATTGTGGAAGAGAGGTATTTAATACTCCAACAGAAGGGCTAAATTAAAAGGAATACAAATAGCCTTGGACACTACCTTCAGGTCAGAGATATAGATCATTCACCTTCAGGACTAAGAGAGCCATGTCATGTTTTGTGCCTACATTTATTAGGCTAATGGTTACACCACTTTGTGTGTGTGTTATTGTGCTTTGTAAGCTTTATTTTCCAGTGTTAATTGGTCTATAGGGTATGTTGTATGTGATGTATGTGTGGGTAGATGAATTGGATATGCACTGATGTTTTTCCCATATGAGGGTCCTAATGGGGGGTGGCACAGTGGTGTAGTGGTTAGCACTGTCGCCTTACAGCAAGAAGGTCCTGGGTTCGAGCCCAGTGGCCGACGAGGCGAAGTCGACGACGAAGTCCACTGTGTAGACTTTGCATGTTCTCCCCGTGCCTGCGTGGGTTTCCTCTGGGTGCTCCTGTTTCCCCCACAGTCCAAAGACATGCAGGTTAGGTTAACTGGTGACTCTAAACTAGCCATAGGTGTGAATGTGAGTGTGAATCGTTGTCTGTGTCTATGTGTTAGCCCTGCGATAACCTGGCGACTTGTCCAGGGTGTACCCTGCCTCTCACCCATAGTCAGCTGGGATAGGCTCCAGCTTGCCTGCGACCCTGTAGGACAGGATAAGCAGCTACAGATAATGGAAGGATGGATGGATGGAAGGTTCCTAATGGAAAAATAAAGTTATTTGAATTTAATTAACCTTTAATACTGTACTTTACTTAGGATGAGAATGACAATCTATTAATACCATACATTACTGAAGATACTAATTATTATATTTATTAATACTGAAAATGAGAATCACTAAATTACATTTATTTTAGTTGAGGACGTAAACGTTCCATTATTGTACTATATTAAGTGACTTTGGATGAGAGGAACTTTTTCATAGTGCTTAGAACTGTTGGAGAAAGTACCCTCTTTTTTGTGTAAAAGTACCCCCTTTTTCCTGCACTGCAGGAACCGAGGATGATAATAGTTCTTCGAACGCCATTTTGAGGGACTTTTTTTTGTAAGCTCCTACTTCAAGATAGGTACTCTCCCAGAATAAAAGGAACCATGAGTGATATGAGTGTACAATGATTGGTTCAGAAATAAGTTTACATTGATTGGTCGAACATATGAGCCAATGCAGCACAAGCAACTGGCATTTTAAAAAATCTGTGAAAAACCTTAGCTGCGTAAACAACAGCTCTTAACGTTAGCATAAAAATGGAACAAAAGTTGAACAAATGGACCGACTGTTGGTGGTATTGTTGTTGGTGTTGGTAGTGTGAATAGAGATCTTGCAGTCACGTGACCGGAAAGTACACAACCCCCATCTTGTCGGTCAAAAACACCACTGAATACTGCTGCACTCGTGTACAGAATGGATCAATTTCAACCGACGGACTACACGGCTCATTTTTCTAATGAACAGATAACTAGATATATGTCTAAAATAAACGATCTACAGATTTGTGACCCTTATGGCTTACCGGACGGAGTTTTCACGACCGGATTTTGAACTGCCAGCGGAATACCCGGACGTGTATGATTACCTCATTAACTTTCCCTCGCCGTTCAGTGGTGAAGCACTGCGTGCTTATAAATCTCTGGACAGTTTTCTTTACAGAAATTCAGGATTTGTCAGCGACTCAGATGTGGCATCTTGTAAACAAGAAAATAACAATCCTCATTGGATGGGTAAGTCACTTAAGTATTGAGTATAGCACTGACCAGCCGATTATAGAATAGAATAAGGTAATTCCAAATTGTCCGTCTTGTTTACATGGATCTGGCGTTGGAGAGGTAGAGGCTTGGCAGTGGAGGTTTGAGTAGCTGTTTTCTGAGCTTGGTCAACAGGCCGGCTCTGCCTGTAGCCTCGCTTTTGCTTCGGCTCCCGGCGCCGCCTCCTTCGCTTTGCTTCCAATAACAATCCACGGAGACCCTGCTGGTCTCACCATCTCGTCCGGAATGTTATTTTATTTTTTTTTTTTCTTGTCCGGAATGTTGTGCATGCGATGGAAATCGCTACAAACCGTCATTTTCTGCTGGAAACCAATGTCCAGTAAGTCCATACGGTTGTAGTGGATATTGAAGTCCGGTACAGATGAACAACACGCAAAAATACACACAAAAAACATAAAAAACGTCCACAGGTAGGGAGAGCTTGTAGCCGCAGCCATTGTAGTAGAATTGTATATAGTAGGGTTTTCCAGAAGAAAAGGTAGAAGTAAAAGCAGAAGTAGAACCAGAAGTAGAAGTAGAAGGCGGAATATGGCGTTTGACCGACACGATGGCGTCTGTCACAATCTGGATCGGCTGTGACGTCACATGCAAGTGCTCCATACAAACAGAAAACAACCCTTGAAGGTATATAGTTCCTGGGAGAGTTCCTCAGTGGGCAGTTTCTCTCATTGAGTCCCTCAAACTGTTTGGTCCAAAGGTGGCTTTTGAGGATGAGAAACACTAATTACCAAGGCTGTTTTCTTCTCAGGATAAGAACACATGGAGTGTGATGACACAATATTTAGTCTGTAGAATCTGGTCACTGGTGGACTGCAGTGTCACAGCTTAACATATCCGCATCATGTGTTGATTACCATTTAATGGAAGAAGGCACCTCTTGACCTGATTCAAGTATGATTGCAAAATCACTCCCTTCATGCAGTGGGCTTAGCTGCCTGTAGACAGCCTTATGCTCTTCCCAAAGCACATAATCAATTGGTCAGTGATTAATCAGCTAGTGGTTCTTTCACACGGACATGCTCCTGCACATGATCTGCACATGATCTGCACATGCGTTTTATACTCAACTCATGTTAGGTCAAAGTCATGAGGTGATGACTGTCATGTTTGCACTGGAATCCTCTCTGAATTCCACCTCCCAGAGTACACTGTGGCTTAGAAACATGGCCACAACACCCGGCAACCACACTCAGTAACACATTCAGAGTCATCCAATTAGTGATTACAATCACCTGAGCTGTGTTCCAATAGTCCGTTCTATGTACTTTCCTGACCACTTTTCCTTGACCTCGATGGCAAATGTCATGAAGTCAAGGAAAGATGTGAAGGAGAAATCATAAGGACATTGGAAAAGACAACTGCAGTGTTAAGAGAATCCAATTTCACTTACACTTGGCTATGCAATGGCGCATGTTATTGATGAGGGGTCGCCATGTGAAACTGCAATGTTCAGAAGATGGATGACAAAATGCGTATCTTCATGCCATGTGTTCTCACTGTATTGTTTCATGCAGGTTATATTAATGTGTACAACACAGTGAAAAATATTACTTTATAACCAAGGTTGGAATTTAAATAAAAAAATATAAGCTACAGTCACAAAACTTAAACAAAATGATTGTCACATAGAAAATGGTTGCTCGTGCTCACCTTCCTGTCCATTCATATTCATCGACATGAATTATAAATATTGTATGATTATTTAATTATTTTACACTCACCGGCTACTTTAATAGGAGCTTGTTCTTGATTCTAAGATTCCTGTTCTTGGCTGCAGGAATGGAACCCAATGTGTTCTTCTCCTGTTGCATGCTGAGATGCTTTTCTGCTCACCATGTTTGAAAAGAATTGCTATGAGTTACTATATCCTTCCTGGCAGTTCAAACTAATCTGGCCATTTTCCTCTGACCTCTCTTCTCAAGAAGGCGTTTCTACCCACAGAACTGTTGCTCACTCAATGGTTTTTTTTTCCATCATTCTGTGTAAACTCTAGAGACTTGTGTGTGAAAACCGCAGGAGGTCAGCAGTTTCTGAAATATTCAAACCAGTCCATCTGGCTCAAACCAACACCCATGCCACAGTGAAAGTCACAATTTGAGATCACAACTTTTGCCCATTCTGATGTTTGAAGTGAACATTGACTGAAGGTCTTGATTTGTATCTGCATGATTTTATGTATTGTGCTGCTCTCAAGGAATTGGCTGATTAGATAACTGCATCAAACAGCAGGTGTATGTACGGTACTGGTGAACCTAATAAAGTGGCCAGTGAGTGTATATTTCATAATCTCATCTCATCTCATTATCTCTAGCCGCTTTATCCTTCTACAGGGTCGCAGGCAAGCTGGAGCCTATCCCAGCTGACTACGGGCGAAAGGCGGGGTACACCCTGGACAAGTCGCCAGGTCATCACAGGGCTGACACACAGACACAGACAACCATTCACACCTACGGTCAATCTAGAGTCACCAGTTAACCTAACCTGCATGTCTTTGGACTGTGGGGGAAACCAGAGCACCCGGAGGAAACCCACGTGGACACGGGGAGAACATGCAAACTCCACACAGAAAGGCCCTCGCCGGCCCCAGGGCTCGAACCCAGGACCTTCTTGCTGTGAGGCGACAGCACTAACCACTACACCACCGTGCCGCCCCCTATATTTCATAATTTGTATCAATATTTGTTTGTGTGAATGGTGCACTGATGGTGTGTTGCTAAATGTTACTGCTGCAAGGAATTGTCGGATGGCATTATCTCCTTTCCTTTTGTAAAGGAGGGTCCGGTGTACCCTATGCTAAAGGGGATAGGAAAGGAAGCACTGAAGTACCTTTCCATAGCATTTTGAGAATTCCAACAGGTATTAATTTGAACATGGTTGCCACTTGGATACTTCTGGGTCTTTTCCCTCAGTTTGGAACCTTCCTAAGCAAAAAAGACTATTGGAATGCAGCCCTAGACTCAATCACCACCACACTCTAATTAAACACACACACAAGCACAGAGACTTTGTTGAGTAACACTGTGTCATTTTGCCTGATCTTACCCAACCATAATTATTGTCTTTGTTACCCTGATTTTTTTTAATCTTATTTTGATTTCTGGGTTTTTTTGCTTCTGATTCTGCCCTCTGATTGTTGCTTACTGATCACCTGAATCTCTGCCTGTTTTTGACCATAATTTTCCTGTCCTCCTCCTAAACCTCATGCCAGCATGGCGTTGAGCCCACCAGTGCCACCAAATTCCGCCATCTCTCACGGTCTTGGCTGAATGCTGGGACATCCTCCAGCCTCAAATTAATCTGCTGGAGGGCTTGACAAACAACATCGTTCCAACATGTGCTTGGTCAGCTGCAAGGGCATCTCCATCCCACCGCTGGCGGATCAAACTCGTAAATGGCTCTTGTTGGGTAGTCATCTGTGCAGTGCAGGATGTGTCTGAGCCAATGAACATGGTGTTGTGCAATGGTGCAGAGGATATTTGGTTGTTTAGTCCTCTGGCAGAGGTCTTCATTGGGGACACGGTCATACCAAGGCACCCCCTCAATGGTCCTGAAGGCACAGGTCTCAAAGCCGAGAACACGGTTGGCCAATGTCTTGCTGAGAGGCCAGGACTCGGCACTGTAAAGCAGCACAGACAAACCCACGGCATTGTAGACCTGTAGCTTGGTGCATCAGGAGATGTCACGTCGTCTCCAGAGTGGTCTCCAAAGGCTTCTCATGACGCCTGCCACCAATCCACATCACCTATTGATCTAACTGTAAAGCAGCACAGACAAACCCACGGCATTGTAGACCTGTAACTTGGTGCATCAGGAGATGTCACGTCGTCTCCAGAGTGGTCTTCAAAGGCTTCTCATGATGCCTGCCACCAATCCACATCACCTATTGATCTAAGTGAGGAGGTTGCCATTGTTGGTGACTTCCGATCCCAGGACCAAATGTTATTAACTTGTCTGCCCATGTCTTTAAATAAAAGGTTCAACTGCATATACATCTACCTGCAGCCTTCCCTCTGACAATGACTTTGCTGCATGGGCGATTGCTCTAATGGCCCTTTTCCACTACCCTTTTTCAGCTCACTTCAGCTCGCTTCAGCTCACTTCAGCCCGACACGGCTCGCGTTTCGACTACCAAAAACCAGCACGACTCAGCTCGTTTCAGCCCTGCTTAGCCCCTAAAACTCGCACCGTTTTGGAGTAGGGCTGAAGCGAGCCAAACCGTGCCGACTGAGGTTGGGGGCGTGAGCAGACACTCCCCTGTGCACTGATTGGTGAGGAGGAGTGTCCTCACATGCCCACACACGCCCCGCGAGCGCGCTGGGATCTGTAAACACCGCAAACCCGGAAGAAGAATAATTATGAATTACGAGAATTATGAAGCCTTATGCGCCTCGCCTCATCTATACGCTCTTGCCAGTATCTGTCCGCGTTGTCGGTGACAACAAGCCACAGCACCGAGACCAGCAACACTAACGACTCCATGTCCTCCATGTTTATTGTTTACTATTCGGGTCGTGAGACTACCGCTTAAAAGCTCACTGAATCAGTGACATACAGAGCATCGTGGACGAGTTCGCGGAGCGCAAGGCTCTTCGTATGCCCTTCAAATAATGCGCGCAGTAGGCTATTGATGTTTTATTATGAGCCATGTACAGTATGTCGCCTAATGTTTTTTTTTGTTTCTGAGTTACATGTTCGTTTGAAGGACTTAATGTACAAACTAACATAGTTGCACCCCGGAGTGTTGAAATTGGTAAACACAGTGCATTCAGTGAGGTTTGCACCGCCCTCCTTTTATTTCTGACTCTTCCTGTCAGCGTTGCAACCTCTGAGCGCTCATTCGTATGCCCTTCAAATAATGTGCGCAGTATAGGCTATTGATGTTTTATTATGAGCCATGTACAGTATCCTAATGTTTTTTGTTTCTGAGTTACATGTTCGTTTGAAGGACTTGATGTACTAAATAACATAGTTGCACCCGGTAGTGTTGAAATTGGTAAACACCGCAGTTGCGGACATTTTGTAGCCTAAAATGATGTTATGATAAGCTTTAATAAAGGGCCCGGTCATTTGCCCCGCCCCCGGCCCGGCTCTGACTTGTTCCGCCACTGTCACTGATGTCACTGTTTGCGCTGCTTAACGGCATCACATGACGTCCACCCACTTTCGCTAACTCCACCCAATGTGTCCACCCACTTCCAGCCAGCACGGTTCAGCGCGGTTGTAGTCGAAATGCAACTCCAACAGCCCCGCTCAGCCCGACTCAGCTCGACTCGGCACGGCACGGCTCAGCCGCGTTTGTAGTGGAAAAGCGGCATATGACAATGAGGGAGGCTCAGCCTCCTCTAAAAATTCTGGATCTGAAATAGCAATGTTATAAGTTATAACATTGCTATTTCAGATCCAGAATCATAGAAATATATGTGCTCAACCCAACTACAGTGCAAAATCATTCCGTTATAACTTTCCCCAGTTTGCCTAATGTGTGCGTGAGTTTTTCCCCCTCGACAGCGCAATGCAGCCCAGCCTCAGTGGACTTCAATGGCATTTGGGAGCTATGCACTTTTCAATCTCAAAATGCAAGACGGTTATTGGACAAATACTGCGAAAACACCCGCCCACGGAGTCTCACGGACTCCCAGCCTCAGTAGACTTCAATGGCATTTGGGAGCTATGCGCTTTTCAATATCAAAATGCAAGACAGTTATTGGACAAATACTGCGAAAACGCCCGCCCACAGACTCCCAGCCTCACAGTGGGAGGGACATGGCAGTTTCCGCGAGGAGACTGGTGATTGGTGAAAGCGGCCGGACATTTTCTTTGATTGACAGCTCGTTTCAAATATAGACAGGCAGCGGTGAATCTCAGTTCAGTCCCATGCGGATTCGCAAGTGCTGTGGTGTATTGTAAGAGATCAGCTTACATTTCGATTTCATTCATTGCATACGGTTTCTACCAGCTTTTTTAGTTTGTATATATTTTCATTGTAAATAAAGTGTAAATATAGTGTTGTCAAGTTTGCTATCTTAGTTCCAGAAATGTCGTTTATTTGAGTGACTGAACTTGAACTTGAGGGGGCTAGTCAGCTAGCAAGAAAGCTGCGCACGGATGCCAAGCATTGCTGATTTAATTTTGGCGAAGCCATTTGCCAGTCTTCCTTTCGAGGAAAAAAATTAAAATTAAAGATCAGGGTAGACCAACGCCTCAAATTGATTTGGTGAAAAAGGTAGGGAATAATACTCGTTCCTTTCAGCTCTCCTGGTACAAGAAAGTGAATTGGCTAACAGCAAGTGACCCACATCAACAACAGTAAACAGGCTACTTTAGTAATATGTCATGGATGGACCAAAAATATAGAATCTATTTAAAATGTTTATGCTGAGTATATTATATTGGAATATATATTTCTCTGGATATGAATTAGACACAGCTACAATTTGGAAAACATTTTTAAACAAAAACACAGCCGAGAACATTTCACACTACAGACCTGGATTAAAAGTGAAGCGTTATCAAAATTGTCAATAAAACATTTCTCAGTCAAAATAAGTAAAATATAGGGAAAGTGTCATTGAATGAAATGTGTGGCACCCAGCTCTATGTTTGGCTCCCCAAGGTCAGTGCTTGTGCCTATTCCAGAACACTCTGCTGTTACTGCTGAGGTTCCTGACAAAGAGCTGCTTTCAATAATGATCAATTTTTAAACAACATGCCACAATTTTAAAATATAAAATGTTAAAATATACCCCCCCAACACCACCATCATGTATATTGGACAGTAGGCTAATGGGCCAAAAGAACCTGTTATTTCACAGTTTGTGACCCTGCCAACAATCAGCCAGATCAGAGGCAAGAGTATGGGCAAAATTGATGTTTTTTCTTTTAAAATCTGGAAATATCGTAACCGACCAGCCTCCCCTGTTTGAAAGACTACCAGCCGCCACTGCTTTGCTGTTAGTACTTGTTGAGGGAAACAATTACTCAATCTCACACTCACTCACATTCAGAGTTTAACTGACTGCTTTGTTATTACTATTTGTATAATTCTTGAAATTTCCTCAGCATTTTTCCCTTAATGTCTTTTGAGTTTTTGTCTTTAGTTATATTCTCCCTCATTGGTAAGTCAAAAAAGCATGAATAAAAGCATTAAAATGTAGAGTAATCCATCCATTATACGTAACTGCTTATCCTGTGCAGGGTCGTGGGCAAGCTGGAGCCTATCCCAGCTGACTATGGGTGATAGGCAGGGTACACCCTGGAAAAGTTAGCAGATCATTGCAGGGCTGACACATAAAGACAAACAACAATTCACACTCACACCTATGGCCAATTTAGAGCCACCACTTAACCTAACCTGCATGTCTTTGGACTGTGGGGGAAACCGGAGCACCCAGATGAAACCCACACAGACATGGGGAGAACATGCAAACTCCACACAGAAAGGACCCTCATCAGCCACTGGGCTCGAACCCAGGACCTTCTTGCTGTGAGGCAACAGAGCTAATCACTACACCACCGTGCCGCCCCAAATGTAAGGTAAATGTATATAAATTCAAATAGTACATGTTTCATGCTTTACTAAAACTCTAAATCACAATCTCCTTTCTTGTCACCAGCAGTTTGCATAAAAAAAACCCCATCTACCAGAACCGATTACAAATGGGTAGTGTTAACATTTATATTCCTTGAATCAAGTGTATAAAGTGTAAAAATGTGTTAGATTGTTGAATGGTATTTGCTTCGCCTGAAAGAACTTTCTGCTGATGGACTCAGAGCCTCTTTCACTGATCCAAAGAAGTGTGCTTGCCTGTGATTGGTATTGGAAAAGCATTTGTCATCACGAAGCCACACAAAAAGGGCTTTAAATATAAGGCAATCGTCTTGCTGTGCCTAGGCTTGAATGCTATGTGTATGTGTTTGGACTCCCAAGTGGTGCGGCTGCTGGATTATAATGGTAATCAGAGATGAGGCCAAAACAAAGTCGGCCCTGAAAGTATGGCTTTCATGCATGGATATTGACAAGGCTTTCTCACACTGGATAAAAGCTATAATTTAAAACTCATCTGAGGTTCAGCTCTCATTATTTGATCCATATGCTCATTTCCCAGCTTGTCAGTGAGGCACCGGGTGCAGAATGAAATCATCTGTGCCTGTGTTCACAAAGAAATCTGTCCGCTAAGAACTGAAAATCTGGACTCTTCTTATTGTGGGTCATCACCAAGCTGTGCTCATATAATAATAATAATAATAATAATAATAAAAGAAATATGCCTTTAGATTTCCACCATAGACTGCGATAAAGCTGTAGATTTCCTTTAATATAACACAGTACCATGCATCTTTCCCAGCGTCTGTAGTAGATCTTTACAATACTGTAGGACACAGAAGGTATGAGCGGGCGTGTTCTTCCATTTTGAGCCTCCACTATAATAAGACCTTGTCATGGCAAAAGCTTCTGCTGCCAGAGTGCCTCCTCAAATAAGCACCTATTGTGAAGTTGTGGCAGAAAAGAGTGCTGAGACAGCCATCATTGGTGGCAGAGAAAAAAAAAGGGGGCGAGAGAGAGAGAGGATAAGAGAAGTGCAAGGAAAATTGCAGAGTGATTTGCTGTGTTAGACATTCAAGCATCGCCTCCACAGCGCACGGTTCTGTCTATTGTCCTTTACTACAGTAAGGAATCACTCTCTTTCTTTTTCACTCTGTCCTCTGTACTCACATTCCCCTCCTTTCTTTGTCTCTTTCTTTGCCTGCCAGTTCATCAAAACAGCAGGCCCTGTGATTCAGAACATGCTAAGCTTGAGCGAATAATTGATCAAAGTAAAAATGAAAACAATTTGCTTTGTGCTGAGGCAAGAAATGAAAGTCAATGGAGCCTCAGGGCATGTGGAATTATGTACCATGACCAACTCATTCCAGTCTTGGTGCATATAGTATATTGGAACCCATATTAAAGTCAAAATTTACCAAGAATAACAAATGTGTTCAGTCAATAAATAAATAAATAAATAAGTAAATAAATATTTAAAAAAATAATAATACAATGTATATCGGTGAAAACCTTTCTTCAGTACTTGTGTATAAATCCTGCTATTATATGGATTGGCTCATTACTCCACATATTACTGTTTGTAATTACTTCTGAACTGTTCTTCATGCTTTATTTTTTTAATAAACTAAACAGATAATATTTCAATTTAGGTTCAGTTCATGAAATAACACTGTCTTTATATTAAATTTCAAGTTCAACCTTTGAATCATCACACCTACCTGAACACTACCTGAATTGTTAATATGGATGATATGAAAGGTATGAGAGAAATCAGAAATAATATACTTGCAAAATGTACACTTCACATAACACTCATGAGACGAGAGAGAGAGAGAGAGCATATTAAGCAAACTTTTGCTTAAAATTTGCAAAAGTGTATAAAATTACTTCAACAATGGACTTGCTTCCTATCTAGGGGACGTTTTCCTTCCCTCATGCATAGTCTTTCTGGGATAGACTCCAAATCTGACATGAATTAAAAAGGATATAATCGGAAATGTATTGTGATGCTCAAACATAGTACAGTAACTGAGAAGAGGAGAATCTTAAAACCTTAAAAAAATCTTTCAAAAAGTATCTTTCACTTGGAATTGTGACTATAATATAATTTTAAAAATATTTAACATGCACAATTAGTACACCATTGTACCTTCAATTAGCTTTAAAGGTCATAGGCAACGATCGGAGGTGAAACATAGAATATCAACTTTATTGTCTAGAAGAACGACCCAAAAAGCAAATTCAATCTTCCTAGTGTCTAATTTGCACCCTAAAATTGAATAAAATGGTTAAAATATACTGTTTTGCCCAATTTCCGAAGGTTTGTTTACATCTCACTTATGTGCACTTTCACCACCAGGGGACCGTCATCATGACATCATTTAAGCCAAACAAACTGGGAGCAGTTCTGTGTTTACTTGTGAACCGAGCACACGTGTACAGACTTTGGTCGTGAGAGGTTGTGTAAAATGTCTGAAAGCGATAGCGATTTTGAAGTAGGAACTCTCCAAATTAAATATCGAGAAGTGAAACCATATATGTATGAACCTATGGCCGTTGCGAAGCAATTGGTGAATGTGGCTCACTGGTTTGACCATGCAGCCTCAGAATCGGACAGCAACTTGGCCGACTCTGATCGCGGTGACCCCGGACCTCAACAAGACTTGTGCCCAAACGATTTATCCTGG
Source organism: Neoarius graeffei (assembly GCF_027579695.1). Lineage (NCBI taxonomy): Eukaryota > Metazoa > Chordata > Actinopteri > Siluriformes > Ariidae > Neoarius > Neoarius graeffei. The sequence goes on from NC_083574.1 coordinate 10,364,809, forward strand.
TAATTATGATAAATTCCTACTTTTGTCGAAATACTAAATAAGAGCCCTTTTGAAGAATAATTAAACCGCCCTCCCTAGTGGATATAGGTAACGATTACTTGACAGTGCGCCGGTAGGCCACATTAGCCTGCCATCCACTGCATTATACTATTTATAGCCTACTCTAAGCGAGGAAATATCCCTTTGTCTCATTTTCACAATGATTGTACAGGATCCCTCAGGATTCTTGACTTGTCAATTGCAAGCAAAAGTAAAAATGTTTACCTCCAATCTTCTCATTTTTGCTTGAGCGTTGCTGGTCCGTTTCTTCTTTGACTGTTTGATTTTGTTTCGCACGCACAATCCACTCTCTCCGCCTCTTCTCCTCTTCCAGAAAAAGCCAACCCTCTGGCTTCACACGTACAATCCACTCTCTCCCCCTCGTCTCCTCTTCCGGAAAAAAAACAACCCTCTGGCTTCATGCACACAATCCACTCTCTCTGCCTCGTCTCCTCTTTCGGAAAAAGCCAACCCACTCGCTCCGCTTCTTCTCCTCTTTCGGAAAAAGCCAACCCTCTTGCTCCGCCTCTTCTCCTTTATTTGGAAAAAGCCAATCCTCTCGCCCCACCTCTTCTCCTCTTCTGGAAAAAGCCAATCCACTCTCTCTACCTCTTCTCCTCTCTCAGAAAAAGGTAAAAATTTATTTCTGAACCGATCCTGTTGTTACAGTTCACTGCACAACAATAAGGCATGGTTTTTCTTTGGAAATTCCTGAACGCACATCTGCACTCAAGCCAAACGACAATGCAAGTAAACGGAAGTGGACTCAACTCAAGTGGTTTGTTTCTTAAATGATGTCACGCACCGAGTGGTCATGAAAACAGCCGAACAGAAATTCGCCATGATCCACGCTAACTTATTTTAATTATTACTCATTAACAATACTTCTTGGGACCAGAAGAAAATTACAGAGGGTTTTTTTAACATACAGTGGGGCAAAAAGTATTTAGTCAGTCATTAATTGTGCAAGTTCTCCCACTTAAAAAGATGAGAGACGCCTGTAATTTTCAACATAGGTATACCTCAACTATGAGAGACAAAATGAGAAAAAAAATCCAGAAAATCACACTGTCTGATTTTTAAATAATTTATTTGCAAATTATGGTGGAAAATAAGTATTTGGTCAATAACAAAAGTTCATCTCAATACTTTGTTATATACCCTTTGTTGGCAATGACAGAGGTCAAACGTTTTCTGTAAGTCTTCACAAGGTTTTCACACACTGTTGCTGGTATTTTGGCCCATTCCTCCATGCAGATCTCCTCTAGAGCAGTGATGTTTTGGGGCTGTCACTGGGCAACATGGACTTTCAACTTCCTCCAAAGATTTTCTATGGGGTTGAGATCTGGAGACTGGCTAGGCCACTCCAGGACCTTGAAATGCTTCTTACGAAGCCACTCCTTCGTTGCCCGGGCGGTGTGTTTGGGATCATTGTCATGCTGAAAGACCCAGCCATGTTTCATCTTTAATGCCCTTGCTGATGGAAGGAGGTTTTCACTCAAAATCTCACGATACATGGCCCCATTCATTCTTTCCTTTACACGGATCAGTCGTCCTGGTCCCTTTGCAGAAAAATAGCCCCAAAGAATGATGTTTCCACCCCCATGCTTCACAGTAGGTATGGTGTTCTTTGGATGCAACTCAGCATTCTTTCTCCTCCAAATACGACAAGTTGAGTTTTTACCAAAAAGTTCTATTTTGGTTTCATCTGACCATATGACATTCTCCCAATCCTCTTATGGATCATCCAAATGCTCTCTAGCAAACTTCAGATGGGCCTGGACATGTACTGGCTTAAGCAGGGGGATACGTCTGGCACTACAGGATTTGAGTCCCTGGTGGCATAGTGTGTTACTGATGGTAGCCTTTGTTACTTTGGTCCCAGCTCTCTGCAGGTCATTCACTAGGTCCCCCTGTGTGGTTCTGGGATTTTTGCTCACCGTTCTTATGATCATTTTGACCCCACAGGGTGAGATCTTGCATGGAGCCCCAGATTGAGGGAGATTATCAGTGGTCTTGTATGTCTTCCATTTTCTAATAATTGCTCCCACAGTTGATTTCTTTACACCAAGCTGCTTACCTATTGCAGATTCAGTCTTCCCAGCCTGGTGCAGGTCTACAATTTTGTTTCTGGTGTCCTTTGACAGCTCTTTGGTCTTGGCCATAGTGGAGTTTGGAGTGTGACTGTTTGAGGTTGTGGACAGGTGTCTTTTATACTGATAACGAGTTCAAACAGGTGCCATTAATACAGGTAACGAGTGGAGGACAGAGGAGCCTCTGAAAGAAGAATTTACAGGTCTGTGAGAGCCAGAAATCTTGCTTGTTTGTAGGTGACCAAATACTTATTTTACCGAGGAATTTACCAATTAATTCATTAAAAATCCTACAATGTGATTTCCTGGATTCTTTCCCCCCCATTCTGTCTCTCATAGTTGAAGTGTACCTATGATGAAAATTACAGGCCTCTGTCATCTTTTTAAGTGGGAGAACTTGCACAATTGGTGGCTGACTAAATACTTTTTTGCCCCACTGTATAAAGTTTCAAATGTGCATACAATTAAAACCGTTGCCTATGAGCTTTAAGACTGAAGGTTTAAAGACACATGACATTCACTTTCCCAGATACATAATTTCATACAACCCCGATTCCAAAAAAGTTGGGACAAATTACAAATTGTAAATAAAAACGGAATGCAATGATATGGAAGTTTCAAAATTCCATATTTTATTCAGAATAAAACATAGATGACATATCAAATATTTAAACTGAGAAAATGTATCATTTAAAGAGAAAAATTAGGTGATTTTAAATTTCATGACAACAACACATCTCAAAAAAGTTGGGACAAGGCCATGCTTACCACTGTGAGACATCCCCTTTTCTCTTTACAACAGTCTGTAAATGTCTGGGGACTGAGGAGACAAGTTGCTCAAGTTTAGGGATAGGAATGTTAACCCATTCTTGTCTAATGTAAGATTCTAGTTGCTCAACTGCCTTAGGTCTTTTTTGTCGTATCTTCCGTTTTATGATGCGCCAAATGTTTTCTATGGGTGAAAGATCTGGACTGCCGGCTGGCCGGTTCAGTACCCGGACCCTTCTTCTATACAGCCATGAGGCTGTAATTGATGCAGTATGTGCTTTGGCATTGTCATGTTGGAAAATGCAAGGTCTTCCCTGAAAGAGACGTCGTCTGGATGGGAGCATATGTTGCTCTAGAACCTGGATATACCTTTCAGCATTGATGGTGTCTTTCCAGATGTGTAAACTGCCCATGCCACACGCACTAATGCAACCCCATACCATCAGAGATGCAGGCTTCTGAACTGAGTGCTGATAACAACTTGGGTCGTCCTTCTCCTCTTTAGTCCGAATGACATGGCATCCCTGATTTCCATAAAGAACTTCAAATTTTGATTCGTCTGACGACAGAACAGTTTTCCACTTTGCCACAGTCCATTTTAAATGAGCCTTGGCCCAGAGAAGACGTCTGCACTTCTGGATCATGTTTAGATACGGCTTCTTCTTTGAACTATAGAGTTTTAGCTGGCAACGGTGGATGTCACAGTGAATTGTGTTCACAGATAATGTTCTCTGGAAATATTCCTGAGCCAATTTTGTGATTTCCAATACAGAAGCATGCCTGTATGTGATGTAGTGCCGTCTAAGGGCCCAAAGATCACGGGCACCCGGTATGGTTTTCCGGCCCTGACCCTTATGCACAGAGATTCTTCCAGATTCTCTGAATCTTTTGATGATATTATGCACTGTAGATGATGATATGTTCAAACTCTGCAATTTTACACTGTCAAACTCCTTTCTGATATTGCGCCACTATTTGTCAGCACAGAATTAGGGGGATTGGTGATCCTCTTCTCATCTTTACTTCTGAGAGCCGCTGCCACTCCAAGATGTTCTTTTTATACCCAGTCAGAGCCGGCCCGTGGCATAGGCAATATAGGCAAATGCTAAGGGCGCTGCGTCCATCCAGGGGCGCAGAAACAGGGGGAGAAAAATTATGACTTCCACTATACTGAAAACGAGTCAGCATTATAATGTCTTAGCCTAATTTAATTGTACAGCAAAGCATGTAGTCAGGGAGCGATTTGTCAAAAAAAGCAGGGTGGGGTGTGGTGGTGGTTGTTAATCATGAAACAATAAGCGCTCAACAGTGGTTCGCCCTGTCTATAGTGTGTCTTCGGGCGCGCAAGTGCGCATCCGCGGCTATTCTCTGTTTTGGCCATGTAATAGCCTAAGGCCCTGTCCACACGGCAACGGATTCAGGTGAATCCGATACAATTTTTTATCATTTAGGCCTGGCGTCCACATGGCACCGGCGTTTTGGGTGACCCAAAACGCAATCTTTTGAGAACGGGTTCCAGAGTGGAAAGATCTGGCAACGTTGCCGTTGCGAAGTCGTCTGGATGAGTAGAATGGATTTGTTTACGATGACGTCACAACCACATGACTGTGAGTGCTTCACGCCGGGTAGAAGTGTAACGAACTCGATGCGAGTTGTCAACAAATCCTATAACTTGGTTCATGAAACGCGCTTACAAAATATTTTCACTGTGAATATTTATTGTGTAATGGTGCAAAGTGGGGCGGCATGGTGGTGTAGTGGTTAGCGCTGTCGCCTCACAGCAAGAAGGTCCTGGGTTCGAGCCCCAGGGTCGGCGAGGGCCTTTCTGTGTGGAGTTTGCATGTTCTCCCCGTGTCCGCGTGGGTTTCCTCCGGGTGCTCCGGTTTCCCCCACAGTCCAAAGACATGCAGGTTAGGTTAACTGGTGACTCTAAATTGACCGTAGGTGTGAATGTGAGTGTGAATGGTTGTCTGTGTCTATGTGTCAGCCCTGTGATGACCTGGCGACTTGTCCAGGGTGTACCCCGCCTTTCGCCCGTAGTCAGCTGGGATAGGCTCCAGCTTGCCTGCGACCCTGTAGAAGGATAAAGCGGCTACAGATGATGAGATGAGATGAGATGGTGCTGAGTGAGAGAGAGAGAGAGAGAGAGAGAGAGAATAACCCTTAGGGCAGAGTCAATCCCGCCAGCAAAAATAGGGAAAAAAAAGGCGCGATCTCACCTCTTCAGATGTTGGTTTAAGTCCTACAATACATTCTTCAAAAAGGGCATAGAAGAACAAATTAATCCATCAACATGTAGCATTCAATTTATTCCGGACCATTAAAGACGCCGCCTTCCGCGTAGAATCATACGTCATCCTCGCCGCCATATTGGATAGGTCAAAGCGGAGAATAAAGATGCCTCATTCATGTGCTGCGTTTAACTGTACCAACAGGTTTGCCGTCTAAACAAGATCACATGGGATTACCTTTCACAGGTGAGACTGGAAAAATACTTTTCATTGTATTTGGTCATTATAATGTAATTTTACGAACAGATTTTTCTGACTTTGTGGCTAATATGAAGTCTCGCGCATAATAGTTTATGTGCATGCGTCCTTACTTCTTCTATTGTTCTGGTGTCTCCGAAGGGACCGTCTTACAGCGCCCCTAGAGGTGTGGCATGTGTTTTGCATCGTTTTCAGCAAGCGTTGCGTTGCCATATGGACCTGATATTTTACTGATCGTTGCCCATTTGGACGCGATATTTTTTTAAATAACATCTCGTTGCCATTGTCGTGTGGATGTAGCCTAAGTGTTGTTGGCTAAAGAGTGTTTTTGCATAACGTAGATAACTGACATAGATCTGTTGCTTGATTTGAATATGGCTGCACTTGGAGCAGTCTGTCGGTGTCGTTGAGCAGTCTGGGCTGAAGTAAAGGTCTTTTATGCACCGAACACGTTTCGCAGCGAGATATTCCAATGGTGCCTGGCACGTTTTTTTTTTTAATAAAACAAAGTTGCTTTGTTGATCTGTGTTTTCATTAAAATGACAGTTTAGCAGCTCATTCAAGCAACCATGTTGCGAAGAGCTTCCTGGAGGAAAATATAATAAACGCGTTGAAAACAAGAAACAATCTCAGTGCGTCAAGACTGCAGGGAAACGAAACAAGCACTCAGATGTGTTCTCTTTACAAATAGCATAAATGGCACACTTCCTCTCCTGTAAAGGAAGAAGACACAAAAGCAACTCACTGAGCGGGTGGTGAGGAATTCAGTAAATAATAATAATAATTATTATTATTATTATTATCATTAATAGACCTGTTACTTTCCCAAGGCGCCCCCTCTCATCCGACCATATGTCGTCTGACATATGATGATGTTGTAGATGACTTTGCTGCAAGAAAGACTAGGAGGGTAAAGCTGTAGCAGGTTATGTGAGATTGAGGACGCGCTGGTGTTGTTCAAGTTCAAGTTCAACTTTTATTGTCAATTTCCTCACATGCACCAGTCATACAAAGGAGCTGAAATTACGTTTTTCACTCTCCCATACGTGGACAGAGACAGGACAGACATCAAAGTGCTGAGAAAAAAAATAGGAAAGCAGCACAACATATCAACATATAGTAAACTAGTATTTCCCTTGTACTATATTCAATATCAAAATATACACATATAGTTACATATCAACAGTTTTCCCCCCCTGTTCTACATTTAGTTTTTCAATAGTTGAAGTTGAAGGCAGTACCAAAAAACACCACTAGAGGTCTTTTTAATATCACAATTTTATATTTTTTAATTATTATTTAAATCCTTGTATTTTTCATGCACACTGGTTTCTTTAATATCTTATTTTGTGCAATGCCTTATTTATATTGCATTTACGAATTACAACACTTGTTTACATTTTTTATTTTGGGAGTACTGTAAATGTAATACTTTATGTAAGCCATTTATATTATGTTTCATATATTCAGTTCATATTTTGTATTTGTTTCTTTAATTCAGTATTAAATATTTTGAATGTGCAATTTCTTTATTTAATGCCTTTAATTAAGTATTTTGAACATGCAATTTTTTTGCTTAAATAAAAGAATGTTTTAAGACAAAGCTATTCCATTTCTTGTTAGTATAGATACACTATCAGTGGCTTTAACTGGTGTTGGGGAGGGGGCGCCACCTAAAATCTTGCCTAGGGTGTCAAATTGGTAAGGGCCGGGCCTGTACCCAGTCATGTTAATGACCTATTGCCAATTGACCAAATGAGTTGCAATTTGGTCCTCCAGCTGTTCCTTTTTTGTACCTTTAACTTTTCCAGCCTCTTATTGCCCCTGTCCCAAATTTTGAGATGTGTTGCTGTCATGAAATTTCAAATGAGCCAATATTTGGCATGAAATTTCAAAATGTCTCACTTTCGACATTTGATATGTTGTCTATGTTCTATTGTGAATACAATATCAGTTTTTGAGATTTGTAAATTATTGCATTCCATTTTTATTTACAATTTGTACTTTGTCCCAACTTTTTTGGAATCGGGGTTGTAGTTTAGTGCATTAAGTACATGCAGTCTAGTGTGTTTCCACACACACACACTAGACAGCATGTACTTAATGCACTAAACTATAAGTAGACGTAAAGAAAGTTGGTGAATTCAATTACCTGGGGTCAACTGTGCAGGAAAATGGGGGCTGTGATAGTGAGGTGAGAAAGAGAGTGCAGGCAGGGTAGAGCAGTTGGAGAAGGATTTCGGGAGTCATTTCTGATAGGAAAGTCCCAGAAAAAGTGAAAGGTAAGATGTATAAGACAGTAGTGAGACCAGCTGTGATGTATGGATTGGAGACCATACCCTTAACGAAGAGACAGGAGGCAAAGTTGGAGGTGGCAGAGTTGAGGATGTTAAGGTTTGCAATAGGAGTGACAAGGTTGGACAGGATAAGGAACAAGCACATCAGAGAGACAGCACATGTGGAGAGCTTGGGAATTAAGCTAAGAGAGATGAGACTGAGATGGTATGGGCACATCCTGAGAAGAGATGCAGAGCATGTGGGAAGGAGAATATTGAGGATGGAGCTGCCAGGCACATGAAAATGAGGAAGGCCAAAGAGGAGATACATGGATGTGGTGAGAGAGGACATGAAAGTGGCAGGTGTGGTAGAGAAGGATGCGGAAGACAGGGAGCAATGGAGATGAAAGATCCACTGTGGCGACCCCTAATCAGGAGCAGCCAAAAGAAGAAGTCGTGTGTTTCCAAAACACTGGTCTAAGTGAGCTATACATTACATCCGTAGAGTAATCTGGATGTGACTGAATATCACGTTATTGGAGAATATTCTCAACCAGGATAGATAGTACTGGGTTTAGTAAGCATACCAATGGAGTATTTCATGTTTTCTGCCTTCTTGTCTCTTCTGCTTCCCCTGTGCACCTCTTTCCCTGATGATAGTAACTGTGGTGTAGTGCTGGACACTGCATTAGGAGCAGGTAGGTTATCTCTGGGGAAGCCAAGGCCTAATGGTTAGAGAAGCACGTCTGAGACCAAAAAAGTCACCGGTTCGATTCCCTGGACCAGCAGGAATGGCTGAAGTGCCCTTGAGCAAGGCACCTCACCCCAAGCTGCTCTGGGTATGTTTTACATCGTGCTGGATAAGAGCATCTGCTAAATGCCTGTAATGTAATGTAATGTAATGTACAGACCCTCTACATGTGAGCTGTGTTGGGCTTGTGTTGTAGGCTGAGGAACAGTTCTGACATCCACATACATGTCAACCTTTCGTCAATCAAATCTGTATAACCATCCTCCAAAATCTGTATTTCCCTTATAAAATCCGTATAAGATGCAAATTAAAATAATTTACCTAAAATTTGAATGATAATTAACAATGATATATCCCAGTTACTTTTTATTCAATATTAATAACAATAAACCTTCAGAATGAATACAAAGCTCCAATGTTTGACAAAAACACAAAGTGTTATCAGCGTATTAGTCAGGAAAATCTGTTCGTAAAATTATGTTATAATGACCAAATACAATGAAAAGTATTTTTCCAGTCTCACCTGTGAAAGGTAATCCCATGTGATCTCGTTTGGATGGTAAACCTGTTGGTACAGTTAAACGCAGCACATGAATGAGGCATCTTTATTCTCGGCTACTGTCTAGATGCTATACCAGAGACTGTTGAAGAATCTCCACTTTGCCACATCCAATATGGCGGCGAGGATGACGTATGATTCTACGCAGAAGGTGGCGTCTATGTTTATATGTCTATGACTTCCCGGTTGGCGGGATTCTCGCAATGCGGTGTGCGCATGATCAAAAGTGGAACGAAGTCTCGCTACCACAAGATAACGCGCGATTTCATAAGACTCTTTACTGGCTGTCTGTGGTGTACAGTAAATGTTATGCGCTCTTTTATCATTGTGGGAATTGATTATAGCTCTAAATAAATATTGAAGGTTTTTTTTAAAGAATCCGTATAACTTTATTTATACGCCCGTATACTACGTTTATTGAATCAAATCCGTATAAAATACGGACATTCCGTATAGGTTGACATGTATGCATGCAAAGCGGTGTCACCCTGCATTGGTCTTCAGTAAAGTCTTTGATGTGTTGTAAAGAGTAACGAGATTGTGCTCAACTATAGTTCACATTACTACTCTTAGCAATGAATGCAGCATCCTCCAGAATGTTAGCCTCAGCAAGAGCTCCTTCCGCTTGTCTTAATACCTTTCATTGAGCATCCAAGGTGTGTTTCTTCTACTTTTAATTGTCCTGTTTGACTCTGACTTCAATCTCGTTTCAGGCAAACTAAGCGCTTGCCTGAGCAGCCTCTGCCCTGGCATGCACCTCATTGACTGCCTGCCTACACCTGGCTATGGTTTGTATGAGAGTTCTGATAACTTTGATGTGTTGGAGCAGACTGACCTGGCTTCACGGTTTTCATATGTTCCTGTAGCCACTGTGCAGCTGTCAATGTTGCGGTACTAATCCCTTTGAAAGTTACTATTCAGATGAGCCTTTTCCACTGGTCTGCCTTCACTGCTTCCCCTGCACAAAATAACTTATGATGGTTTCAAGCTCTTTGTTTTTACTTAATGAACCAAGTGAAAACTGAAAGACAGAAAATTCTAATTCTTCTTACAAAGTTGGTAATTATTAAGCCTTGAAACTCTTAATGACAATGCTAAACATTGAACAACTCATGAATTTCAACAATGCATAGAAGAACTTCCAGTCTATGGCTACATCCACACGACAACGGCAACGAGATGTTATTAAAAAAAATATCGCGTCCACATGGGCAACGGATCAGTAAAATATCAGGTACATATGGCAATGCAACGCTTGCTGAAAATGATGCAATACACATGCCACACCTCTAGGGGCGCTGTAAGATGGTCCCATCGGAGACACCAGGACAATAGAAGAAGTAAGGACGCATGCACATAAACTATTATGCGCGAGACTTCATATTAGCCACAAAGTCAGGAAAATCTGTTCGTAAAATGACATTATAATGACCAAATACAATGAAAAGTATTTTTCCAGTCTCACCTGTGAAAGGTAATCCCATGTGATCTCGTTTGGACGGTAAACCTGTTGGTACAGTTAAACGCAGCACATGAATGAGGCATCTTTATTCTCCGCTTTGCCCCATCCAATATGGCGGCGAGGATGACGTATGATTCTACGCGGAAGGCAGCATCTTTAATGGTCCGGAATAAATTGAATGCTACACGTTGATGGATTAATTTGTTCTTCTACGCCCTTTTTGAGGAATGTATTGTAGGACTTAAACCAACATCTGAAGAGGTGAGATCGCTCCTTTTTTCCCTATTTTTGCTGGCGGGATTGACTCTGCCCTAAGGGCAGAGTCTCTCACTCTCTCTCTCTCTCACTTTGCACCATTACACAATAAATATTCACAGTGAAAATATTTTGTAAGCGCGTTTCATGAACCAAGTTATAAGATTTGTTGACAACTCGCATCGAGTTCGTTACACTTCTACCCGGCGTGAAGCACTGACAGTCATGTGGTTGTGACATCATCGTAAACAAATCTGTACTACTCATCCAGACGACTTCGCAATGGCGCCGTTGCCAGATCTTTCCACTCTGGAACCCGTTCTCAAAAGATTTCGTTTTGGGGCACCCAAAACGCCGGTGCCGTGTGGACGCCAGGCCGAAACGATAAACAATTTTATCAGATTCACCTGAATCCGTTGCCGTGTGGACAGGGCCTATGTCCCCTGGTAAGTGAACGAAGGAGATAATAGCTGTAATTGGGAACAGCAATGTGTAAATGTGATGAACTCTTATTACAATACTTCCTACTTCCTTCAGATCGAAGGTTGTATCGTGTTCTAATGGAAACAGAATAAAAAGTTCTTACTTAGTATTTTTAACTGCAAAATACAAGTCTCTGCCACCAGGAGGCATAACAGCATGTCTGACAAACAATATGTTTGTTTTTCAGTTTCTGTTTTACATGACTGCACCCATGTTCAAATAATGGGTGTTTAGCCAACTCTTTCCTTGCTTGTGTTTACTAGGGATGTATTGATACCAATAATGGTAATAGAAATTGATCCAATACCATGCGCATTTACTCATGTGCTGATACTTGATACTATATGATATAAGCCAAGTGTATGTTGTTGCACTAATGAACAGATGTCACTAAATTACAACAGTCTGGATATATTTCCTGATTAATGATCAAAGTAAAGCAGACTAGAAAATTGTACTCTTCGAAAATATCAAGTAGAGGAACTACAGCACCTTCAAGTCCTGTGAAACGTTTTTATTTTTTGTTATGCATTTCAGCTGTCTTTTTAATTTTCTCTTTGCACACACATACACACACTGTTCTGCCTCTTAGCTTCTCATCTTTATTCCTTACTGCCACCCAGTGCAATACAGAACACTCATTAGTAATAATCCCTCCCAGGTGCACACCCTTACCACTCACTTCTCCCAGCTCCACTCTCCATTCACAAACTGGCACTCAACCATGCCCCCACTTTCACAGACCCCCACCGCCCGACCCAGGCTGGGGAGCCGTCTGGCCTGCAGCCGACTCCCCTCCCTTGCTAAGACAGGAAGTCCAATATGTCCATCTGTGCCCCTGGCCTGTAGACCACCTCAAACTTAAAGGGGCTGAAGTGGCAGATACCAAAGAGTGATACACACTTTAGCATCCTTCATGCAGTAGAGCCAATGGAGCGGGGCATGGTCTGAACAGAGGGTGAATGCCCATACCAAAAGACATTAACAGAGGGTGAGAACTACACATTTGATGGCCAGGCACTCTTTCTCAATGGTGCTGTACTTTGTCTCTTGCACTGAGGGCTTGCAGCTGATACAGCATGAGGTGCCCCTCCATCATTGAAAACAACATGGCCCCCAGCCCCCTGTCTGATACATCTGTCTGCAAAAAAGGGAGAGAGAAGTCAAGAGAGTGTAAGAGTAGTCTGGGAAAAGGTAAGAATACATCAGAAAATTTCACCTTCAAAATCGCAATTTGAAACAGTGAGAGGTAGTCTCTACAAGGGTTTGGGGTGGATTGAATTGCTGTTTTTAGACTTAGCTCTGTCTGGTCTTAGCTCTTCACTCTCTGGAATGACTATCACCAAATCCACAGGAAAAATTCGCTCTTTGGTTTAAGCAGATTGAAGTGGTATATTTGCCACACCCTATGTCTATCTGTTTGCTTCACCTCATAGTCAATGTCTACTCTTTTGGGAATCCGACTTCTGAGATAATGTGGAAGAGTGCCCCAATTGTGTGCAGAAATGTTGCACAGATGCATGGCCTCTGGGTATCATGTTCTTTAGTCCACTAACACTAACAAAAAGCAATGCCCTCATGCAGTTGGATCTAATGGCCCGGCAAGGTCCATACCAATTACAGGTAGTCGTCGACTTACAACTGCGTTTGGTTACAACTGACTGGTCGTAAACTGATCTGGTCATAAGTCGGCCTTTGTTAAATGAACGTAAGTATATTGTGATGTGTAATGATATTGTAATCATCTTAAAGTCTTATTTTATCAACATTTTCTTATTTCATTACCTTGGCTCATTATTTGGTTTAAGTCAAACACTGCATACTACACTGCGTACAGTACAATTTGTTTAATATGTGCAAAACAAAAAATATGAAATACAGGTGTAAAAAATAGAAAACATTTTAGTTTGAAACATACCAAAATACAAATGTAAAATATAGCAAAATACAAAATTTAGCGACCGCTGGCATCACTGGTGCTTGGCTGTGGGTCGTCTACGTCATCATCAGCTGTTGCAGCACTCAGGCTGGCGGGAGGATTTGCTCATTTCATAAACCAGGAGCTGGGGCAGAAACTGTATGACGGAGTGTGTGAGGGAGCGCGAGAGAGACTGCGCGTGTGCCTGGAGCTGGGGCGGAAACTGTATGACGGAGAGCGCGAGGGAGTGCGAGAGAGACTGTGCATGTGCCTGGAGCTGGGGTGGAAACTGTATGACGGAGTGCGCGAGGGAGCATGAGAGAGACTGCGCATGTGCCTGGAGCTGGGGCGGAAACTGTTGTACGCGGCGAGAGGCGCTGCTGGGAGCTGGGGCGGAAACTATTGTACACTCAGCTAGCTCAGCTGGGAAACACTTGCCAGTCATAACCAGATGGTCGTAAAGTCGATCGGTCGTAAGTCAACGACTACCTGTATTTTGAAAGGGACCTCAGTCAATGAAAGAGGGTGCAATGGGGCATCTAGGGTGGTTGGCGGATTCACCAGCTGACATTAGCAACATGCTGCACACCATCTGTGAACATTGCTGTGAATACCTGGCCAATAAAAATGAGCCATGAGACAGTTTAGTGTTTAGTGCTCCACCATTGGATTATGGGGTGTATGGGGTGTCAGGGAGGGACAGTATGTCTGTAGGGGGGCTTGCCATGCCCTTCTCAGGGTAGCTCATCCTTTACTGGCTCCCACCTGACACTCAGCTCTCACCTGTGGCTCCTAGTAGCTGTAGCATGAGCAGCGGCCACACCCCAGAACACTGTTTGGCAGGCGGGCAAAACCAGGTGAGGGTAGCAGGTCGGGTCTCCTACCCTCTGGTGAGTTAGGCAGAATATGTCTGTCCCAAGCATGTGAAGAATGGACCCAGCGGAGTGTGCGGAAGAAGCCAGATGAGACTCAATATTCACTAAGGCGGTGACAGCAAGGTGTTGTGGAGTGCCCAGAGCCCGGTAAGACATGGAAGACGTCGTGATTATCCACTGCAGCCAAAGAAGTCCCCAGTCGTGATGATTCTTCATACCATCGGAACCCGACTTCCAAGGCCGAGAGAGTGGGATCGCCCCAGTGCAATGACTTTCCCACTTTAAACAACTTCCCGCACAGGTTTCTATGTGCAATCCCTCAACTCTGCCCAAAAAGTTCTGTGGTGATGGGGAAGGGGCGAAGCAACAGGTGGAGGTAACCAATGGGAGTTGTAGTTCCAACCCTGCACATAGGTGGCCTGGTGACAAGAGTCACTCTCTCTCTGACCCTGGGCAGACAGAGGAGTTTGGTATTCCCCCAGGTGACTGAGCAGCTCTATTTAGGACAGCACTGCTCACCCTTGCATGAGGGAGGAGACTGGAAAAGGTGTCTCAAAAATTGCTCATCCCTCTACCCATGGTCAGCTTACCATGCCTGGCAGTGTTACCCCTCAAGTGGTTGAAATACAAAGAAGAACAAACAAATGACTTTTGGAGCATGGAACATCTGAACCCTAATGGACAGGGAAACATCAGCAAGACCTGAGAGAAGAACAGCCCTCATAGCAAGTGAATTGGTGTGCTACAACATTTATATCACTGCCCTCAGCAAGACCAAGCTGGCTGACAAAGGATCCATCACTGAACTGAAGGGTGACTATACCTTTTTCTGGAAATCAAATCCCAAGATGAGGAGAGAATGCATGGGGTAGGCCTGGCCATCAAGTCCACGCTTCTCAAACAGCTCCCTGACCTCCCCACCTCTATCAATGAGCATCTGATGAAGCTCTGCTTCTCACTCAATGCCTCCCATCATGTCACAGTCATCAGTGCCTATGCCCCTACTTTGACCAGCAGTGACGAGGCAAAAGAAACCTTCTATGAGGACCTCAACAACCTCATAAAGGCCACAATTTCCAGAGACAAGCTCATACTGCTGGGAGACTTCAATGCCAGAGTCGGCACAGAGTGCGCTAACTGGAAAGGCATGCTGGGGCCACATGGCATATGCAAAATGAACTCTAATGGCCTACTGCTCTTGAGTCTCTGTGCAGAAAATGACTTGACAATCACCAACACCCTGTTCAGACAAGCAGACAAGTATAAATCAACTTGGATACACCCATGATCAAAACAGTGGCACCTCATTGACTTTGCAATCTGCCACAGATGTGACACCAGAGACTTCAAGATCACCAGGGCCATGTGAGGGGCTGAATGCTGGACCGACCACTGACTTCTTAGGTCAGTCGTCAAGCAGCACATCGCCCTTACCCATCACAAAAAGCCAAAGCTTGTCAGACCTTTGTTCAACACCATCAAACTTCAGAACCCAGTATGTCAAGATGACTTCATGAGCTGCCTGGATGACAAGTTGACCTCCCATGGACCCCTCACTGGAATCCCAAGTCAGCAGTGGGACCAGTTCAGCATGGTGGTGAAGGAGGTAGCCCAGTCAATAATTGGCCCAAAGAAGAGAGTCCACCAGGATTGGCTTGACAAAAACAATGTTACCATTGCCCAGCTCCTGGACAACAAGCAGAAAGCATTCATAGCATGGCAGAACAACTTGTCCTCCAACCCCAAGCGTGACTGCTTCAAGCACCTCCAGAGCTGTGCCCAGGCCGCTCTCCGCCACATGCAGGATGAGTGGTGGCAGAGGAAGGTGGATGAAGTCCAGCTGTATGCTGACAGAAGGAACTCTAAGATGTTCTTCAGCACCATTAAAGCCATGTACGGACTGTCCTGACCCAGAACCACCACCCTTCTTTCCATTAATGACATGCTGCTGAAGGAGAAGAACGCCATCAATGAGAGGTAGAAGGAACACTTCAGCACTCTCCTCAAGAGACCCTCCACTGTCCACAGGCCCTAGACCAGATCCCTCAAAGACCAAAGATAGACAGTCTCAACACCCCTCCCAGCCTAGATGAGGTCAAGAAAGCCATCAGCCAGACCAGCTCTGGAAAAGCTCCAGGCAAGGATGGGATCCCTGCAGACATTTATAAGACTGCGGGACCAGTGGCTCTTGACACCTTCCACAACTTTCTCTGCAGCATCTGGGAGGAAGAGGATATGCCTCAGGAGTTTCAGGATGCCACAATTATCTACCTCTACAAAAACATGGGCAGTAAGCCAGACTGTGGCAACTATTGGGGCATATCTCTGCTGTCCATCACTGGCAAGATACTGGCATGCATCCTTCTCAACCACCTGATCACTGCTGTTTCTGAGGAGATCCTGCCCAAGGCACAGTATGGATTCCGCCCCGGTCGAAGCACTGTTGACATGATCTTTGCAGTCCACCAAATCTAAGAAAAGTGCAGAGAGCAGAATATGAACTTGTTTGTAGTGTTCATCGACTTGACTAAGGCTTTTGACACTGTCGACAGAGAAGCCTTGTGGACAATTTTACAGAAGATGGGCTGCCCCGGGAAGTTCACGACCCTGATCCGCCTATTCCATGACAGCATGACCGGGCTGGTACTCTCTGGTGGTGAGGCATCACATGCCTTCAAGATATCAAATGGTGTGAAGCAAGGTTGCATCTTACCTCCCGTGCTGTTCAACCTCTTCTTCACTTGTGTTCTCAGCAACCCTGTCAGAGCTCTTGAGCATGGGGTGTAACTGAAATACAGAATGGATGGATCTCTCTTTGACTTGCGTCGGCTGAATGCCAAGACAAAGACAGTCGAAAAGATGATACTGGAGGCACTCTTTGCTGACGACTGTGCCTTCATGGCCCACACAGAATCTGCACTACAGCATATCGTTGACAAGTATGCTGAGGCATCCCGTCTCTTCGGGCTCACCATCAGCTTGGGCAAGACAGAGGTGCTGTTCCAACCCAGTCCTCTCGCTGCAGGACACCAGCCCTCCATTGCTATCAATGGAACAGAGCTGAAGACTGTGGAGGAGTTTAAATACTTCGGCAGCATCATCTCCAGTGACGGCTCCCTCAACAGAGAGATCAACGCCAGGATCTCCAAAGCCAGCCAGGCCCTGGGCAGGCTGCGAGTTCATGTGCTGAATCAACACAACATGCTCACTAGCCTCCTCTATGGTCGTGAGACCTGGAGCCTGTACAGGTGGCACATTTGACTGCTTAAGCGCTTTCACATGCGTAGCCCGTGTTCAATCCTGGGCATCAAGTGGCAGGACAAGATTACAAATCTCGAGGTCTTGGACCATGCTGAAATAACCAGCATCGAGGCCATGATCCTGAAAGTGCAACTGAGCTGGACAGGGCACATCATTTGCATGGATGATGACCGGATCCCAAAACAGCTCCTCTATGGTGAACTTTGCCAAGGCAAAAGGAAACAAGGAAGGCCAGTGAAACGCTTCAAAGACTTTGTCAGGGCTAACATTTCTCATGCTGGCATAGCCCCAAAGCAGCCGGAGGAGTGTGCACAGGATCGATCCAACTGGCATGCGCTGACATGCCTTGCCCAGGAAAACTTCGAAAACAACCGGCGAGACAACATCACCATGGCGCATGCTAGGAGAAAGGCGGCAGCCGAGGCACTCAGTGACTCAGAACAGTTTCCCTGCCCTTCTTGCAGACGTACATGCAGATCCCATATTGGACTCCAGAGCTATCTGTGAGTCCACACACACATAGATGTCATCATCGGATCCGATGGACCACCATTATTGGATTATAGTGTGCTGCCTGGAATATTCTTTTGTTTGAGTGTCCTGTGTCACTTGATATAACCTGTCTCTAATAAGTGGGTAGTTTAGCATAACAATAGACTGAGTTTGCTCATTGATGGCTTTCACCCAGGGCTTAATTTGAGCCGGAACATGACAGAACAAGATCCGTAACCTCCGTTGTTGGATCCGGCAGCTATTTTCATTACATTTGGTGTTCCAGCAACTATTTAAATGGATCAGATCACCTCCGTGACCATCACAAAGGGAAAAAAATCAAACAATAAATTAAATAAGTAAATAAAAATTTGTTTAGTGTTCGGTTTTGATTTTGATATCTGTTGTTGATTTCTCTCCTATGATATCCACAAAATCTATGAGAAAGGGGAAGAGGGAGGGACATGGGGTGTATACTTCCGCTCAATAGAACACCGGGTTTTTTGTAGCCGTTAGCTTGCGCTGTGGAAAAAATGGCAAAAAAACCCCAAGAAAGCTTACTAAAATTTTTTAAATGAATTCTCCAACTTGTTTTGTAAACCCTTTGTTTATTAACTATTACTTGAATTGATTGCACTTATGTTTGCTGGCAATGCTTTTAAATTATTCTCTTTTTTGGGCTTTTTCCACCTTTATTGGATAGGACAGTGTAGAGACAGGAAATGAGCAGGAGAAAAACAGGGAGGGCTTGGAAAATGAGCGCAGGTTGGAATCAAACCCAGGTCCCCGGATTTATGGTATGGCACCTTAGCCACGAAGTCCCATGAACCACATGAGTCATTTAACTCCTGTCTTGTGTGATCTGATCTCCAATGGTGAAATAAACCGGTTGTGATATGAGTACAATCTGTTATTTTAGAAGATAAATTTCTCATCTCATCTCATTATCTCTAGCCACTTTATCCTTCTACAGGGTCACAGGCAAGCTGGAGCCTATCCCAGCTGACTACGGGCGAAAGGCGGGGTACACCCTGGACAAGTCGCCAGGTCATCACAGGGCTGACACATAGACACAGACAACCATTCACACTCACATTCACACCTACGGTCAATTTAGAGTCACCAGTTAACCTAACCTGCATGTCTTTGGACTGTGGGGGAAACCGGAGCACCCGGAGGAAACCCACGCGGACACGGGGAGAACATGCAAACTCCACACAGAAAGGCCCTCGCCGGCCCTGGGGCTCGAACCCAGGACCTTCTTGCTGTGAGGCGACAGCGCTAACCACTACACCACCGTGCCGCCCCGAAGATAAATTTAATATATAATTTAATATATAGCCTAATAAAAAATAATATTTTATAACATAATATCACGACATATTACTGTCTGTAACTGTTCGTCACTAAAGCGTTTTCTAAGATCATAATGTCTGATATTATTATTATTTTTTTTACACACACAATAGGCATGTATGCGTAAAGTTATAGTAAACCACCCCCTGCCTTTTTTTTTTGAGTCACCGGACCCACCCACCTCCTGCGTTCCGGGACCTCCCACTTCACAAATTAAGCACTGCTTTCACCTGATCAAAGGCATGTCTTAGGGTCTCAAGTTATAACTGCTCCAAAGGGAAATCCCCAGCAGAATCTCTGTGGGGAGTCCAAATGAATAGTGAAGGGGCAGAGCCCTCTCCACCATTCATGTCCCCCTTATACGGAATTGACATTGATAGCCCTGGCACTGCCTTTCCTGTCAATGCTGAGTTCTCCTGTCCCTCGCTGCAGCAGGACCATTCTGCAAACACTTCCCTCAGTAATGTCTGAAATCCTGTCAAAGTTGTCCACAGAATTAGTGGATGGGTGAGGCGGGGAATTACTGTTGCCTCTACATGGTTTTCTTTGGAGCTGAATCATGACAGGCACTCGCTCAATACTCGTGCAGATCCCCATGCACACACTTCACCTTCACCTGGTGTGCTGTACCTAATTCATCCCCTTGAACCAGGCTTTGGTGAATGGAGGTCTGGTGGCAACCTGAATGTATCTACCCCCTTGGATATTCACAGGTATGTGGTATGTCCCAGCTTGATCAGGGTTGGCCTGCAGTGCATTGGGAACTGGACCAACGCCCCCAACTCAATCATGTGGTATTGATCGTGGATGTGCCTGAGCTCCTTGAAGCACCAGCACATCGGCACAGTGCCAGCACACTGGCCCAGGCCTTCCTCCAAACACCTGTAACCCCAGAGTCACTCATTTGCAGGGGAGAGGACACAGGCACAGAGGGAAGGGGAGGGAGACCACAGGCTCAGGGAACAAGCATCAGGGACAGGGTGAGGAGAAGAAGGGGCAACATGAGAGGGACAGTGAGAGAGAGAGAGAGAGAGAGAGAGAGAGAGAGAGAGAAACAGAGAGGGAGAAGAAGAAGGGGTGGGGTCCCTGTCCCTGGAAAAGCTTCCAAGTGTTCCTCTGCCAGCTTAATTAGCTCACCCAGTGATTCTGGGCAGTGTCACTGGACCCACTCTGCTGCCCCCTCCAATAGCTAGGTGTAAAACTGCTTCAGCATCACTGCATTGATGATCCTGTCAGTGTCACATTCCTCTGCCAACAGCTACCTTCAGCTGGCATCTCAGAGCTGCTGAGCAAAAGCAAACAGGTAGCCCATCTCACCCAGTATCAGCAAGTGAAACCACTGACTATGTTCTGGGGTGTGGCCAACCTATTGCAGGATTGTCTGCTGGGTCTGGGTACTCCAGCAGGTTGGTGATGGGGAGCTGCTGTGCCACAAGCTGGATCTCCCAAACAGGAGTGACAATAGGCAGACTGTCCACTGCAAGGTTGGCCAACCCCATGCTTCTGCTGCAAGCTTGATGAATACGTCAGGGTCATCCTGCAGCCCATCTTTGTCAGCATGACATAGGGTGTGCTTACGGTGATTGCTGGTGCTGTTGGAATACCCACTGGCTGGATGAGACTCTGTAGCACCTGCCCATCCTCCTCCTGGGTTTGGAGCAGCTCCTCGAACTGCTGCTCCTGCCACATTTGCATAGTAATGAGGGCCTGATGTTATGTCTGATGGATGCTGGTGAGGCATGGATACGCTCTGCAATGGGCAAGGTCTGAAAGAAAGCGCTTTGGCTTCACGACCCCAGGACAGCTGACCCGAACGCACAGAGCAGTGGTCATTAAGTGCAAGGTGGCAATGAAGTGAGTGTACAATGAACTTGTTATTTGTAAGTACAATTCAGTTCTGCGAGCACTGAGACATGTACACTTCCTTCCTACTCTACACTTTGCTTGCAAATCAAGCTGCAATTCACAGCATGTGGACTGTCCAAAAGCTTATTATTAAAGATACTGTTCATTGCTAGCAGCATATGGCTTAAACAGAGCTATGACACCTCTGATTGACTAATACTAAGTAGGTTACTCATTTCACAAGCAGTATTGGTATCAGTATTGTTGAGTATGAAAAAGCATACTCATACTTGGTCTGAAAAAAATTATATCAGTGTATCCGTAGTGTTTGCAGTCATTTGTTTCCTCTTGTGTTCCTCTTCATGCACTGATGCCACTTTTCCATTCTATGAGAGGCCACATTAGTGCCTAATAATCTCATTCATTAACATGCAAGGCTGGTTTCTAACCAAGCACAGGAACGAACACAGACAGACCTGAATGCCACACCCTTTATTCTTCATCTTGTTGGTCTATTGGCTACGGATGGCTGATTCTCTCTCTCTCTCTCTCTCTCTCTCTCTCTCTCTCTGTTCTACTGGTCATGCTTTAATTACTTCATATTCTCTCGCACTAATGGAAACCGTGATGAAACTGATTAGACCGCAGCCAGACCTGAATAGAGTCTCAAATGGAGAAGGGGTATAGAAAGATGACAAGAGATAGAGAGAATGAGGGGGGTTAAAATATATTAGGTCTTCTGAAATTGTTTAAGCTTTAGTAGGTATTCCATCTGTTTTACTTTCATAGCTTTAGTATGAAATGTAGATGTGCTTCTGCGCACTCACTGTTGTATAAAACAGACTGAGAAGGTGAAATAAAAGATGAAATGGAGAAGGGCAGTGAGAAAGATGGCTGAGGTTCTTTAATTCTCTCAGCACGTTGCTGCCGTTGGGGCAAAGGGAGACGATTAGCTGTGATGCAGCCAGCAGTGTGACGGGAGGGCGAGGGGCCGATGGGGCGAGGGGCAGCAAAAGAGAGATGAGAAAAGAGAGAAACATTATCTTCTGTGTTGCTCAGAGGGACATCCATTTTGACATCACATACATACAGCAATACACACACACACACACACACAGAGGAAAAAACAGATTCTTTTTATATTTTATTTTATGGGCATGGGTGTACTATCAAACAAACATCATCAACAGCATCATCATTGTATCACACGTAAAGTAAATGCTGTAATGTTAAAATAATTAATGATAAGTTATAATGCATTCATAAGACATGATACAAATTTGTACTTTTTTATGAAAATATATGACAATTTACACTTATCATTTTATATATTATGCATTGCTAGCATTATGCATCATAATGCATTATATGAACAATACTAAAGCCCAATACAATGTGTTAAATAAACTACAGCTGAATTTCTTTGTTATTGGCAATACAGCATATTATAAAAACTGCTTATAATACAGTTTATAAAGGCATTCTAAATATTGCCATAAACTGTAATGTCTTTCATAAATAATTATAACAATGTGTATGTGCATGGTGTATATAAATAGGATATTACATTATTGTGCGAAGATATGAAGTTTATCTTGAAGTGGTAAACATACAGTATATCATGAGTGGACATAGCAAATGAGTGATATATTTTTCAAAACTAGAAGCTAAACATCATATCTTTGCACCATTGTGTAATATTCTTTATATTATATAGACCCCTTCGCATGTTTGTAAACAAACCGACCATTGCCAGGATGCGTGCGCAGCCTGGACTCAGAAACAATGGCGCTGCCCATAGACCGGCATTATGAGCTGTCAGATTATGCAAAACAATTGTTGTTACAAGATCGAGAATGCTACATAAATAAGTTAACTCTAACAAGTGGACATCGCTTACCAGATCCGTATTTAATTAAAGAGTGGATGGACGATGTTAGTAAGTTCCCTGGTATACAATGGCCAGATATATACTCGTACCTTATTGACAAGACTTCAGTGTACACCCACGAAAAACTTCGTGCCTACAAGTCTTTAGACGCATATGATTATGTTATGATGGCACAAAATCTGGACTGCTTGAGTCAAGCAAGACCTCTCCTACAAACAAAATTGCATGCAAAGCTAAGTTAACATGCTAACAATATTCATTACATTGTGTAACTATGACCCAGCTAATCAGACAAACGTTACCAAAGTATTTTGCTACATCAATAAACGAAGACTAGAAAGAATAAAAAAGAAAGATTTAATAAATAGCCTGATCTTACCTGTGATGAAGTGGGCGCTGCAAACCCGTGCATTTTTGATAGTGCTTTCATCCCAGTCTACACGTTTGATGGCTTGTAGCCATAGACGTCGGCGATTTTTTTGGAATGGGTGAGATCCTGCTGGAATTCTGTACATTTTAACCCCATCACTGCTACAATTCTGACACCCGACAACACAACAACTAGGCATTTCTTCCAAATATTTCTTCTCGTCTCTACCGTCGCTGAGTCTTTTTTGGGTCCAGGCTGCACGCGCAATTTCCTCTTACGTATGAATGACGTTTACTGCGAAGGGGTCTATAGACACATCCATTTTAAAAAAAATATGCAAGTTAATCAACAGAATTTTAATTTTGAACTGGTTTGCCATTTTGACAATACACATCAAGTCAGCTGGAAAACACTGTGAGTGATGTGATCTGAGTGAAATACTGGGAAATATATCACTCAGGTCCGCAAGGTATGTCACATGAAAAAATATGAGTTTTTCAACACGAGAAGATAAACTTCATATCTTCAAGCCAACATGTGATTTTCATTTTATTATACAGACACATTCACAAACAAAAAGTACCCAAATTTATCAAAACAATTCATCAATTTCCTCATGAGTGACATATTGAGAATTATTACACATACAGGACACTTTTTCGATGGAAAAAACAAAATGTACTCTATTCCCTTCGAGCAGGTTTCATTCATTTGGTTTGATAGCATGCAATATTGTTAGCATATTGCTTATCCTATGTATATTACATCACTCTACCCAATGGAGAATGAGCGTTGAATATGGTTTCCGATATTGCATGGTTGTCAAGACAACATGACGTCACATGTTGGAGCTGATGTGAATAATTCAATGAGAGAGTTTTCTGCTGTGCATGCACAGAACCATTTATTTGTTTGCCGGTGGCGCTCGCAGTAAACTGTCACAGTGAATTGGAAATGCCATAAGATACATATTACACGTAAAATTTCAGTGCTAGCGAGCAACTGTGGCAATTTGTAAACAAACATGGTCACCAGGTTTGTTACATCAAATGTGTATGTATAATAATTATAATATTGGCTGGCTTTTTTTTTCATGGTATATCAGATATATTCTATTCAGCTACTTGTTTTTGACTTGTTCAATATCATGCAAACTGAATGGAATATCTCTGATACACCATGAAAAAAGCCAGCCAATATTATTTAATTATGGCACTCAATGTCCTGGATGTAGTCTCATCTCATCTCATTATCTCTAGCCGCTTTATCCTGTTCTACAGGGTCGCAGGCAAGCTGGAGCCTATCCCAGCTGACTACGGGCGAAAGGCGGGGTACACCCTGGACAAGTCGCCAGGTCATCACAGGGCTGACACATAGACAACCATTCACACCTACGGTCAATTTAGAGTCACCAGTTAACCTAACCTGCATGTCTTTGGACTGTGGGGGAAACCGGAGCACCCGGAGGAAACCCACACGGACACGGGGAGAACATGCAAACTCTGCACAGAAAGGCCCTCGCCGGCCACGGGGCTCGAACCCGGACCTTCTTGCTGTGAGGCGACAGCGCTAACCACTACACCACCGTGCCGCCCCCTGGATGCAGTTTGTATGAAAAATACAAGTGGTACAGTATATTTCCCAGTAAAACACTCATGTCTATATTATGTGTATATGTGCGGAGAAAAGAATTTCACTTTGCTGTTATGTATAGGTGAAAAATAAAGACTTTTTCTGCTTAAAAAAAGTAGCCTTATGAACACTAACCTTAAATAGGAAGACACAACTGCATAGAAAGCAAGTCCTCAACTCAAAATGGCTAAATAATAACAGCTGATGCATGATCACAAAAGCCTTTATAAATGTTCCTATATGTTTATGTTATGTGTCATGTAGCTTCATGATCGCCAGAGTAATCTTTACAAAACCTGTTGGTTACAGACATTTAAAAATGCTAATATAAGTTATTACGCAGGCGTCATGTAGCCTTACATAAACTGTTCTTGAAAGAGAAAAACAGGAGAGCAACCTTCATAAAACCATAATGGCAAATAAGTATGATATTATGTACTCATGTATACTACATATTTTCTTTTCTTTAAAAGGTTCTGCTTAAGAGCATGTGCACATTCATTTCCTTTATAACAGGAAGAGACAAAACCACAATAAAGCAATTGTCATAAACCCATAATGGCTGTTCTAGCACATTGGCTCCATGTTGCACCCTCACTGAGCATGTAGAAGAGATTAATTGATGGTAGTGCAAAGTGTTCTAATAACCATAATAAATAACAGTTAAGAGACCCGTCAGCACATGCAAGCACATTCACCGCTCTGTCTGACATCTCAATTAGAGTCCAAATGGCGAACTGGATCACTCAAATCCATCAACAGGCGTATTGCGAAGACTGCTCGGCAAACAGTGATACTTCCAGCACATGTTCTATCCCCTTTTAATAGATGACAATCACTATCATATACATTCTGACTGTCTATCCATGAGCTACGAGTTTTCAAATATTTCGGATAACTGCACATTATTAGCAGCAATACTGTCGTATATTAAATACATGGAAACCTTATCTATCTTGTGCAGTTGAATACTCACACACATGCATAAATACATATTTTCAGCTATAGAGACAGTGGAGAGCTAAAGTAGGCTTTTTGCCGCACTGTGTTATATTCCAAGATTGCCCTACAAATCAAAACTGCAGGCAGGCACATAGATTTACTTTCCAAATGGCCAGCTCCAGACATTTATGTATTATACAGCATCCAGTATTTCACTAATCTCTTTGGTCTGACATGTTTAATGTATTCATGGAAGCTACGTTCATTCCCCCTCCATAGCATGTGTATTGCCAGACCATGTCCAAATAAGCAGGTAATCAATGCAAATTAGCTCAAGCACAAAAAGAGCACATGAAGCAGAAATGTGCCTGTCCAAGCCTGTCAAGTCTGTTTAACAAAATAACTGACTTGCATGTGCAAGGATATGTAAATTTTCAAACTATATGCACAGCTCAATAAACCGACAGTAAATTGGAACAGGTGCATGGATGCTTATTTCAAAACATTCCTCTCTCGCTTCCACACTGTCCACACTTGACATACACTGTAAAAAATGTCCGTAGAATTAACAGTGAATTTATGTAAAATCATGACATAAAAAAAACTGTAAATACAAAAACAATGAAGCAGTGTGTAATTTACATCAATATACTGTAAAACTCCTAACCAAATACAACTGTTAATTTAACAGTAAGAATATGTTGAATTGATCATATTTTTTGTAGAATTTACAAATTGTTGTAGTTTAAACACAGACAAACTGTAATACTAAAACAGAATGTGATAGTTAAAGTTACATCATTGCCCTGTTAAAAAAATAAAAAATCAGCCACTGTTGTGGCTCAGTTGACTAAGGTGCCATACCATGAATCTGGGGACCTGGGTTTGATTCCAACCCAAGGTCATTTCCTGATATCTCTCTCTAGCTCATTTCCTGTCTCTACACTATCCAATCTCGTCTTGTCTTCTTCCACTTATCCAGGACCGGGTCGCGGAGGCAGCAGTCTAAGCATGGAAGCCCAAACTTCCCTTTCCCCAGACACCTCGGCCAGCTCCTCGGGAAGAACACCGAGGTGTTCCCAGGCCAGCCGAGAATTTATCTATTATTTCTTATTAGAAGTGTACTAGAACTCAAATATAAGATTATTTAGCTTACTTTGAGATACTTTTACTAATTTCAAGCCTTAAATTTTCTTATTCTATTGGCAGATAATTTTGCTCATTTTAAGCATTCAATTCTAGAAAGAAGCAAAATTATCTGCCAATAGAATAAGAAAATTTAAGGCTTGAAATTAGTAAAAGCGTCTCGAAGTAAGCTAAATAATCTTATATTTGAGTTCTAATATACTTCTAATAAGAAATAATAGATAAATTCACCCATATTAAAGATATTTTCTCTCAACAAGAAATCATTTTTTTTGCAGTGCAGAGCATTTTTAGTTTTATTTACCATCAAATACTTTTATTTCATATTTTGTTGCCTTTTTTATTTTTTGGGTCTTCTTCTTCTTTAGGTTTTTTTTTTGGCAGTTGGCAAACCAACTTAAAGGTGCATTACTGCCACCGACTGGGCTGGAGTGTGGAACAGGAGACTTTGGGGGAAAAAAAGAAAGAAGGTATATTATTTTAGCTATTTCCGTTTCTTTTAAATACTTGATAATAATTTTGGGGGTTTGGTTTTCGAGTAGAGTTTTTATTTCGTCCTTGGTTGGTTCAGCAACACACTCTATCATTTTGTTTTTCTCTACTCATGGTATATGAGCTGATATCCTTGTAGTAGAGTAAGCAATCAAAGCGCATGATTGCTCATATCCAGTGAATGTGGATAGAATAATATACAATATATCATTTAAAGGTTTATATATAACTTTTGGCAATTGAATCTCAACTGTGTTTCATCCAAAGAACAAAAATGGTCCCCAGAAAAGTTATAACTTTTGTGTCTTTTGTTCAAACCAAAAAAAATCCCACTTAACTTTTCATTTTGTCATCTGTCCTTTTGTGGAATTTGTACTTTGATTAGACAATGTGTGCTCAGTTTATCAACATTCACTTTCTTCTCCGAACATATTTTAGCTGATAGATCTGGTGAAGTATTACCGAAACGTCAGCAAAATGGGTGAGAATATGTCAGCCCATTAGTGCTCAAAACTAGGCGGGCATGGCACGCTGTGTGGTCATGTGACAGGGCTGTCGCTGTTGTCGACTGTTGGCAGCATGAACCGACAGCAGAGAGTCTCTCTGTCTACAGCAGTGGGCTTGTTAGAGTTAGCCCACAGTGATATCTACAGCATGTGTCACATATCTGTATGATGACTGCTAGTTGTGCTGTTACGCTTGGTTTAAAAAGAAAAAATAAAATCACAAATAATTAGGGATGTCCCGATCCGATCACGTGATCGGAAATCGGGCCCGATCACATGGTTTCAGACTCGATCGGAATCGGGCATTGCCTCCCGATCAGGGATCGGATATATATCTATATAATATATTCTCATTTTTAACACATCAATAGCTATGCATTGGCACAGAGTGAGACCAGACCTCTTGTCTCAACACAGCAACATCAATGCGTGCGGCATGACATCACTTTGTAGCGGAGACGCTATTGGTTATTGGCTGCCTGTTGCCGGCAAAGTTGAACACGGAAGCAGTTCGAAGCGGAAAGCAAAGCATGAGATCTTTTTTTTTTTTTTTTTTTGTTGGATGACAAAAGAAACGGGCTGAAAGGGTAGAAATGCTTGTTTTCATCAAGAAAAACGTTCATTTCCTTAATTGAAATTACTGTACACCACTGTGAGATGTGTTCTTAAAAGCAAATTACCGGCACTGTGGCACTTTATTTTTTTTATTTGTTTACATTCCTGCCAGGTATTTTAAGGTTATTTTTTAAAATTTGTTATTTATTGTTGAAACTGCCTCACGTAAGTGCTCTGTTTGCTAACGGAGTTGTTGGATGTTAAAATAAGGTGTTAAATAAAAAATGAGGAACATCCTGGATCCGTTTCTTTCCTTGTCTTTATTTTTTATGGCTTATAAGAAGTATCGGATCGGGACTCGGTATCGGCAGATACTCAAAATCAAATGATCGGTATCGGATCGGAGGGCAAAAAAACCTGATCGGGACATCCCTACAAATAATCCTCTTTAAGATGTTGTTTGCCACAGATAAAACGATGTCGATGCCCAAAATATGAAACTTTATATGGATTTTTCTTTTACCTTTGAAAGATAGGGCGCTTAGTCCTGCTAACCCATTGACACGAGCAGGCCCTGTCTGTCTGTCTGTCTGTCTATCTGTGTCATATGAATGAGCGTGTCGGCAGCAATTCAGTAGATGCTGGCCTGGAGAATGTGCCATGCTACAATTTTAATATAAAATATATTTGTATGCGGGCGGCACGGTGGTGTAGTGGTTAGCGCTGTCGCCTCACAGCAAGAAGGTTCCGGGTTCGAGCCCCGTGGCCAGTAAGGGCCTTTCTGTGTGGAGTTTGCATGTTGTCCGCGTGGGTTTCCTCCGGGTGCTCCGGTTTCCCCCACAGTCCAAAGACATGCAGGTTAGGTTAACTGGTGACTCTAAATTGACCGTAGGTGTGAGTGTGAATGGTTGTCTGTGTCTATGTGTCAGCCCTGTGATGACCTGGCGACTTGTCCAGGGTGTACCCCGCCTTTCGCCCGTAGTCAGCTGGGATAGGCTCCAGCTTGCCTGCGACCCTGTAGAACAGGATAAAGCGGCTAGAGATAATGAGATGAGATATTTGTATGCCTGGTTATTTTGCAACTTATTACAATCAAAATCTACATAAATTTGAATTTACATTGGTTCTAAGTATAAATCTTTAGTCCTTTCTGGACACAAAGTGTTTCTTTCTGCTCATCCATCCCTTTAAATTAGACCTTACCCAACATGCAGTCATTATGGATAATAAGCTCTGTCTGTCTCTACACTAACCCTATTGTTTTCTTTTCCAGTCAATTAGTTACGTCTCAGCATCTGCCCTTGTGATGTGCTTTAGTGTACGTATTTATAGTCTCCATTTGAACTTTATTATTTCAGTCTTCTGACATTTCTGTCACAAACTAATCACAACATTTACATTTCTTTTGCATGTTACATTCTGTAAATATGTATATTTAAGATTTTGTTGTGCTTCTGATATCCCTGGTTAAAATGGCTTTATGTTCTCAGCTGCGAGTTTGTCATATATCCTGTATATGCTATATATGGGGACGCCATGGTCTAATGGTTAGAGAAGCAGCTGTGCGAACCAAAGGGTTGCTGGTTCAATTCCATGGATCAGCAGGAATGGCTGAAGTGTCCTTGAGCAAGGCTCCTAACCCCCAATGCTCCCCACACTGCTCTGGGTTTGTTGTACGTAACTCTAGAGAAGACCATCTACAAAATGCTTATAATGCACTGTAATATGTAAGTTACCATATGAACTATAAAGGCGAAGTGTCAGTGAATGTTCAAAAGTACATTTGTCAAAAACAAACTAACTAACAAACTAGTCATATCTCTAACCTTTTACTCTGGCTGGCAATTTTTGGTAACAAAACAAATGATGTGCTAGAGAGTATTGTGAAGAGGGCGCCTAGAGATAGTCATGAGAGAATTTAGGCTTTCTGAAGCTTGTCTTGTTTGCATGTCCTCCCCGTGTTTATGTGCGTGTAAAGGGTGGCACGGTGGTGTAGTGGTTAGCGCTGTCGCCTCACAGCAGGAAGGTCCGGGTTTGAGCCCCGTGGCCAGCAGGGGCCTTTCTCTGTGGAGTTTGCATGTTCTCCCTGTCTCTGTGTGGGTTTCCTCTGGGTGCTCTGGTTTCCCCCACAGTCCAAAGACATACAGTTAGGTTAACGTGGGGTGGCCTTGGGCTGAAGTGCCCTTGAACAAGGTACCTAACCCCTGACTGCTCCTTGGGCGCTGTAGTGTGGCTGCCCACTGCTCTGGGTGTGTGTGTGCGTGTGTTCACTGCTTCAGATGGGTTAAAGGCAGAGGATGAATTTCACTGTGCTTGAAATGTGCATGTGACAAATAAAGGTTTCTTCTTCTTCTTCTTCTTATGTGGGTTACCTCAGGGTGCTCCAGTTTCCCCCACAGTTCAAAGACATGCATGTTAGGCTAATTGGTGGCTCTAAGGCTACATCCACACGACAACGGCAACGAGATGTTATTTAAAAATATATTGCGTCCAAATGGGCAACGATCAGTAAAATATCAGGTCCATATGGCAACGCAACGCTTGCTGAAAACAATGCAATACACATGCCACACCTCTAGGGGTGCTGTAAGATGGTCCCTTCGGAGACACCAGAAGAATAGAAGAAGTAAGGACGCATGTGCATAAACTATTATGCGCGAGACTTCATATTAGCCACAAAGTCAGGAAAATCTGTTCGTAAAATTACATTATAATGACCAAATACAATGAAAAGTATTTTTCCAGTCTCACCTGTGAAAGGTAATCCCATGTGATCCCGTTTGGACGGTACAGTTAAACGCAGCTAATCTTTATTCTCCGCTTTGACCTATCCAATATGGCGGCGAGGATGACGTATGATTCTACGCGGAAGGCGGCGTCTTTAATGGTCCGGAATAAATTGAATGCTACACGTTGATGGATTAATTTGTTGTTTCTCACCTGTGAAAGGTAATCCCATGTGATCTCGTTTGGATGGTAAACCTGTTGGTACAGTTAAACGCAGCCAGGGGCGCAGATAGGATTTTTGAACTGGGGGGGACTGAGCTGTCAGCAAATGATTCCATTTTGTGTGTGTATATATATATATATATATATATATATATATATATATATATATATATATATATATATATATACTACTGTTCAAAAGTTTGGGGTCACTTTGAAATGTCCTTATTTTTGAAAGAAAAGCACTGTTCTTTTCAATGAAGATCACTTTAAACTAATCAGAAATCCACTCTATACATTGCTAATGTGCTAAATGACTATTCTAGCTGCAAATGTCTGGTTTTTGGTGCAATATCTCCATAGGTGTATAGAGGCCCATTTCCAGCAACTCTCACTCCAGTGTTCTAATGGTACAATGTGTTTGCTCATTGCCTCAGAAGGCTAATGGATGATTAGAAAACCCTTGTACAATCATGTTAGCACAGCTGAAAACAGTTGAGCTCTTTAGAGAAGCTATAAAACTGACCTTCCTTTGAGCAGATTGAGTTTCTGGAGCATCACATTTGTGGGGTCGATTAAATGCTCAAAATGGCCAGAAAAATGTCTTGACTATATTTTCTATTCATTTTACAACTTATGGTGTTAAATAAAAGTGTGACTTTTCATGGAAAACACAAAATTGTCTGGGTGACCCCAAACTTTTGAACGGTAGTGTGTATACCGGTACATGTTATTTCACCTCTCTCACTGCCATCACCAGGAACTACCTGCAGGCCAGGACAATGATAACATTTTAACATAGCCTATGGAAATCCAAAGTTTACACATTATCATCACGCACAGAAATTGCAAAACTGCAAAATTAGTTTTAAAACCGCTAAGTTCCAACTGTTAAACATAGCGAGAGGCTGGGCTACGTGTGTGTGTGTAAAGTGTAAACCAGTGCATCCTGACTTTCTAACTATGCCTGTGTGTTGCGTGAGCAGCACTCAGTCAACAACTCATCGCAAAGTTTCCTTATGAAACAATATGCTCGCTGAAATTATGGCAGGGAACGCCAGATTAAACATTAAAACTGCCTTCTGAGCACTGTATCTACAGGCTACCACCGAAAGAAGGAGGCTACCAGAAAGGCATCTCTACTCCGTACGATTTTACTTTCACTACAACATTACTTTGAACAGACTATCAAAAAATTGCAAGGTGATATGATAAAGTAAGGCACAGTTTACTAACAGTCGTTTAAAAAAAAAAAACGATGCAATCGTTTTCTGCCTTTTGGCACCCTTCATCATGCCGTTTTGGGGTCCTGAACTAGGAGGCGCTGTCCCCGATATGCCTGTCAAACTTGTGGGTAACCATAGCAACCAAGCTCGAGCTCACAACCTGTGCAGTCTGCGCAGTTGCAACTGTGTATATACTGTTGTGCACCTCAATAAACCGAATTGTAATTAGTCTTTTGATTTTTCCGTGAGGTTTGCCTTATGCAAAGAAAGACAGCATAGACGTTTTTTCCTCCCTATAAGTGGGGGGGACCGAACGAGGTGAATTTAAATCTGGGTGGGACGAGTCCCCCCCGTCCCCCCCTCTATTTGTGCCCGTGAACGCAGCTAATCTTTATTCTCCGCTTTGACCTATCCAATATGGCGGCAAGGATGACGTATGATTCTACGCGGAAGGCGGCGTCTTTAATGGTCCGGAATAAATTGAATGCTACACGTTGATGGATTAATTTGTTGTTTCTCACCTGTGAAAGGTAATCCCATGTGATCTCGTTTGGATGGTACAGTTAAACACAGCTAATCTTTATTCTCCGCTTTGACCTATCCAATATGGCGGCGAGGATGACGTATGATTCTATGCGGAAGGCGGCGTCTTTAATGGTCCGGAATAAATTGAATGCTACACGTTGATGGATTAATTTGTTGTTTCTCACCTGTGAAAGGTAATCCCATGTGATCTCGTTTGGACGGTAAACCTGTTGGTACAGTTAAACGCAGCACATGAATCTTTATTCTCCGCTTTGACCTATCCAATATGGCGGCGAGGATGACGTATGATTCTACGCGGAAGGCGGCGTCTTTAATGGTCCGGAATAAATTGAATGCTACACGTTGATGGATTAATTTGCTCTTCTACGCCCTTTTTGAGGAATGTATTGTAGGACTTACTGTAAACCAACATCTGAAGAGGTGAGATCGCTCCTTTTTTTCCCTATTTTTGCTGGCGGGATTGACTCTGCCCTAAGGGCAGAGTCTCTCTCTCTCTCTCTCTCTCTCTCTCACTTTGCACCATTACACAATAAATATTCACAGTGAAAATATTTTGTAAGCGCGTTTCATGAACCAAGTTATAGGATTTGTTGACAACTCGCATCGAGTTCATTACACTTCTACCTGGCGTGAAGCACTCACAGTCATGTGGTTGTGACATCATCGTAAACAAATCTGTTCTACTCATCCAGACCACTTCACAACGGCAACGTTGCCAGATCTTTCCACTCTGGAACCCGTTCTCAAAAAGATTGCGTTTTGGGCACCTAAAACGCCGGTGCCGTGTGGACGCCAGGCCTAAACGATAAGCAATTGTATCTGAGTCACCTGAATCCATTGCCGTGTGGACAGGGCCTAAATTGACCGTAGATGTGAGTGTGAATGGTTGTTTTTTCTCTATGTGTCAGCCCTGCGATGACCTGGTGACTTGTCCAGGGTGTACCCTGCCTCTCACCCATAGTCAGCTGGGATAGGCTCCAGCTTGTCTGCGACCCTGCACAGGATAAGCAGCTACAGATAATGGATGGATGGAGGGATGAAGCTTGTCTTAAAAAAAAGTTTGAATTATTGTACACGAGTGACATCTGCTGAGCAAACTGTGCAAATTCAACAGAAAAAAAAAAAACCTGAAGCAAACAATCAAAAAAGTCCTTCACATACTGCATTAATACTCATCTCATCTCATTATCTCTAGCCGCTTTATCCTGTTCTACAGGGTTGCAGGCAAGCTCCAGCTGACTACGGGCGAAAGGTGGGGTACACCCTGGACAAGTCACCAGGTCGTCACAGGGCTGACACATAAACACAGACAACCATTCACACTCACATTCACACCTACGGTCAATTTAGAGTCACCAGTTAACCTAACCTGCATGTCTTTGGACTGTGGGGGAAACCAGAGCACCTGGAGGAAACCCATGCGGACACGGGGAGAACATGCAAACTCCACACAGAAAGGCTCTCGTCGGCCACGGGGGTCGAACTCGGACCTTCTTGCTGTGAGGCGACAGCGCTAACCACTACACCACCCCTGCATTAATACATTTATACAAATATATATAGTACTGTGCAAAAGACTTTAGTCACCCTATTTTTTCATACAAACTTTCTTATAGATTTCTATTTTATGACTTCTACATTACTGAGTCAGTACAAAAACATTTTAGAGTTCCAAATGTTCACTTTCCAGCACAAAATTAAACATTACAGAAAACCAAAAAAGTTTGTATCTGAGCAGCATATTACATAAGATTTACATACATTTCTTTTTTAATTTTTAGATTAAAAAAAGAAATCATAATGAAGACTACTGGGTTTGGGCACAAAATTAAAAAGCAAGTGTGACAGTCAACATGCCTAGAAGAACTGTGATTGGTTCTGCAAGATGCTCAGTAAAACATACAGCTCATTTCCTTATAAAACTGCACTCAGTGTACCTGAGACTATTTTTTTTTTTTACGCAAAGGGTCGTCTCACACCAAACATTGACTTTGTTTCATTTATTATGACTTACTGATGTTTATAGTATTTTTTTCATGTTGAAAGATTTCATTTCATTATTTTTAAAGCATTTTTGGTCGACAGCATTTCTTTACATGTGCCTAAGACTTGCACAGTACTGTGTATATAAATGGCTTAAGAGTTGTATATATTACATACAATACTTATGTTATTGTAATGTATAATTTAGGCACTGCCTAAAAGCAGAGCTCCTGATGAGTGTAAAATGTGTTAATAAATAATCTCATCTCATTATCTGTAGCCGCTTTATCCTGTTCTACAGGGTCGCAGGCAAGCTGGAGCCTATCCCAGCTGACTACGGGCGAAAGACGGGGTACACCCTGGACAAGTCGCCAGGTCATCACAGGGCTGACACATAGACACAGACAACCATTCACACCTACGGTCAGTTTAGAGTCACCAGTTAACCTAACCTGCATGTCTTTGGACTGTGGGGGAAACCGGAGCACCCGGAGGAAACCCACACGGACACGGGGAGAACATGCAAACTCCACACAGAAAGGCCCTCGCCGGCCACGGGGCTCGAACCCGGACCTTCTTGCTGTGAGGAGACAGCGCTAACCACTACACCACCGTGCCGCCTAATAAATAATCAACACATTATTTTTGAAAAACCTAATTAAAAATCAGCTCTAGATAAGAACCTATCTATCTTGTGGAAATAAAGATACAAATTTTGTTGTCTGGTGGTCAAGTGTTTATGAGATACATTGCCTTGTACGGTACTTATGATCAGGTTCCCTGTGGTGGTGCACATACATCGTTTGTACGTACAAATGTTGTACATATGTCATATGGTCGCAAAAGCCATCAAAAATCGACATGATGCATTACTATATTCTCTTAAATATGGAGCTCTGCTCCACTACAATTGGAACATGGGGTGGCACAGTGCTGCAGTGTACAGTGGTTTATTTGGTTTGATCCTGAGATTGGGTTCCTGTCTGTGTGGATTTTTTTGTGCATGTTCATCCTGTATCCATATGAGTTCCCACCAAGTTCTCCAGTTTGGACTAAACACCCAAAAACATGCCAGTGGGTGGACACTGAATTTCTCCTTTGTATGAATGTGTGTGCTTGGTGCCCTGCAATGTCGTCCCTGTCATGCTTTGCACCCGGTGTTCCTGGGATGGACTCCAAATCCACTGCAACCCTGACAAAGATCAAGCAGAAACCAAAGGTGAATGAATGAAGTGAAACATTGTTTCAACACTCAATCACCAAACATGAACACATCACATTACTTATTCAATCAGTACTTTTTTAAATGCCTTTGCAGGAGAAACTAGCAGTAAATAGATTAAGTAATGTCAGTTTAAATGAACTGCAATCACATCATGATTTCTATTTGGAAGGGACATGCCATGACTATAGCCTCAACTTACAAAACACTAGACATTAAAGTATTGCAATCACAAATTGTATGACCAATATTAAAGTCCTACGTCAACCAAGTGTGACTTGTATGTTCACCATAACATCCACAAGGTGGTGACTGTGCATTAGAAATAATAATGTTTACGTGGCAGTAAACTTGGGAACTTAAAAATTCCATCATGAAATAAAAGAAATATTCAGTGTGTCAAGCTTTATCTTTTATATTGTTGAGTCATGAAGAACTCATTAATCAGCAAGTCAAAATTATAGCTCATTATAACTAAAGGAAGAGTGTTTAAGCATTAGTGTCGTAGTACTTGAGATCGGTCTTGGTCTCAAGACCACTTTTTTAAAGGTCTCGGTCTTATCTCAGAATTGACCACGTTTTTACTCAGGCTTGTTTCGGTCTCAGACATAGAGGACTCGGGATTTTATTTCAAGACCGGTCAAGACCACAACTGTGGGGATTTCATTAAATTGCCTGTGCATTGTCTAATTTATTTGTTAACATTGCTAATATGATTGGATGTAAATTTTATTGCTTCAAATCTGACCAATAATGTGAATTATTACTAATTTGAAAATTTTCTTCCTGTTAATGGGTGTCAGCCCACCCCCCCTTCACACACTGGTCTGGACCTGGTCTTGACTCGGTCTCACCCTGCCTTGGTCTTGGTCTTGACTTGATCTCAACCCCTCAAAGTCTTGGTCTTGTCTTAGTCTTGATACACTCTGGTCTTGACTCAGTTTCAACCTGCCTTAGTCATGATCTTGACTTGATCTCAACCCTTCAAAGTCTTGGTCTTGTCTTGGTCTCAATACACTTTGGTCTTGGTCTTGACTTGATCTCAACCCCTCAAAGTCTTGTTCATGACTTGGTCTTTATAAACTCTGGTCTTGGTCTTGACTTGGCCTCACCCTGCCATAGACCTGATCTCAACCCCTCAAAGTCTTGGTCTTGTCTTGGTCTTGGTCATGACTTAGTCTCGGTATAGATGGTCTAGACTACAACACTATTAAGCATGACCTAATACAGTGGTGCTTGAAAGTTTGTGAACCCTTTAGAATATTCTATATTTCTGCATAAATGTGACCTAAAACATCATCAGATTTTCACACAAGTCCTAAAAGTAGGTAAAGAGAACCCAGTTAAACAAATGAGACAAAAAATATTGTACTTGTTCATTTATTTATTGAGGAAAATGATCCAATATTGCATATCTGTGAGTGGCAAAAGTATGTGAACCTCTAGGATTGAAGGTGAAATTAGAGTCAGGTGTTTTCAATCAATGGGATGACAATCAGGTGTGAGTGGGCACCCTGTTTTATTTAAAGAACAGGGATCTATCAAAGTCTGATCTTCATAACACATGTTTGTGGAAGTGTATCATGGTACGAACAAAGGAGGTTTCTGAGGACCTCAGAAAAGCGTTGTTGATGTTCATCAGGCTGGAAAAGGTTACAAAACCATCTCTAAAGAGTTTGGACTCCACCAATCCACAGTCAGACAGATTGTGTACAAATGGAGGAAATTCAAGACCATTGCTACCCTCCCCAGAGTGGTCGAACAACAAAGATCACTCCAAGAGCAAGGCGTGTAATAGTTGGCGAGGTCACAAAGGACCCCAGTGTAACTTCTAAGCAACTGAAGGCCTCTCTCACATTGGCTAATGTTAATGTTCATGAGTCCACCATCAGGAGAACACTGAACAACAATGGTGTGCATGGCAGGGCTGCAAGGAGAAAGCCACTGCTCTCCAAAAAGAACATTGCTGCTCATCTGCAGTTTGCTAAAGATCATGTGAACAAGCCAGGAGGCTACTGGAAAAATGTTTTGTGGATGGATGAGACCAAAATAGAACTTTTTGGTTTAAATGAGAAGCGTTATGTTTGGAGAAAGGAAAACACTGCATTCCAGTATAAGAACCTTATCCCATGTGAAACATGGTGGTTGTAGTATCATGATTTGGGCCTATTTTGCTGCATCTGGGCCAGGACGTCTTGCCATCATTGATGGAACAATGAACTCTGAATTATACCAGCGAATTCTAAAGGAAAATGTCAGGACATCTGTCCATGAACTGAAGCTCAAGAGAAGGTGGGTCATGCAGCAAGACAACAACCCTAAGCACACAAGTCGTTCTACCAAAGAATGGTTAAAGAAGAATAAAGTTAATGTTTTGGAATGGCTAAGTCAAAGTCCTGACCTTAATCCAATCAAAATGTTGTGGAAGGACCTGAAGCGAGCAGTTCATGTGAGGAAACCCACCAACATCCCAGAGCTGAAGCTGTTCTGTATGGGGGAATGGTCTAAAATTCCTCCAAGCCGGTGTGCAGGACTGATCAACAGTTACTGGAAATGTTTAGTTGCAGTTATTGCTGCACAAGGGGGTCACACCAGATACTGAAAGCAAAGGTTCACATACTTTTGCCACTCACAGATATGTAATATTGGATAATTTCCCTCAATAAATAAATGACCAAGTAAAATATTTTTGTCTCATTTGTTTAACTGGGTTCTCTTTATCTACTTTTAAGACTTGTGTGAAAATCTGATGATGTTTTAGGTCATATTTATGCAGAAATATAGAAAATTCTAAAGGCTTCACAAAATTTCAAGCAACAGTGTGTGTGTATATATATATACACATGCACAAGCTGATCTGATAAATAAATAATGCACATTTAAATGAAAATAATGTGATTAAATTACATTATATTTCACACAAATTAAGTAGTAAAAGGTCGAAAAGGTAAATCCACAAACTCAACCACTGACCTTAACTTTCTTGTGTTTTCATACAGCTTGTGTCATGAGGATTTTGTCCTTTCCAAGACCATTAGCGGTGGATTGTTGTGGATTTCTGTTGGCAGGCTGTCATTATGCCTGTAGTGAGAGCCTGCAAAAGTGACAGTCTTGGGAACTGTAGGCTTTCATCTACACTGACTGAACTTGAGACCTGTCCACATGTGTGTGTTGTAATCGAACTCCAGAGTGAGTGGATGTTTCAGTAATGACCAGTTTGTTGGCTCTTGGTGTGTAATAGCAGTCATTAGCAAGCAAATGATAAAGATGGAGTAAATGATGGGTAGAAAGGTTCAGAGTGTGTGTGTGTGTGTGTGTGTGTGTGTTGGTCAATAACATGTATGTATCTTTTTGACCCTAAAAAGGTACACATAGTTACCTTAAGGACCAATAATGTGCCATCGGGGGTACATTGGTGTTAGTTGTACCTTGGGGACAGAAATGGACTGATATATGTATCCCTTGACAGTATACTCTAAATTGCCCACAGGTGTGAACATGAGTGTGAAATCTTGTTATAGATAGATAGATAGATAGATAGATAGATAGATAGATAGATAGATAGATAGATAGATAGATAGATAGATAGATAGATAGATAGATAGATAGATAGGCGACCTATGCAGGCTGTACCCTGCCTCTCACCTGAAGTCAGCTGGGATTGGCCTTTGCTCACTTGCGACCCTGATGGATAAGTGGTATAGATGATGGATGGATGAATAGATCTAGGTAGATTTCAGATTTTAGGTGTTGAGGTTGACAATT
This sequence comes from Neoarius graeffei, assembly GCF_027579695.1. Classification (NCBI taxonomy): domain Eukaryota; kingdom Metazoa; phylum Chordata; class Actinopteri; order Siluriformes; family Ariidae; genus Neoarius; species Neoarius graeffei. Next base: position 10,404,956 of record NC_083574.1, read on the forward strand.
TGAAACAGTGTCAAGTTTGACAGCTTTATGTCAAAAACTGATGAAGACTCAAAAGCAGTTTCTATGGTATGATAGAGATAAGAAGGAAAAGACAGCAGGGCAAAATAGACAAATTGCATTTATATATGTGTTTCTGAATCTCTGTAAAGTACAGCATGTCTTTTCAACACTGGTAAGATCTTTCACACTAAGCCTGCATTTAGGATTTTAGCTTAAAAAAAGATGTCAAAATTGGACCCAGAAAAGTCAGAAAAATGGACAGATAGAGAAATGAAAAGAGAAAAGTGAGTGCGCGATCATTCAAATGTCTTCAAGAAGTACTTTATCTTGCTTAGTATCATGGTGAGTCCAAAGTCTGTCCTAGAAACACAAATTAGGAATAGTAATAAAGTGCAACACAAACAAACAAACAAACAAACAAACAAACAAACAACAATGAAATACTGTACAATTATGACTGCATTGTGAAACTATTTAACTAGAAGGGCACTCGTTAGAGTGCATACCACTACCAAGCCACATTATCAATATCAAAATAAAATCACCTGAACCTAGGATAATACTAAAGCTGTCCACCAAATTTCATCCAAATCTGTTCACTATTTTTTGAGTTATGCTGGGAAAAGGGGAAAAAAAAATCCTGTATCTGCATATATATCTGGATTTGGATCAAAATCTAAGCACTTGTTCCTTGGCCCATGGCTCACCTTTCCTCGAAATTTTATTGAAATCCATTCACTACTTTTTGAGTTATGTTGGAAAAAACCCAAACAAACAAACAAACAAACAAACAAACAAACAAACAAACAAACAAACAAACAGAGGTGAAAATATAACATCCAACAAAGTTGGTGGATGTAATAAAGATGTAATACAAGCAATACACAACTAAATGGTTCTTGTATTTGTCATAGTAGGTTGTAGTACTGCATCCTTACTCATCATTTAGCCTTTGTTGCTGAAAAAACAAAACAAAACATGGACTTATATAATTATTATAAGCTGCATAACCTATTCTATTCTATTCTATTCTATTCTATTCTATTCTATTCTATTCCACTTGTAAACTCCATCCTTGAAAATCAATCCCCAATCTCTGTCTCCCTTGGCAACAGGTTATAATCCATGGATACGAGGAGCGGTTGCTAGGTGCGTTGCCAAGCTACAGACCCCTCTTCACATCATGGCTATGTGGGAGGCCACAAGGTCCTTCATGATGGCAGGGCAATAAGGGAAGGGGGGGTGTCAAAAGGGGATGAAAAACAGATGCCAATAATGAGTTGAAACAATTTATATGTCGAAGGATGAAAGAAGGATCATACCTTGTAGCGTAACATAAAAACAGACAGAGATGAAGAGATAAAATACATTGTTGATATTATATTATTAGGTGATAATCTTTTGCATGTCTCAATGTACAGTTGAGTTGCATCAGTATAAAGAAGCTGGCTTGTGAACATTATGATAATTTATTTGTTAGAATTGATTTGCATCAAGAAAAAAAAAAGTACCAAGCCATTTGTATGTGCAAATGTCATTCTGATCCATGTTTTTTTTGCTGCACGGTTATCTTTTTTATGCTCATATGATTAATGAAACACCATTTCTGGTTTTATGTACTCCATCACACTTTATTGCAATGTGTCTCTTTCACTGTGCACGGCTGTATTTTGTGATTAGTGTTTATAGGACAAACACTATTTAGCTGTACTTCCTACTATTATCTCACACTTGTTTCATATCAATATGTGACAAACCTGTGGCTTTTGTCTCACAGTTGGCTCCTTTAACAGCTTCATAAACTGCATCATTTTTGTGTCTTGTCAAATAAAACATACGCCACAAAAATATCTGGCAAGTATAAACTCAATTTCCTGTTCTATTGTGGCACACACCCACATGTTAGTTTTATAACCTTTAACCTTCCTGCTGTAGATAAAATGATTTTGTAGATCAACTCACACACACACACACACACACACACACACACACACACACACACACACACAGATTCATGGTTTCACGATTACATCTGATTGATCGTCCTCTAGCCCTGTGATGACCTGGCGACTTGTCCAGGGTGTACCCCGCCTTTCGCCCGTAGTCAGCTGGGATAGGCTCCAGCTTGCCTGCGACCCTGTAGAACAGGATAAAGCGGCTAGAGATAATGAGATGAGATGAGAGATGATATGATCGTCTTCTTGCAGGTGTTTCCTCCAGGGGGCGCTGTCTGTACATGCAGTCATCATCGCAAAGTTGCATCACTGCATTTTAACTTCACCTCCTTCTTCTTCCCTCTCTTGTCTCTCACAATGATTACTTCTTGTAAAAAAAAATTGCACCGTGAACTGAGTTCAATGAACTTTTTCCATCCAAGTGCAGCCTGTGTTTTAGAAACAGCTTGTCTTATCCTGAGGCTGTGTTCTGATGTTTTCATGCTCCACGTGGAAAAGGAGCTTTCAAACAAACATAAAACCACAATCTAAAATGACTGTGTTTCAAATATCTCTATATTGAATCAGGGAATGCCAATTTGACAATGGCAGTTTATATCAGTGATTCTCAAAATGGAGTTAGTAAAGCATCTTCCTCTCTCTTGTCAAGCACTGTTGTCAGGTCGGGGTCCATGTGGACCCTACTGATCCACATCATATTAATTGGAGCATGATTTTTACGCCAGATGCCCTTCCTGCCGCAACCCTCCCATTCACACCTATGGACAATTTAGAGTAGCTAGTTAACCTAACTGCATGTCTTTGGACTGTGGGGGAAACCGGAGCATCTGGAGGAAACCCACACAGACACAAGAAGAACATACAAACTCCACACACAAAGGCCACTGTCAGTCACTGGGCTCGAACCCCAGAACCTTATTGCTGTGAGGTGACAGTGCTAACCACTGAATCACCGTGCCGTCCCGGAGTTAGTAAAGCATAGCTAGCTATTTATTTATTATTGTTTTCATTTATTTGTTTATTTTACAGGAAACCACAATCCACCATTATCAACAATATTATATTTACCATGATTGAGCTGCTTGACTGCTTCATTGACCTGAATGAGTTTAATTCAAATCTCAAAAATGTAAGTACTGTAAGTAAGTAAGTAAGTAAGTAAGTAATGAACAAACAAACAAGCAAACAAAAACCACATTGGTCTATAAATAATATCAGTAATATTAACTTAGGTCGAATGTGTTCTGTCACTGGAAAGTCGAGAGATAACAAAGCCCTAGTGCTCCAATAAATAGCCAGATTATTTAGATATACAGTCAAATCAAATCAAATCAAGTTTATTTGTACAGCGCTTTTAACAATAAACATTGTCGCAAAGCAGCTTTACAGAATTTGAACGACTTAAAACATGAGCTAATTTTATCCCTAATCTATCCCCAATGAGCAAGCCTGTGGCGACGGTGGCAAGGAAAAATCCCCTCAGACGACACGAGGAAGAAACCCCGAGAGGAACCAGACCCAAAAGGGAACCCATCCCCACCTGGGCAACAACAGACAGCCTGACCATAACATTAACAGTTCTAACAGGTATAACCCTCAACTGTCCTCATGGGGCCGTCCTTCACAGGAGTGGGGCGATAAAACTCCGACCAGACACAGGGCACCAGGATGGATCAAGCAGGTCCGAGGGGCAGAAGAGGCCAGCATCTCAATCCCAGGACCAACATGTAACTCAGAGGGACAGATGGGGGGGGGAGAGAGAGAGAGAGAGAAAGAAAACACGTTGTTAGGTATGCCCTAAAAATGACAAGTATTAAATCTGTGTGGTAGGCTCGCAGAGACGAGAGTCTTTACATCAGGCATAACACACAATGGCATGTTAATATGGTAAAAAATATATCATGACCTGCTCTGGCTGGATGCTTGATTGGGTGATGGGAGCACACTCCTCAGCAATGATGAGATGCAGATGGGACCCTTAGGCCTGGCCAAGACAATTCAGTTACATTTCACCGGGTCTGGGACATGCGACAGAATGTCTGACGGCCGATTCCCTGCAGTCTACGATAGCCAGTCGAGGTCCCCACCGTCTCCACCAAAAGATTTCCTGTTGACTCCATGTAACTCAGAGGGACAGATTTGGGGTGGGGAAATGAACTGTGCAAAAGTCTTAGGCACATGTAAAGAAATGCTGTAGAGCAAAAATGGCTTAAAAATAATGAAATGAAATGTTTCAACATAAAAAAAAAAATACTATAAACAGCAGTAGTCAAAATCCTTCTCATGCCAGAACCTGGTCTTCCCAGACAGTCTCCCTTCCCAGTACTAACCAGACCCTCAAGATGCTTTGGGAAGCACTGATCTCAGCTTCTATAGCCCTCGACCTCTCGCCTATACAGCTAGAGTTACAGTGGGGGGCTTGTCCTCTGGTTACTGTGAGAGTTTGCCTCCCTACTCACATCTGTATTGCGGGGTGCCTTGCCAGATGGCAGTACGTACCATTTTTATGATGGTCTTTGGTATGACTCGACCGCGAGTAGAACTCACGATCTCCTGGTCGAGAGGTGGACACGCTAAGTACTCGTGGTCATAAACAGCAGTAAGCCATAATAAATGAAACAAAGTCAATATTTAGTGTGAGACGGCCCTTTGCTTAATAAAAAATAGTCTCAGGTACAATAAGTGCAGTTTTATAAGGAAATGAGCTGTAGGTTTTACTGATCATCTTATAGAACCAGCCACAGTTCATCTGGACACTTTGACTGTCACACTTGCTTTTTTTTTTTTGCACCAAAACCCAGTAGCCTTTATTATGCTTTCTTTTTTAATCTGAAAAGTGCTCTCTTACGGAATATGCTGCTCAGACATATTACAAACTTTTTTTTTTGTTCTGTAACATTTAATTTTGTGCTGGAAAACCAATGTTTGGAACTCTAAAATATGTTTGTACTTACTCGATAATGTATAAGTCATAAAATAGAAATCTGTAACAAAGTCTGTATGAAAAAAAATAGGGTGCCTAAGACTTTTGCACAGTACTGTATTCTGCACATTTGAATAAGAAGCCGAACATTTGAATCTTCGCGTTACGTTCCTCAAATAAATCTGTATTGAATGTATCTATGGAATTCATTTTACAGTTCAAGTGATCCAAAAGCTTCAAGAACCTTGATTTGTATTTATGTAATATTATGTTTTAAATCAAAGTGCCATTTAGTCTAATACACCAAATCCTTTTTATATGAATGCTTTATTGAATAAAGCAACTGAAACACCTAAAAGTTCAGTCCTTGAGTCGACAAGACAAGAAAAGTCTATTTCTGCAATTTAACTGTTGTATTATTTTCCCTTTCTGAAGTGAAATTGAAATGTGGAGTTGTGAGTGTAGCAGTTGAGTTATTACATGCAAGTCTTACAGTACCTGAGTATACAGTTAATTATGGGATTATTGTTTATTATTTTTCTTCCTGCAGTGTTTTATTCCTTTTATACCCCAGTAATTCACCATATCGTGCTTATATAACAGTTTATAGTTACACTAATGTCTGTGAGACAAGTTAATTTATCACCACTTATGCTATAGCAGTTTTAAACAGTGGTTCCCTCAAGACTCTCTCTCTCTCTGTTAAAAACAGCTTGTGAAAGATGAGAAACTGGAAAGCGTAACCTCCTCTGTCATGATGGCTTTCCTGTGGGAAAAACACAAACAGGAAAAAAAACAACAAAGAAAAAAACGCACTGACTATTACAAAGCACTGCCACTGAAGACTCCTTCCATAAATGTTAAAGAAATGTCTCCTAGTAGAATACGTCAAAGATTATACATCTTTCTTTGTCAAATAAAAACACTAACATAGTATAACCCATCATTTCAGTTATAAACGTCACTACTGTCAGAGCTGACAGCTTCGGACCAATCAGATTTGAAAATATACATCTTCCAGCACTGTCCCAGTGTACTTACGGTACACTCACCAGCCACTTTAATAGGATTATAAGATCCCTGTTCTTGGCTGCAGGACTGGAACCCAACGTGGTCTTCTGCTGTTGCATACTGAGATGCTTTTCTGCTCACAACGGTTGTAAAGAGTTGCTATGAGTTGCTATAGTCTTCCTGGCAAAAGAAGCTCGAACCAATCTTGCCATTTTCCTCTGACCTCTCTTATCAACAAGGTGTTTGTTTCCACCCACAGAACTGTCACTCACTCAACTCAATGTTTTTTTGTTTTCTGCACCATTCTGTGTAAACTCTAGAGACTGTTGTTTGTGTGTGAAAACCCCAGAAGATCAGCAGTTTCTGAAATACTCAAACCAGTCCATATGGCTCAAACCAACACCCATGCTACAGTGAAAGAAAGTCACACTTTGAGATCACAATTTTTCCCCATTCTGATGTTTGAAGTGAACATTAACTGAAGCGCTTGCTTTGTATCTGCATGATTTTATGCACTGTGCTGCTGTCAAGGGATTGGCTGATTAGAGAACAGCAGAAAACATCAGGTGTATGGGTGTGCCTAATAAAGTGGTCATTGAATTCCGGTGTTTTGAGTCCAGCTGCTCCATGTTGTTGCTGTAAGTCATGGTCAAAGCGCATTATTTTTATCGAAACTACGGTATGTTATAAAATGCACTGACACTTTATATGCATTCCATAATTATAAAAATCGGTGTGCTGCAACTTTATAATATGAATGCATTGTGAATTCCATTGCATGAGCATTGAAGCGGAATATTGCAATCGAGCTGCTTCACTATTGTAAAACTTCACACATTAAATATGTTTATATTGAAATATCTGTGATGTACTTAGTGATGCTGGTGCTGATTTGTTGCTTGGTCCTGTATTTTCATTATTCCTGGGGGAAGTTATTGGTTTTCTGCCACATTGATACCACCAGGAGGGAACATTTCGAGTGTAATTACAATGATGTGGTCCGGCTTTGCTTTTAGCTTCTAAAAACCAAAGAGCAAGAGCTGCTTTTGTCTCTCACCATTTTCTATGATGTCATATCAATGAAAAATCTAGCATAGAAGTAATAAAGATATGAGTGCAAATGCAAGACTCGGAGATCCAAAATGCAATGCAGGTATTGGGCAAATTACAGCAGAGATTCAGCTTGGGTAATTAACAAATTATGACATGATGTGCATGGTGATATTAACATGAAAGTTGAAGCTTTGGAAGCTTCTGTTTGGGCAAGAGCTCGATTGTAAAATAACTAGAAGGGCACATTGTAGAGTGTATATCTCTGCCAAGCTACATGGTGTTAACATAAAATTCAAGTCACTTGAACATAGGATAATGCTAAAGCTGTGCACCAAATTTCATCCAAATCTCTTCACTATATTTTGAGTTATGTTGGGAAAAGACAAAAACAAAAATCCTGGATTCACATACTACATATCCAGATTTGCATCCAAATCTAATCAATTGTTCCTTCATCCATGGCTCACCTTTCATTCAAATTTCATCAAAATCTGTTCACTACTTTTTGAGTTACATTGGGAACAAACAAACAAACAAACAAACAAACAAACAGAGGTAAAAACATAACCTCCTCCAACAAAGTTGGTGGAGGTGAATATTGAATACCACTGAATGATGAAAGCTGTTTAGAGTGGATTTTTACTTTTGACCTTGATAATAATCATCATATCCAAAACATGTATGTATATATGTACTGTATACAGAAAATAACAATAAAATATAATTGAGTTGGGTAGAATTGAACTGGAATATAATCAGCATTTTCTCCTTCTCTGCAGCTGTGTGCTTCATGCAACTGGACAGAAATAGGAAAACTTGCCAAGCAGAAGAATGCAAACATGCTCGGTGTCCTTTCCGACACTGACCCGGTGATGGGGACATGTTTGGAGCTGGTGGCAGAAAGCAGCAAAGGGTTAAACACATCTTAGCACTTTATTGCCCACCACTGTAGTCATAGCAACAAGTTAATAAGTAGCTTCTCTGATCTCGCTTTTTGTCACCGAGCAGGTTGCTAAGATACAAATCGAGTTCTGTAGAGACTTATACAAAATAATAGAAAAGTAATTCATAGTCTTATAATAAAATGTATTGCAGGACTCATCATAAAAAGGAGATTCATAAAAGGAAAATGCAGACTACAGAGCTGAAGTTTAACACGTGTCTTACCAAATGATTCCTAATATCTGTTTTTGATTTCTTTCTTTTTTCCCACCCCCCAGTTGATGAACATTTGGGTGGTCTTCGAGTAGCAGGAAGAGAAATAGGTATGATGGGTCTCTTCTGGCCGTTGAGTGGAGCATTACTGAGCGCTCTCACTCATTTCACTCCTGTGGTGAAGCTGTAAAAAGAACGAGAGAGAGAGAGAGAGAGAGAGAAGGTCTTGCCTCAGACTTGCATCATCCAGCTCAGGGCGGTATGTGACGGTGTGCCCTCTTTTTCTTTGTTCAAACTCCTCTATCCGCAATAGCAGGGCGAGATGAATGTGATGCTGTAGGGAGCATATTTAGCCAAAGATTCTGCGGTTTAAATTCCACAGGGTGGGAGGGATTTTAAAGTGGTTGGCACAGAATCTTCAAACGCCAGTGTTGTTTATTGTTGCTGAAGAAGAAAACAAAATTAAATTCAGTTGAAAAAAAGGGGTGCGTTCATGAATTTGTTCCCTGAGAAGGATTAATTAAAAAAAAAAATTTCAGCATATGTAATTAGAAGTGGTTTGTTGGTTATTTATTTATTTATTTATTTATTTAGAGAACACATCCCTGAGACCATAGTTATGAGCGGATGGAAGGGAATTTATTTATTTATTTATTTCATTGGTGATACTACTACTAATAATAATAATAATAGATCCTGATAATGATTTTTTCCTTGTCCTCTGTCCTCCGATCTCTCTTGTCTCTACATAGATAAGCTATATTTTGTGCCTTGCAACTGCTAAGCCATTGAAAGTCCCAGCACAATCCAAATCTAAAGAAAATAATGTGACTTTAATAAACTAGCAGAATAAATGGTTCTGCCCCAATAAACTCACAAGACAACTGAACAACAAAAAGATCTCACGGGGAAAAACAAAAAAAAGACTCTCAAGCCCTACAGAACACAAACTTGGCTTTGGCATTGATACTGCTTCTATTCCCAGAACAAAACAGCTCTTCCTATTCCTTCAAAGAGATTTATGTGCCCACTTTCACTTAACAGTCACTTGACCACTGCCCTGAATGCCCGGATTGACAGCAAACCGTAATGATCCATTAACCGAGAGGTTAATCAGTTACTGATGCTCAGCCTCTCATCATTGACTGAGCACACAAAGGTTAGTTGAGTGTGAACACACTGTCAGTGTGTCTCCTTGCAAAAGCTTGGCAGTTTTTTTTACTTGAGCGTGCCACAGAACAGATGATCGGAATGGACAAAAGGTCAACCTCTGCGACGTCGGCTCGTCTGCACACTCGCCACTCCACAGAGGTCGTTATCTGCGATGATGACATCGCTCTCCTGCGACTCAGGTGTTCCTCGCATCGCCCGAATCATTGGCCCCATATTTCATTATTATACTTTTATTATCCACTGAATCAAAATGAGATGAGAGAGAGATGGAGATATAAAAAGGGGGCAGTGCATCATCTCTCATTGTGTGCACTTTTCATTTTGTATTTATGGAAACTATGCATCAGAAATCACATAAATTCAAAGGGAAACATAGAGCCTTGTAAAATATTACTGAGCCATCCAGGAAAGGAGAAAAAAATGTTTATATATATATATATATATATATATATATATATATATATATATATATATATATATATGCTCCCTGACAAACAGCACAGCACAGGCTTTGAGAAGTGCAAACTTTATGTGTGTACAAATATAGTGAGAAGAGATTGCATTATTACTTCAGAACATATCTCGGAGCGCAGTACACTTATAATAAATCAGGCAACTAGACATAGTTCAAATTTCAATGCATGTAAACAGAGAGAAGGCTCAAAAATATAAATATGGAAATATAAATTTCATATTATTTTTCATAAAGTTTGACAATATCATAATTTCTATCTTTTAAATCATTTCAGAAATAATAAATAATATAGAGTATGTCAGTAATTACAGAATATTAATTTACATTATATTAAGTGAACAGATCTGAGCTGTTACTTAGGTAGTACTAAAATATACATAGAAATAATAGTGATGCAAACTAACAAGCTTATTTATATATTTATTTATTCAAAAACATTTCACGTTAAGGTTTCCTTAACTAACATTATTTAGTGTATTAGTTAACGCCATTAATAAAACATAAGTAATGTTAAAAAGTAAAAAGTAATTACATATATACAGTATTATTTGATGTTTGTTTAAATGTTAATCAAATATACCTGAATATATGAATATAACCATGATGTTTATTCGATTCATGACTAAAAGCTAGAATGGCTCTCAGTAGAGTGCATACCTCTCCCACGCCACATGTTATCAAGGTCAAAGTCAAATCACTTGAACCTAGGATAATAGTAAAGCTGTATAACAAATTTCATCCAAATCAGTTCAATACTTTTTGAGTTACATTGGGAACAGAAAAAAAAAAACCCCACAAAAATCCTGGATCCTCATACATATCTGGATTTGCATCAAAATCTAATCAATTGTTCCTTGGCCCATGACCCACTTTTCCTCCAAATTTCATCCCAATCCATTCAATACTTTTTGAGTTACATTGGGAAAAGAGAAATTAACAAACAAAAAAATGGAGGCGAAAACATAACCTCCTCCAACAAAGCTGGTGGAGGTAATAATCATTAAAACAAACAAACAAACAAACAAACAAACAAACAAACAAAACCCTTAACCCCTAACAATTATAACTTAATTAAAGTCAGATTTGTCCTGATTCCTGATTGTCTTTTAGATTTCATCTAGTCATGATGTAGACACTTATAAAATCTTGCCACTTTGCCACAGCCAATCAAAGTCTCTTATTCAGAAATATACTGTAGACACCACTGGTGTATTTAATGTCTTTTGATTGACATGAGTAGCTGAGTCTGGTTGGTGCTGTGCAAATACAGCAGTCTTTTGAGATAATTACTTGTCACACTGTACGAGATGATCCCAATAAAATCTTGGCTGAATTCTAGAACAGACAATGCGATAAGTTGTGCCCTACATGTCAGATTATATGATGAAAATCCTTCAGTGACAACCTGAAAGAAAATTACTGTATGACATTCTGCTAACATTTGTTTTTGTCTGTCTTTGACAGCAATGGCACTCACATTATGTGTCCTAAGACCACCGATCTCAAAAATGTGTCATTTTCATTTAGCTGGTATAAAACCAGCTCCATACAAAGGTTCAAGGTAGGTCTGAAATGGTTAAGATGTATATCAATGTAGTATACGGTATCTCCAGTCTTAATCAAGATGGTTCTGCTCCTTTCACATCCCTTTACTTCATTACCTCCACACATTTCTGTATCCATCATCAGCCTTTCTTCCCAAACTTCCATTAATACGCGTCCTGCCCAAGATCCGCCACACCTGGGCGGTTGCTATGGCAATGCGACCCCTGACAATAAGCATCCCTGTATAACACTGAATGCCGCACAAACCCTGATTGGATATTGATTACACTTTTGTGATACATAATAGGATCAAAAGGATTGAGAGGCTTTGCCTACACTTGGGTCTCTTGGCTGCTGATTACCATTTATTTATAAGCTCTTGTTATTCTAGAATCTGCATGTTAATAAGGGGAAAAAAAAGAAATAAACTCTTTTGTTTTAGACTCTCAGAAATAAAACTGTCTCAGGCAAAGGGATAAGAGCTCAGACGCAGCTGTGCAAAGGATGAGCAAATACCATAGCAATTAAAAGTCACTCATGAAGTCAAAAATACTGAGGGCTCACTTGATATTTTGAGAAGATGCCATCAACTTGGACATTTTAATTATAACTTCTGGATGTAAACTTTTTTTTAATTATATGAACCAGGCTTTTTGTTTTTCTTTTGTGCTGATCCTGGATCAGTGATCGCAAGTAGTGAAAGATCAGTAGTACAGTTCGCAACCATGGACCATGTCAACAGTGGACTTCCATTGTACAATGACATGGTAGTAATATAACTAGATGGATAAAGGTGATTATTCCATCCACATTCACTGGATATGAGCAATTGTATGCTCTGGCTACTCTACTACTAGGCTATCAGCTCATATACTGTGAGTAGAGAAAAACGAACTGGTGGAGTATGTTACTGAACCAACCGAGGATGAAATAAAAACTCTATTCGAACCCCCCCCCCGAAAAAAACCCCAAAACGCCAAAATATGGAATGAAAATATTTGATGGTAAGAATGTGGGTTTTTTTTCAAGAATTATTATTGTCGCATTTTTCACAAATTGCTACTGTCATTTCGCCGGTTTGTTTACATTCAGAGCGGAAATGATTTTGTATAAAGTTTTTATTTGTTGAATTTGCAAAAAAATTTAATTAAAATGCTCTGTTTCTCAAAATCAAGTGAATGTGGATAGAACAAAACAGTTATTCCACTCAATCTCATCGTACATGGCTTATAGCCGACACAGCGCTACGTGCCTCATCAGCTATCAGCTCATGTACAACTCGATTTTGTGGAATAATTGTTAAATATCCACTGAGTGCTATCTTTATAACCTTGAACAAGGAGCCTTAACTGAAATGCTACTTTCAGTGACCCTAGTTTTCTTCCCAGTGTGGAGGTTTATATATGAGAATAGTGTATGAGTAAACATAAAATGACTCAAAGGAAACATAAGAATCTCGCATTTATATTTATGGGGTTATACTTTACACAATCCTTTCCTGTCTAGTGAGCTCTCTCTCTCTCATAAAAGAGTGGAAGTGCAGGGGAACCTCAGGCATCACTCTTGGGTATGATGTCGTCTCAGCACAGTGTAAGAATTTCTGCACAAATAATCAAGAATACGTCTGCCTGTCTGTCTGCCTGCCTATCTGTCTGTCTGTCTGTAAAATATGGAATTTCTTACTCCTGCCTTTCTCATCTCATTATCCAACCTTCATCCATTTTTGGCATGAAATATTTGAGACTTTGCAAATGCAGCCCATGCTTTCAAATAATTTTGGTTTGACTGATTTCAGAATTGTAAGCAGGGAGGGAACTCTAGGGACATGGGCTACACTGTAATTTACTAGCAACAAGGTTGCCAGTACAATTCTATAAAAAAAATTACAGGAACCAACTATAAACTAGAAGGGCACTCTGTAGAGTGCATACCTTCACCAAGGCACATATTATCAACATCAAAATCAAATCACTTGAACCTAGGATAATACTAAAGCTGTCCACCGAATTTCATCCCAATCTGTTCACAACTTTTGTGAGTTACTTTGGGAAAAATAAGTAAATCCTGGTTCTGCATACATTTTTTTTTTTTTTTAAGATTTTTTTTTGGGCTTTTTGCACCTTTATTGGATAGGACAGTGTAGAGACAGGAAATGAGCAGGAGAGAGAGACGAGAAGGGATCGGGAAATGACCTCGGGCCGGAATCGAACCTGGGTCGCCCGCATTCATGGTATGGCGCCTTAACCACCTGAGCCACGACGCCCCTGTGGTTCTGCATACATACTCAAATTTGCATCAAAATCTAATCAGTTGTTGTTCACCATTCCTCAAAATTTAATCAAAATCCATTCACTACTTTTTGGGATACATTGGGAAAAGGCAAACAAGCAAACAAACAAGCCGGTGAAAACAACCTCCTCCAACAAAGTTGGCTGATATAACGATATTAAAGTACTGTAATATGTCACTGTACATAAAATAACACATGATCCAGTACATTTGCTCATTTGACTGATGCTTTTTAAAAAACAAAACAGAGACTTAGGGTCTTGATCAAAACCCCAGCCATGGCAGTTTGGTTGTGCAAGGATTTGAACCCACAAGCTTCTGTTCTAGAACACAAAAAAGACGTTATGTTGTGAAGGAAAGGAAAGGAAAAGCAGGACCAAACTAATAAATATCGGCAGTCAGCGAGCACCTCGGTGTGATCAGCTATTCGTTTAATGACACAATGATGTAACTGTCAGTGCACGGTCAAGGTAAACCTATAGATGGCAGTAATGCAACACTGGATGCCAGCTGCCGTAAAACCCAAAAGAAGAAGGAAAAGAAGAAGAAGAGGGTAAACCTGCGTATGCGCAGACTTCCTCTGTCGGCTTGACTGCGCGAAGCAAATTATTTAATACACATTATTTGCTAGGGAATCCCCTCAAATTAAATAACTTTCTAGCCACAGAATGGCCTTATTTTTTGTGAGATATTACAGAAATAAACATATATCACAATGACCAAATTTCAGAGGGAACTAAATTACCTGGTGACTCTAAATTGACCGTAGGTGTGAATGGCTGTCTGTGTCTATGTGTCAGCCCTGTGATGACCTGGCGACTTGTCCAGGGTGTACCCCGCCTTTCACCCATAGTCAGCTGGGATAGGCTCCAGCTTGCCTGCGACCCTGTAGGACAGGATAAAGCGGCTAGAGATAATGAGATGAGATGATATATATATATATATATATATATATATATATAGTGTGTGTGTATAATAACAAATAGAATAATTAGCGATAAGAAGTTATTTGTATTGACAATGGAAACTTTGAGAAATAGTATGAAAATTATAATAGCTTAGACGTTTGAGGACATTGGACAATTTAGAGTTAATCTAGAACATTTATAAACATTGCCAATAGTCTGAGCAAAATTATGCTTCTTCCGAAAGGTAAAATCCTTACTCAGTGTTTTATATATTCATGTTTTGCATTAACATAAGTTCTTCAGATGTATCCACATTTATTTTGTCATGAAATTCTACATTTTTAAAGTTCAAACCTCTTTCAGTGACATGTTAGCTTTGTTTCCTTTTGGTGAATGGTTTCCCATTTGACTATGGTACCTGCTGATGGGATTTAGCTCTCGCTTTATCTGTACTTAAACAGAGCTTTAGTCCTTTACCCTGTCCAGCTCTCTCACCTCCTCATCCGTATACTCTGCTCAAACAGATCAGCTTCCAAAGCTTCAACTTTCATGTTAACACCACAGTAAACACCACCTGCCTCTTCATAGATCTCTGACTAGCCGAAGTGACTCAGTGCAACTGCATTGAAGTCTGGATGCCAATATCTTCACTACTTCATTAATGTGGCATTGAACGTCATTGGAAGTTGGTGAATGATAAAAGAAGCTCTCGTTCTTTTGTTTTTAGGAGCTAATAGTGAAACCTGATGGTTATCCCTCATGTTTGAGATTGAATCACCATTGGAACTGCATTTGCAACGTCTGATTGTGACATCATAGTGACACACTACTGCTAAATTCTCACAGAAATAACAAAAAAAAACAAAAACAAAAAAAATACCCAAACAATAAATTAGCACCATCATCTTTAAAGCACGGGCGGCACGGTGGTGTAGTGGTTAGCGCTGTCGCCTCACAGCAAGAAGGTCCTGGGTTCGAGCCCCGTGGCCGGCGAGGGCCTTTCTGTGCGGAGTTTGCATGTTCTCCCCGTGTCCGCGTGGGTTTCCTCCGGGTGCTCTGGTTTCCCCCACAGTCCAAAGACATGCAGGTTAGGTTAACTGGTGACTCTAAATTGACCGTAGATGTGAGTGTGAATGGTTGTCTGTGTCTATGTGTCAGCCCTGTGATGACCTGGCGACTTGTCCAGGGTGTACCCTGCCTTTCGCCCGTAGTCAGCTGGGATAGGCTCCAGCTTGCCTGCGACCCTGTAGAAGGATAAAGCGGCTAGAGATAATGAGATGAGATGAGATAAACATGTTTAACGGGTTTCATTATGGAGTTTTTATTTATTGCTAGACAGCCAATGGGACAGACAATGGGAACAAAACTTCCACACATGCACGCACTTTCACGCTTGAACTTGTATTACATCACGTTTCCTTTTAATAACACTTTTTAATCATATGGGAACTGAGGATATTAATTGTTGCAGTTTTGCAATTGGAATTTTTGTCCATTCTTGCTTGATACAAGACTTCAGCTGCTTAACAGTCTGTGGTCCCCGTTATCTGATTTTCCTCTTGATGATGCGCCATACATTCCAAATAGGAGACAGAGCTGGACTGGCAGCAGGCCAGTCAAGCACATGCACTCTGTGTCTACAAAGCCAAGCTGTTGTAGCCTGTGCAGAATGAGGCCTGGCATTGTCCTGCTCAAATAAACATGGACTTCCCAGGGAAGACATGTTGCTTTGATGAATATGTCTCTCTAAAATCCCAATATATGCCCCAATATATCACGCACATGCAACTCACCTATGCTGTGGGCACTGATGCCCCCCGTACCATCACAGATGCTGACTTTTGTACCTTTCTCTGATAACAAACTGGATGATCATGTTCACCTTTGGCACTGAGAACTCAACGTCTGGTTTTCCCGAAAACAAGTTGAAATGTGGACTCATCTGACCACAGTACACATTTCCACTTTCTTTCGGTCCATCTGAGATGAGTTCAGGCCCAGAGAAATCAACAGTATTTCAGTATAGAAGTGATGAATGGCTTCCTCCTTGCGTAATACAGTTTCATGTTGCATTTCTGGATGCAGCAGGGGACTATGTCAAGTGACAACAGTTTTCCAAAGTACCCCTGAGCCCATGTGGCTGTATTTGTCACATTACATATCATATGATGGTTTCTCAGGCAGTGCTGCCTGAGGGCTCAAAGGTCACGCACATTCAACAGTGGTTTCTGACCTTGCCCTTTACGCACTGAGATGTCTCCGAATTCCCTGAATCTTTTCACAATATTATGTATGGCATATTTTGAAAGACCTAAAATCTTACATTGAGAAATCTTCCTTTTGAATTGATTAACAATTCTCTCACAAATTTTGGCACAAAGGAGTGAGCCACAATGAACTGGCTGTTCATTAAATATGCTCTGGATATGCCCTTAAATGTATCTTGTGGAAAAATTTGTTTCTTGCTAATGCCAAAACTGATATCATCTCCGTTTGAAAGCTCCATTTATATTCCTTTCACATGTCGTCAGTGACCTGAGGGACAAGGAAGACATTCTTCCATTTGAGTCCAATTTCCTCCCACTGACCTTTCCCCTCAAAGCAAACACAACATTGTTATTGCTGCTTTAACGCACTGGGTATCAGCGATGTGCTTGGAGTGTGTGGCCCACAGGCGATGACATGAATCAACCAGAGGGAAGCACAAGACAGATCCCAATGTTATTGCTTTGCCATGAAACTCGCAGTCCATAATATTTCTGGGCATTACACACTGAATAATATATATATATACGCACTCACCGGCCCCTTTATTAGGGACACCCATACATCCACCTGCTGTTTTATGCAGTTATCTAATCAGCCAATCCCTTGATTGACAGCAGCACAATGCATGAAAATCATGCAGATACAAATCAAGAGCTTCAATGGGAAAAATTGTGATCTTAAATTCTGACTTTCACTGTGGCCAGGGACAGGGTCCAGCCCAAGAATCTGACAGATGCATATTTGCAGAAATATTTTCACTAATTTTACCGGATTGCTATGGATCTTCACAAGGGTGTACAGCACGCCGAGCCCTTTCCGAAGAGGGCAACCACAGCCCGCTACGATTGCGGCTCGGCCCGTTATTTGCCCTCAAACTCCCCGCACAAGTCTGGCTTGCCGAAAACTTAAACATGAGCCATGGCTCTAGCCGTGCGCACATGCAGGGATTTAAAAATTCATAACTTGGCCACTGAAAGTCCTAGCCCCGCCAAACTTTACAGACACCTTCCTCTCCCCAAGACCTTTCGAAACAGCCCTGGTACGGCCCGCTACAACTACAGCTCAGCCCGTTATTTGCAACGAATTTCGACGTCTTTCTAGAGCATTTTATTGATTTGACCTAGATTCTTTGTCTCAGGTCATGCTATACAAAGCATCATGAGGATACAGTTAATTAGTTCAGGTAAGCATCACCGCTTACCACAGGTGGTCAGATCCTGAACCATTGGTCTGTTGGTTAAGTGTGGCTATAGCTCATGTAGCGGTAAAGTAAACAAGTGCCTCATGATCGATGCCAAGTGGTACACATATATTTCTGACCGATGCACGTGCATCAGTTGCATCGGTCTGGATCCGTCCCTGCTGTGGCATGGGTGTTGGTTTGAGCCAGATGGACTGGTTTGAGTATTTCAGAAACTGCTGATCTCCTGGGGTTTTCAAACACAACAGTCTCCAGAGTTTACACAGACAGAATGGTGCAAAAAACAAGTGCAAAAAACAAAACACATTGAGTTGAGTGAGCGACAGTGCTGTGGGTTGAAACAAACGCCTTGTTGATAAGAAAGGTCAGAGGAAAATGGACAGATTGAGCAGTTCGAGCTGCCAGGAAGGATATAGTAACTCATAGCAACTCTTTACAACCGTGGTGAGCAGAAAAGCATCTCAGCATGCAACAGCAGAAGACCACATTGGGTTCCACTCCTGCAGCCAAGAACAGGAATGTTAGAATCAACAACAAGTTCCTATTAAAGTGGCCGGTGAGTGTGTATATATAATATTCACATACATATATGATATAAATATATGTGAATGCTATTTACAATAAATGCATATATGAATTAAAGTGTATGTTTGGATAATCAGACTTTTTATTTGACAGATTTGTAACTTTTATAGTAAAACGGCATAAAACAAATGTATAAAGAATTAGAAATATTATAATGATTTATTACATTATAAAGTTGATAGAAATATATGACAATTTTGAGCTTGTGGGGACATTTGTCTGTTCAACCCTGAGGAGAACTGTTTATTTATTTATTTATTTATTTAAAAATAATTTTATTAAAGGGCGGCACGGTGGTGTAGTGGTTAGCGCTGTCGCCTCACAGCAAGAAGGTCCTGGGTTCGAGCCCCGGGGCCGGCGAGGGCCTTTCTGTGTGGAGTTTGCATGTTGTCCGCGTGGGTTTCCTCCGGGTGCTCCGGTTTCCCCCACAGTCCAAAGACATGCAGGTTAGGTTAACTGGTGACTCGAAATTGACCGTGAGTGTGAATGGTTGTCTGTGTGTCAGCCCTGTGATGACCTGGCGACTTGTCCAGGGTGTACCCTGCCTTTCGCCCGTAGTCAGCTGGGATAGGCTCCAGCTTGCCTGCGACCCTGTAGAAGGATAAAGCGGCTAGAGATAATGAGATGAGAATTTTATTAAAAAATTAATAAAATGAGACAAAAAGCTTCATTTTTATTACTAATGTTAACAAACATTAGGTCTCGATTTAGATTTATTTGTAGGCATAGCATAAGTAATTGTGTCAGTGAAAGGTCCTGACAAGGATGGTATGAAAAACGTGTGTGTGTGTGTGTGTGTGTGCACGTCTGCCTGTAATCATTGCTTTATTTCACTTTAATCATTTCACCTTTCAACCCCCTCCCACTCCTCCTTCCATTTATTATGCATTATTCACCCTTTCTAAACAATTTGCTACCAGCCCTTTCGTCTAATTTGGTATTCAGATGTGCTTAACGTTATTATCTCAATTAATACAATGACACATGCTAAATGCATTCTCTGTATAATGTGAGTGACAATAAAAGCCACCACAGATTTTACAGCCGTACAAACCAAAGGCCGTTCCTCCTCGACAGCTCTGACTACTTCGCTCTGAATCAGGAGACAGCACGGAAGTCAAACATTCAGACATTCGAAGGAACGAACAGGAGCCATGCTGGTCTACAGGACTGTGCTTTATTTTTAGCCTAAGCAGAGAATATAATGATCTAGAGCTACACGGTTCAGGAGCAATGAGGAAAAAACAGCCCATATGTAGAGAAGATGGGCTCGTGCCAATGCTATATTACAGCTTTTGTATTAAAAAAAGTTTTTAATTTAAAAATAAGGTATTTCAACCAACATTAAAATGAAAAAATAAGGAAACAAATCAAACAAGACATGGATTGAGAAGCAGGGAATGCAGTGGTTCATTTCTTCTAGAAAACACATTTTCCATGTTCTCCTCTGAGTCAATTTGGCAACTGTACTGTAATCAGTTTTTTTTTTTTTTTTTGGTGGTTCTTATAGTGGCACTGAAACACCAAGGGCCTCTGCAAAGCCCAAACGCAGAGGCGATAATACAATACCAGGTATGTACACTGGAATAAAGTGGAGTTTCTGATGTGTAGGTAGCATCGCTAGGGAAAATGTGCTGGATTTAAGGCAAAACACCCCTCATAGTTTGGTATCTACACAATCGACAAACGTGAATTCAAGTCGCTGGACTGTCAACTGCACTCTCGGCTACTGACATCTCAACTTCATCCACAGCTATGTAGATTATGTATGTATGTACATTTTTTTTCCTCCTGAATTTGATGAAATTAGATCAGAACAGCAGAACAGTACAAATTGAAGCAGAACATACAACACAGGTGATGTTGATGAATAGTAACGATTCCAGCCGGATAAAGATTTCAAGGCATTTAAGATAAAAATCAAGACATATAACTCCCAGACATCCTTATATGAGTTCATGATTTCCAGTTTATCATACAATTTACATAGGTCATCTCAGATTTCTAAGAAAGACAACATTAAAAAAAAAAGAGAATAATAAATAATGATCCCATCCTGCGAAAAGATTTCAAGGCAAATATCTGATTTCAAATATTTGTTATTTAAAAAAAAAAGGAAAAAAAAACCCTCTCTCTCTCTCTTCAGACTCTACTGGATTTTTTAAATCCTCCGTGTCACATGGTCACACGGGACATCATCGCTTCAAACTGTGCCATCAAAACGCAACGGAACAAACTATTTCACAATGTAAGTCATTCCAGATTTTCCAAGACAACATAAAGAAACAGAAAACGCCATAAATCAATTCATAAATATACTTTTGCCAACATACATACATTATAAAATTCTTTTGAACATAAATAAAAATGTGTATACTTTCCGCTCTCAGCTTTGATTTAATATAGATATATATATATATTTATATATATATATATTTCTTTTTTCCAGAAATATTTTTAACCGCTATCTCTCATGTAGACTAGAAAGAAGAAACAGAATTGAAAAATATGCTATGTTGTATTTACACTTCCCAGGAAAGAGCAGGCTTGCCGAATTGGACAGGATATAAAGAGAATGCTAGAGACGTGAGACGAGAAGAGCTTGGTCTCAGTCTTGATTATGACCAGGTTACGACCAAACACCTGCTAATGCAGCCTGGTGTACGTATACATACATATGTACATGTACATGATCATTCTCTGGTCACCTTTTAACCACTTGCTACACATTGACACTGGATTTAACCCTTGTGATGTTCTGTGCACTACTTCGCAAAAGATGGCCTTCACCTGGTACGTCTCTTTTCATTTCTTTTCACAACAACTGAAAAGATTTGAGAATACCTTTCAATCTTTATTCTTTGAGTTAATCGAAATATCTGTGATATGTATAAATTGTTAACAGACACGTAAACCCTTGTTGTATGCTTTAGGGACACTCCTGATGGAATGTGATCATCTTTTTTTTTTTTTTTTCATATTTACAAAGTTGTTGAAACACTCATAACATGCTCTTGGTTATACAACCCAACCAAATGGTACGACCCATCAGCTGTGATACAGATGTTTATTTAGATGTCAGTAATCTTCAAATATAAATACTGGGCTGTAAACTTATAAATCACTCAGCATTTGTTTTGTTGGATATTTTTACTCAATTTAAAAAAAAAAAGGATGTGATAATATTTCATGAGGAAGGAAGGAACACAAACTGCTCATTTCCCTTGAGAATGAGGATTTGTATTATACTTTTATTAACTAAGTGGGAAACGTCTCTGTACTAACTGTAGCTACTATTCTGTCTTATCAAACACAATGAAATCGCAAGCCTGCGTTTCGTGGTTTTCTTTTGTCGAGTAAGAGTGCATGCTTTCTCCGATCGCCCTGTGCTCTTTTTCTCTTACCTGAATCAAAGCATTTCCTTTAATGCATTTGAAATAAAAGCTAAACGTCTTGCTGCCAATAGTAATAATAATAATAATAATAATAATAATAATAATAATAATCATCTAACCTTTTTTTTTTCCCAAGGCTCAGCCAATGTGTAAGATGTTTGCAAGCATCCACAAGCCGTGACATCATTTTACGTGATGCCCTGAGTACAAGAGTTGGACTTGTGGTGCTCAAGTTGCAGCGGCTACACACACTTTCATCCTAGCATATACCTCCATCACCTTTTGTTCTCGTTTCCTTTTTAAACAAGACCTTTCCTGTTTAAACACAATGATGAAATCTTGCTCTCTTTCTCTCTCTCTTTTTTCTTTTTCCAAAACCAGCTATTAAATGAGAAGCATTAATTTTTCCCCCCTTCTGTCCAACAGGTTCCCTTAATTATCTCTTTACTTTCAGTCAATTACATTTCACTTCCTTTCCTTGACAATCACTGCTATTTTAGGGAGAGCAGTAAAGCCTCAGGGGGGAATGGAGATGAGGAGCTCTGTTTCTGGCAGGTCACCCCCCTCCTCTGGTCGATTAACTCATCCCACATTCATCTCTGCAGCAACATGATTCTGCAAGGAGAATAAAAAAGGCCTAATGGCATGCAAAACGACAACATCTGTCGAACAGGCGAGGGACTGACGAGACGAGGCGAAGGACGCAGAAACACTTACAAGGCTTGGCTTTTTAATGGACGTCTGCGGGAGCTGAATATTTAGATAATGTTCCAGTCTAAGTTTGGTCTAAAGTGGTGGAATTAGGCAAAAATGGTATTAAAAAAAAAAAAACAGCCACAAAACAAACTTTCTGCATTTTTTTGTTGTCGCGTTTGTCCTCCTGTTCGAGACGTTAACATGATAAAAGCAGTCTTGTCAAAACAGTGTTCTTCATTTGACATTAAAGACTCAATTTAGACTTGGACAATCATTATTTGCAGCACAATAACCATATCTGTTTAACCCAAACACTGAGTAGGGAGTCTTTCAATTTGATGTTTTTGTGTGTGAAATTGAATTGAATCAAATAAAATAAGGCAATAAAGGCAAGAAGGAACATAACCGAGAACCAAATTTCCCAGTATACCAGAGCAGTAACTTCTTTAATTATCTTTAGATACTGTAGAGTATGTCTTAACCCAACTAACTTCCTCAGACACCACTGAGAAATATATATTTTTTTTTAAAGTTAAAAAATTAAATAAAGAGATACTGATATTTACCTTTTTTGAATTGATGTGTCTTGTCTTCCTGTTACATTGCATGCATATATATATATATATATATATATATATATATATATATATATATATATATATATGAGTGATTCCACGCTTATGGGTACTGAAATGGGGACATTAACTTATTTTTAAAAATTCACCTAAAACCATTTCTTTTTTTACCATCAGGTCACAAAACATGTAATCTTTAATGAATGATATGTTAAAAGATAACTTTAATTTTCTGAGATGTAATAAAAACATATTTATATGCCAAAGTCAGAACGTAACAGAAGTGTTGTGGACATATAGATTCTCAATTTTAACAATGTAGAATTACTTTTTGAAACATAGGAAGGTGATGTTTTAGCAAATATAACTAATAAACATGTGTAGTAGAATAAACATACACATTCTTTCAATAAGATTAACATGGTATATAGCTAGATTGTAATTAATTTGTAACAGACGCGAGATGGACAATCGTAACAGAAGTAATGTAACAGACATCATTTTGGAACTCATAGGCTTGACTTTGGCATATAAATATGTTTTTATTACATCTCAGAAAATTAAAGTTATCTTTTAACATATCATTCATTAAAGATTACATGTTTTGTGACCTGATGGTAAAAAAAGAAATGGTTTTAGGTGAATTTTTAAAAATAAGTTCATGTCCCCATTTCAGTACCCATAAGCGTGGAATCACTCATATATATATATATATATATATATATATATATATATATATATATATATATATATATATATATTTACCCCTAGGTATGCATCAATACCATTCTGATACTCACTGATACAGAAAAAAATACTGAAATGAGTAAGATATTTAAATAATATTGGCTGGCTTTTTTTTTCATGGTATATCAGATCTATTCCATTCAGCTAGCATGATAGCATCATTCCTTTTGGGTGTTCATCACATCTTTCTCTTTCAAAATTCTCTCAAAATCTTTTGTATTTAACAAAGCAAACCTGGCGGCCATGTTTATTTACAAATCGTCCCAGTTGCTCGCTAGTGTGGACGTTTTACGTCTCTGACGTGTGACGACATGTTTTGACAACCATGCACTATCATAAACCATATTCAATGCTCATTCTCCATTGGATAGAGTGACGTAATACACATAGGATAAACGATATGCTAACAATATTGCATGCTATCAAACCAAACGAATGAAACCCACTAGAAGGGAATAGAACACATGTTTTTATTCCATTATTCTATTCCCATCGAGTTGATAGCATGCAATATTGTTATGGTATCACTTATCCTCAGTGTATTACATCACTCTACCGAATGGAGAATGAACGTGCAATATTGTAACAATATTGCACGCTGTCAAGACAACAAGATATCGCATGTTGGAGATGTAAAACTTCTGTGTTAGTGAGCAATAGTGACAATTTGTAAACAAACATGGCTGCCAGGTTTGCGTCATTAAAAGTGGAAGATTTTGAGAGAATTTTGGCCACCAGGTCACTCTGTTGTGTGTCGCTATTGATGTTGATTTTAAAAGTAACTAAGTAAATTACACAGGGATAATAATAATAATAATAATAATAATAATAATAATAATAATAATATTTGGCTTGACTGTGCTAGCATTGGTCTTCGCTAACACTGCACTGGCTGGAAGGTAACTGACTGCTGCGCTAACAGCACCGAGTTGCAGGTAAGCTAGCATCGGCCTTTGCTAACACTACTGCTACACCAGCTGGAAGGTAACTGGACTGCCATGCTAACAGCACCGAGTCGCGGGTAAGCTATCGTTGGCCTTTGCTAACGCTACTGCTACACCAGCTGGAAGGTAACTGGACTGCCACGCTAACAGCACTGAGTCGCAGGTAAGCTAGCATTGGCCTTTGCTAATGCTACTGCTACACCGGCTGGAAGGTAACTGGACTGCTGCGCTAACAGCACTGAGTTGCGGGAAAGCTAGCATTGGCCTTCAAGAATGCTGATATGAAGACAGTGTGTCTGTATAATAATAATAGTAATATTGGCTGGCTTTTTTGTGGTATATCAGATATATTCCATTCAGCAACTTGTCTTTGACGCGTTCAATATCATGCTAGCTGAATGGAATATATCCGATAGACCACTCAAAGTCAGCCAATATTATTTAAACATTAAGCAATCAGATGCATCACGGAACATGATCTCTAGCTCTGTTATTGGTTGGTGGAGCGGCTTCCAACAATGAACTCCTCATGTCGAGTTTTATGTTTAATAAGATGTCATTATGTAGAAAAAATATCTTTACTAGAGAGCGTGAATGCAGCCAATCTGAAAGCATAAATCTTTAAAACCTGGTTGTAACTCGCCACAGCTTGCAGTTCGACACTACGAAAGGAAGCACTTCGTGCTTAGTGCTCAGTGCTCGCAGAACTGAAATGCTCTCATGCTGCTCTGCATGCTAGCTTCACTGCTTCATCCTCGTGAATAGCTTTGTGTTGCACTGGCCTTGCACTCTCTATTAAAGACAACATTTAAACACCATGAAAATTTTTTTATGCTGCTTATATTCTCGGTAGATTCTATACTAGCTCCTCTTGATATTTTCGCCGAACATGGTTTACAGTGTTTTGTTTTTGATCATTAGTCATGAAAGCTGTCCAGATCGCTGTCATTTTGTGTCTTCTGTTCATTAGAACGGCAATGTAGACTAGGCTATGTCACTATAGCTGCTTTGACATGGGAACTTGTGCCGGAACAAGCTGTTCCCGGAACAAGTTGCCCTGGTGCAACTGCCCATCTAAGCATGATTTGTTCTGGAACAATTTGACACCAATGAGTGCTCTACTTTACGAGGTGGTCCAACTTGTTCCGGAACATCTTGTTCCATGTGCAACTTGGTCCCGCTTACCGCCGAAACACAATTGGTGGTAAGTAGGCAGGCCTACACGTGCGTGGTAGCGTTCATCTGGGTCATTTATCATCCGGACAAGACTGCATCAATGAAAAAAAAAAATTTCAATGGTCAGTTCTTCTTGAGTGCTTTTCCTTGTCAATCTTCTCTACCTTTAAACGATGGAATCACCCAACATTTTCAGATGACCATAAAATTGTAACTATGACAGGTGGCACCACCAGCTTGTCAACCAACCCAACTGCGGAACATTGTATGGGAGTTTGATTGAAATCTGATCAATCCTGTAGGAGGAGTAGCGAATTTTGTAAATTGTGGACGGACGACGACGATGGATGATGGATGGACGACGCATGATCGCATAAGCACCTATGGCCAGATGAGCTAACAAGCTTCTGATCACTGAGTTGCGCATGCACACTTTTGTGTTTACCTCTGGTTTGCCACCGATAGAGTGTGAAGGTGTAAGCACGACGGAAACAGGGAGCAACTTGTTCCTCTGGCCGTGTAAAAGCAGCTTTAGTCATGAGTAACTGTGTATGTGATTAGATTGATACCTGATACCAATACTGGTATTGATGCATCCATATATATATATATATATATATATATATATATATATATATAATTTACAATAAATAAGGATCATTGACTGTATCCACAAACTAACTGTCTTGGCAATTTGATGTAACCTATGAGAAGCAAAGTAGGGCAGCAGTTTGTGGCTTTAAATTCGCCTTTTATACTGTGCTATACCAATATTCTTTCAGTGCTTATTAATAGGTGTGCTTTCCAGATGTCCTACATTTACAGCTGGAACAAAAAAGACACAACAACCTGAATGAATGGGTCTTTCAGTGAAATGAATATTATCTGTAGATAAAAAGGTTGAGATGCTCTTAAGTGCTAAGATAACAATCATAATAATAGAATGATAATAATGACATATGCCAAATGTATGAAAGAAAATTAAGAAAAAAAACATAAATCAGCCTTTCAGATAAAACAGTTTGGCACTTCGAAAAATCTGCTTCCAATTTCTTTCTCAATAAAGAAAGTTTTCCAATCCTGCACTAAAAGTTCTATGGTCTTGGATAATAATTGATCAGTCCAGGATGATTAATTGAGAATGATTTTAAGCATTTTCAATATGTACTATTTGGACTTTTTTGCATTTTCGAGTACAATGGAATAAAATCATTGGCAGGTAGTGAGGTGATAACTAGTGCAAATTGGTCGGATTGTATATACTGTAGTAAGGACAGGATATAGCAGGTCTTCGTGGCTGAATTGAACAAAGAAAAAAATGCATATATGGGAACTGACAGTAAAAGGAAATTAAAAATAATTAAAAAAATGTTATTTCAAACTTGTTTAAAAAAAACAGTAAAGAACATATTACACTATCTGATAGTCAGTTCTTGGATTTTCCAAAACTATCTTAACTTCTCGTATATAGAGCATTTGACATCATGATATTTGTGCTACTTTTGTCAATTTTGTGAAACTTGACCCAAGTGTATGCAATCTCATAATATTTGGTTAAACAAAACCTAATTCCAGCTAATTCCGGTCCAATGAAAGCAGACAGGAAGGACCAGTTTCATTTGGAAAGGGGAGGCAGCAGATTTGATTTGCACAATTTTGGTCCTTTGGAAATTCCTAAAGAGGACTTAAAGGATTAAAAGCGAGGTCTGATATGCTGGCATTAAAGATCAGAGGTCAAGTTTGTTTGTTTGCTTTGACATCCATGATTCCCTGCCTACTCCACTAAAATGTGCAGACTGTCTCACAACTGTAAACCACTGAGCCGATACTTATTATTTATTTATTTGTGTTTTATCATGGATACATTCTCAGAAAAAATAAGGACACTACATAAAAGATACTACATCTGTACTTTTTCTTGTCACAGAGATAGTACCTTCATGCATACATACTTTTCTACATTTAGTAGGGGAGAGCGGGGAGACATGCGATGGGGGAGACTTGGGATAGTTTGTATTCCTATAAATTAATTTCAACCAATCAGGTTTTAAATTCCGTCAGAAGTTAGATGTTACCCCTTAGAGTAACCTACTTCCTTTAGAACCACGAAGCTGGACAATGCAGTAAGGTTTGTGTGGTTCAATATTTTTGTCAACCAAAACTTGTACTTTCGACTTCGCCTCTACCGGTATGTCCATTCTATGGTGTAATGTACGCTCATGAATTGAGGATTTGTTAGGAAATAAAGTGTCTCATCTTATCTCATTATCTCTAGCTGCTTTATCCTGTTCTACAGGGTCGCAGGCAAGCTGGAGCCTATCCCAGCTGACTACGGGCGAAAGGCGGGGTACACCCTGGACAAGTCACCAGGTCATCGCAGGGCTGACACATAGACACAGACAACCATTCACACTCACATTCACACCTACGGTCAATTTAGAGTCACCAGTTAACCTAACCTGCATGTCTTTGGACTGTGGGGGAAACCAGAGCACCCGGAGGAAACCCACGCGGACACCATGCAAACTCCGCACAGAAAGGCCCTCACCAGCCACGGGGCTCGAACCCGGACCTTCTTGCTGTGAGGCAACAGCGCTAACCACTACACCACCGTGCCACCCATATATGGTATAAGTTTTGATAATAAATAAAAATTAAACATATAGGATTAAGCTAGGTATTTTATTTTTGTTCCATATCTCATCACTATGTCCCAAGTCTCCCAACATAATCTCCTTGGAAAAAATAATCACAGAAAAAATGAAGCCTGAAGAAAGAATTTCACACAATCAACAAAAGGTGAAAACGTGTCCCAAGTCTCCCTGCTCTCCTCTACTCATGAGGGTACCACCCCAGCGACAAGTGTATCCATGATAAAAAAAAGTATCATTCTATATTTCAGAAGTATTCCAAAATGTTGCTGTCGTCCACCACTTGTAAAGTTTGCAAGCTACCGTATTTTCTGGACTATAGAGCGCACCTGTATATAAGCCGCATCCGCTCTATTTTTTAAAAAAAAATTTAAAAAAGATATACAAGCCGCACCGGGCTATAAGCCGCAGATATCTATGCTGAAAAATTAGATATTTACTGCATGTACAGAACGATTTTGTACTGTAAATGTACATGTATGTACCTGAACAGATTCTTTCCGAACAGTGCCTTTTAACACGGCAGCAACTTTGCTGATTAAAACGGAACAGAACCAAGAGAAAATAACCGGTATTTATTTACCTTCATTTCTCCTGTGTTTGAAACCACAAGTCACTTTAATCATCTTCGCTGGATTTGAAAATAATTACCAGTTAGTAATTTGTCGTGCGTGTTCTATCTGCTAAAGATCTGCTAATTCTTCTTTGCATTGATTTTTCGTCTATCTTATTTTTGATTCTACTTCCGGTTAGAGCGCCCCTAGCGGTGGAAGAAAAATCCACAGAATAGCCGCACCTTTGTATAAGCCGCATGGTTCAAAACCTAGGAAAAAAGTAGCGGCTTATAGTCCAGAAAATACGGTAAATTGATCAGAAAATTGTTGGCATTACAATGTTTTGGGACAGTAGCTTTACAGCCGGATTCACAAAGAATTTACGAACAAGTCATACCGTAGGTGTTTCCATGTGAAAGAAATTCATAAGAAAAGCCGTGGTTGGTATTCATAAGTTTTGATACAAGTTTCCTTGTGTGCATTGTTACATGTTGAAATAAAAATGAAATAAAAAGAAATGAAATTTTACCAAAAGAAACAACAAAACAAACAAACAAACAAACAAACAAACAAACAAACAAACAAACAAACAGTTGGTTGGCAGCATTGCAGGTATATAGAAAATTGAGAGTGTTGAAAGGAGTACAATCATAGACAAAAAGCCCCAGATATGTTATTATGTCATCAAGCATGTTCTCGAACTTCCATTTTTGATAACTGGGAAAAAAAAAAAATCACCTTTGAGTGCAATACAGGCTTGGGTAGAGTGTTGACTGACTGTCGTAGGTTCTTTCTCAGGTTCGTTCGATCATTTATGGTGGCATTAGAGAGAGCATATGAATAGTGTTCCATTTACATCAGATTACAACAAAGCTTAATGGCATCTAAAAGCTTTCAGCTGCTAATGCTGTGAGTGCATTTGTTTTTTGTTTCTTTTTTTCTTCTTCTTCTTTTTTTGCCTTCCCCATGAAAGTTCAGGATATATCTGCAAAGCACTTAGTAACTCGAGTGCTTCGCTGTATACGTTTGCAGTAGACCTAGAGATCTCGCCATGTCTCAGTCATTTCTCTTCAGACCAGCATGGTGTCACTTCAAATAAGTTTCATTTCTTACTTAGAAAAAAAATAATAATAACAATAATAATAAGCCACTGCAGTCGTTATCTCTTCGGTTCGTTTGGCAGTTTCTGTAGCTATCGACTCCCACGTTGTCTTCATCATACTGTACGTTCATACTTCATTTTATCAAGTCCATTCTTAAAGGACCATGGCCCCCCCACCCACCCCATTCCTACTGCAGTTACTGTGAGATCAGTCTAGATAGCGTGCTCCCTGTTGTATCGTAATACAAAAAAAGAGTAAAGAAAAGAAGAGAGTCCACATCATATCCAGTAGCTTGGTCTTTACAGTGGATTGTCGCTTGAACAAAAAGGCTTATGGGAAGCCTGCACCCTGTCAAGTACAGACTGTAGATGCTCCTTTACGTTCGTTCCTTTGTTTTTTGTTGATATTTTTTTTCTCTCACTTTCCTTTTGACACAGTTAGACATAGTCGCTGTCACATGGCAGGGTGAAGAAATTGAGATGAGTTGCTTAATCCGTTCATTAAAATGTGGCATGTTGAAGAAACTGGGATGAGCTGTATAATCCATCCATTACATATTTTCTAGAGCGAGCGGCCATTAAGACAGACAATGATTTTTTTTTTTGTGTGTGTGTTTGTTTTTTGTTTTCATAGTTTATTTCTTTTTTTTTGTACGATTTTCCTTTTTTCATTACAAGTTCAAGTTTTTTTTTGTCATTAAAAAAGAAAACAGCAAAAAAATTGGCAAATCTACTCTTCGAATCTACATTACATCTAATCTAATCTACTGTCTGGTGTAAATAAACCACCACCAGAGCAAAGGGTCAGCCTTGGTTTGATTATTTTCCTTCACTTTTCTTTTCTTTTCTTTTTTAGCTCATTTTGACTTTATAATGAAGACTTAATGGATACTGACTTAATTATTTCTTTCAACTACTACTATCTATAATTGTAATACTTGCAGCTACAAGGTAAGAGCATTTATATATATATATATATATATATATATATATATATATATATATATATATATATATATATATTCTTTTAAAAAGCATGTAGTCCTTTGGTCCCTATTTTCTAAGGAATGATGCATGTAAATAATCCTGGATTACCATTTTCTCTTCCATCTCTTCAGAGCTTTCCCTGGTACAGACTACAACACCTGTATAGGCACGAAAACCAAAATGGCAGCAGGCTGGTGTGTGTGTGTGTGTGTGTGTGTGTGCGCGTGTGCGTGCATGTATGCATGTCTGTGTCTGTATGTATGCGTGCGCATTCATATGGAATTACAAATCGAGATATCATTATTAACCAGTATCCAAAATATGAAGTTTCTGCAGTGCATTTATGCATCAGCCTAAGTGCAAAGGGTTTGTTTGTAAATGTGTGTAGCTTTGCATGTGTGTGTGTGTGAGAGAGAGAGATAGACATGTGCATGTTTGACTGCATGTGTGATTGTATATCTGTGTATGCATGCTTTGAGCATAATGTATCTATAAATATTTCTCCATCTTGTCTAAAAAACAGCAGCAAAAAAGTTGGTCTCTGCAAAATCGGCTTCCACAGGTTTGTGATGCCAAAGCGAGGAAATAAAAAAAGGAAATATTTAGCCAAGAAAAAAAAAGAAAAGAAAAGAAAAAAAATCCCTCCTTGTTTCTTCAGTCACCTCGTCTCAAATCTCTCGGCAATTTTCCCACAGAATCAAGGGACCACTCTTCTTCCATGTGGCAGAGCGAAGAAGAAGTCTTTTGTACTTATACTGCACTTGTGAAAATAAAGTGTTGTCATCCTTCTTCCTGGGAGAAAGAAAGAAAAAAACAGAAAAGGGGAGGGGGGAGAAAGAAGGAAAGAAGAAAAATGTGAACTGGAAGATTTTGTCTGAAGTGTAATGAAGTGAAAATCTACCAGCGCTATACACCAACATCTACAGCCAACACTGAGAAACACGTTCACAACACAAAGTGAAAAACAATTTTATACAGTAAGTCTATAGATGTATATTTGTAGTTATATAAACCCAAGCGCAAGATGGACGAGATTCGACAATATACAGAAAAAGACGTGATTGTTACATCATTGAAAATGACAATTCTGTGACTCTGTCTTTGTATCTAACAGCAGTTAATTTAATCTAACATTATCCAAAAGTAATGAAACAGACAGCGGGGCAAAGGGGAGAGACACACAACCAAACAAATGAACACAACGTGAAGACAGTGTGATGGGAGATGACTGAAGTTTAATCACACAAACAGATTAGAGGCGGATGATTTCCCATCGAGTGCAGTGCAGTGAATCTTAAGAAAATATATCCGACTGATGATTTTTGTTTTGTTTGTAGAATAAAGCCTATTCTTGTTGAGAACATTTATACAGAATTATGATTTTCTAGATAGAGTAAAACAAGAAGAAGAAGAAGAACAACAACAAAAGCCTTTACATGACAGAAACAGGAAAGTGCCAACACTTTTATCCACAATATTCAAAAATTCATGCCCAGTGCTGAATGTATACCCAAATCACCATAGTAATCCAGAATAGCAAGGTTTGTATAGTATTCATATTTGATACGTGCGCCTGGCTTTTATGCCATATATAAGGAATAAAACATGCTGTTAGAGGAAAGTAATCAATGACACAGGAGTAGAAAAGCACTCAAATACCCCTTTTTGACCAACAGGGAATGGGTTCTTGAACTTGTTCCGTTCAGGATTCTCTGAACCTTGGTGTCAGGTAGTGAACCAGCCCACATTTTCACCAGTTTTGAACAAAATTGTTGTAATCAAGGATGTGTCATGAACAGAGGGTGTTACACAATTCACACCAGGAGTAAACAGTAGGAGCAAGATGGTGGATTACATTGATTACCTGTGAGCTTTTGTTCTGTTATTGCTGTTTTTCAGTCACGTGACTTTTCTTAGCGGTTTTACCGGATGTGAAATAGCTGGTGGTCTAAACGGCTTCTGTAGTGCAAACAACTAGCGATAACTTATCAGAGTGTGCTCATAATCTAGAAGCCACTGCTCGCTTTAGATATATTCAGAAGATTGCTATGTGCAGTGGAATCGACCCCGACAGTCTGGGAAAGAAGGATTTGTCATACGATCTCGCCAAGTGGCCCTCTCCTCCCAGGTGATGAAAGCTATGGAGAGGCTTGTCAGGCAATACATTCTCACTCTGACCAATTCACAACTTGATCCGCTCCAATTTGCATACAGTGGTACTTGAAAGTTTGTGAACCCTTTAGAATTTTCTATATTTCTGCATAAATATGACCTAAAACATCATCAAATTTTCACACAAGTCCTAAAAGTAGATAAAGAGAACCCAGTTAAACAAATGAGACAAAAATATTATACTTGGTCATTTATTTATTGAGGAAAATGATCCAATATTACATATCTGTGAGTGGCAAAAGTATGTGAACCTTTGCTTTCAGTATCTGGTGTGACCCCCTTGTGCAGCAATAACTGCAACTAAATGTTTCTGGTAATTGTTGATCAGTCCTGCACACCGGCTTGGAGGGATTTTAGCCCATTCCTCCGTACAGAACAGCTTCAGCTCTGGGATGTTGGCGGGTTTCCTCACATGAACTGCTCGCTTCAGGTCCTTCCACAACATTTCGATTGGATTAAGGTCAGGACTTTGACTTGGCCATTCCAAAACATTAACTTTATTCTTCTTTAACCATTCTTTGGTAGAACGACTTGTGTGCTTAGGGTTGTTGTCTTGCTGCATGACCCACCTTCTCTTGAGCTTCAGTTCATGGACAGATGTCCTGACATTTTCCTTTAGAATTCGCTGGTATAATTCAGAATTCATTGTTCCATCAATGATGGCAAGCCGTCCTGGCCCAGATGCAGCAAAACAGGCCCAAACTATGATACTACCACCAGCATGTTTCACAGACTGGATAAGGTTCTTATGCTGGAATGCAGTGTTTTCCTTTCTCCAAACATAACACTTCTCATTTAAACCAAAAAGTTCTATTTTGGACTCATCCGTCCACAAAATATTTTTCCAATAGCCTTCTGGCTTGTCCACATGATCTTTAGCAAACTGCAGACGAGCAGCAATGTTCTTTTTGGAGAGCAGTGGCTTTCTCCTGGCAACCTTGCCATGCACACCATTGTTGTTTGGTGTTCTCCTGATGGTAGACTCATGAACATTAACATTAGCCAATGTGAGAGAGGCCTTCAGTTGCTTAGAAGTTACCCTGGGGTCCTTTGTGACCTCGCCGACTATTACACGCCTTGCTCTTGGAGTGATCTTTGTTGGTCAACCACTCCTGGGGAGGGTAACAATGGTCTTGAATTTCCTCCATTTGTACACAATCTGTCTGACTGTGGATTGGTGGAGTCCAAACTCTTTAGAGATGGTTCTGTAACCTTTTCCAGCCTGATGAGCATCAACAATGCTTTTTCTGAGGTCCTCAGAAATCTCCTTTGTTTGTGCCATGATACACTTCCACAAACATGTGTTGTGAAGATCAGATTTTGATAGATCCCTGTTCTTTAAATAAAACAGGATGCTCACTCACACCTGATTGTCATCCCACTGATTGAAAACACCTGACTCTAATTTCACCTTCAAATTAACTGCTAATCCTAGAGGTTCACATACTTTTGCTATTCACAGATATGTAATATTGGATCATTTTCCTCAATAAATAAATGACCAAGTATAATATTTTTGTCTCATTTGTTTAACTGGGTTCTCTTTATCTACTTTTAGGACTTGTGTGAAAATTTGATGATGTTTTAGGTCATATTTATGCAGAAATATAGAAAATTCTAAAGGGTTCACAAACTTTCAAGCACCACTGTATCAAAGCCATAAAGGTGTCGACGATGCCAAAGCCTTCATCATCGACACTATCCACAGACACCTGGAGCTTCCCAATACCTCCGCCAGACTCCTGTTTGCAGATTTCTCCTCGGCCTTTAATACCCTCAACTGCATATTCTGGCAGAGAGACTCCACCGGAACTTCAACATGAGCAGCCAGCTCATCCTCTGGATCCTGGACTTTCTAACTAACCAAACCCAGCGTGTCCAGATTAACAATAACCTGTCTGATCTTCTCACCACCTCCACTGGCTCCCCACAAGGCTGTGTGCTTTCTCCGCTGCTCTTCATTCTGTACACTGATGATTGTAGATCAACGTACCCCAACTATCACCTGGTTAAGTTTGCTGATGACACAGTTCTCCTGTCCCTCCTGTCTGGCCCTTCCCTCCATCATGGACCTGCTCTTCAGCAGTTCGTAGAGTGGTGTGACTCTTCCTGCCTGGAGTTGAATGTTAGTAAAACTAAGGAGATGGTGGTGACCTCCAGCAGCCAAAGGGAACTGGCTGCGGCTGTCACCACTATGGTCCACGGTTTTCCGGTCAAGACACTTGAGGAATATAAATACCTGGGAACCATTCTGGACTGCCAATTGAGGTTCTCTTCCAACACAGAAGGGATCCTGAGGAAGTGCCACCAGAGGATGTACATACTAAGGAAACTGAACTCTTTTTCTGTCAGTCAGAACATCTTGTTAACATTCTATTATACATTCATTGAAAGTGTTTTAGCTTTTTCTATATGCTGTTGGTATTACTCCATTACTGTACAGGATAGGAACCGCCTGCATAATATTGTCAAGGTGTGCTCTAAGATTATTGGACTTCCTGCTTGCCACCTGAATACTGTGTACGAGCAGCAGGCTAGCGGCCTGGCTCGTCGAATTCTTAAGGACTCGACTCATGCTTTGTTCCCGGCATTTGAGCAGCTGCCATCTGGTCGCAGGTTCCGCTGTCCGGCCTGTAAGACCCGGAGGAGGACAGCAACCTTTGTTCCAAGTGTTATTCTCCTCCTGAACTCTAAGAAGTCATAGACAGTTACAATAACTTAAGTCTTCTGTACAATACTCTAGTGCAATATCACATGTCCTGATGTGCAATATTACAATATCACCTTGTCACTTTAACTACAAAGTCACTCTAATCATATTGTCATTTTAATTTTGTCATTTTAATTTTATCCACGTGTCATTTTATTTATTTGCCATTGTGGCAGTGGGGGCGTGGTCAAGCGCCGGTCTGTGACAGGAGGGTGGAGTCAGGGAAGGTAAGTGGCAGAATCACTACACCTGACGGCAATTAACCTGTGTTTGTGTGTGTCTTCCCAGTGACCGCGCCCTATTTAAGGAGGGAGAGTGAGAGCGGAAGGGAGCTTCCCCAGAGGAGACTACAGTGTGTGTGTCTCTGTCTCTCCGATTGCTTATTTAATTGTCAGACTGAAAAGTGCGGCAATAAAGCCTCCTGTTCACCCTGATCTCTGTCCTGCCGTCCTCTGTGCTCCACCCACACGCAGGGAACATTTACAGTGGTGCCGAAACCCGGGAAAGTGGAGCACCAACCAAGCAGCCCCATGGAATCCTCCCCGTTCGCCGACCTGGTCCACGCCCTCACCACGGCTCAGCAAAGCCAGCACCAGGCACTCGTCGCACTCCGGAAGGAACAAGAGCGGCACTTCGAAGCCCTGGTGCTGGCCCAGCAGGAAGACCGTGAGGCGTTCCGGCACCTCCTCGCATCGGCGGGGTCCACCAGCGCTCTGGCCGCGGGCCCGTCTCCCCTCACTGTCACCAAGATGGGCCCGCAGGACGACCCTGAGGCATTCATCACGCTGTTCAAACAGGTCGCAGAAGCCTCGGGGTGGCCGATGGAGCAGCGCGCGGCGCGCCTTCTCCTCCTCCTAACGGGAGAGGCACAGCTGGCCACACTACAGCTCCCCACCGACTGCTGGCTGGCCTACGCGGACCTTCGCCGGGCCATCCTCTAGCGCATGGGGCGCACACCTGAGCAACAGCGCCAGCGCTTCCGTGCTCTGCGATTGGAGGAAGTCGGCCGGCCGTTCGCATTCGGCCAGCAGCTCCGGGATGCCTGCTGGCGGTGGTTGAGGGCCAACGATCGCAACGCCGAGGGGATCATCGACCAGGTGGTGCTGGAACAGTTCATCGCCCGCTTACCAGCAGGAACCGCGGAGTGGGTCCAGTGCCACCGCCCAGCGTCGCTGGATCAGGCAGTCGAGCTGGCGGAGGATCATTTGGCGGCTGTTCCGGCGGCAGGACAGCAGATGATGTCGACCCTTCTCTCCTCTTCTGTCTCTCTCTCTCCCCCTCCTTCTGTGTCCCATCCTCACCCCATTCCCCCACCACGGAGACGGGGGCCGGCTCCACCCCAGCTGGCCCGCTGCACCCGCGGTGCCCTCCCGTTTCTCCCTTCTGCGTCTGTCTCTCCCCCCCCTCAGGTGAGTGAGCCCCAGAACACCGGTGCAGAGGGAAAGCCCGGGCCGGTTTGCTGGCGCTGCGGGGAGCCGGGCCACCTTCAACAACAGTGCACAGCAATGGAAGTGGGCGCGGTGGTTCGGATCCCCAACGCGCCAGAGGCCGCCCTCGATCAGGCCGGAGCGTATCGCATACCGGTGAGTATCCAAGGGGATACAGGTCAGGCGTTGGTGGATTCTGGTTGTAACCAGACCTCAATTCACCAAAGCCTGGTGCAAAACGAGGCATTGGGGGGAGCACAGGGGGTGAAGGTGTTGTGTGTGCACGGGGATGTTCACCGCTACCCTTTGGTGTCAGTCCACATTATTTTCAGAGGGGAAAAATTTATAGTGAAGGTGGTGGTTAATCCTCGCCTTACCCACTCTTTGATTTTGGGGACTGATTGGCTGGGATTTCGGGGTTTAATGACACGCCTAGTAAAGAGTGGGTCCTGCCATTTGACAGGGGGAGGTCCTGGTGTCACTTTGGCGGGAGCAGCTGTCACAGAGCCGTCTACGTCATCTCCGCGTCAGAGTGAGGAGCCGCCGGCTCCTCCTCTCTCTATTGGGGAATCCCTCGAGGATTTCCCATTAGAACAATCACGAGACGAGACTCTGCGACATGCGTTTGACCAAGTGAGAGTAATTGATGGTCAAACGCTCCAGCCGAACGCCACCCCGTCCTTCCCCTACTTCGCAGTTATGAAGGATAGATTATACCGAGTGACGCAGGACACTCAAACGAAAGAGCGAGTCACACAGCTTTTAATTCCGAAGAGCCGCCGGGAATTGGTATTCCAGGCGGCTCACTTTAATCCCATGGCTGGACACTTAGGGCAGGATAAGACACTAGCCCGAATAATGGCCCGATTCTATTGGCCGGGGATTCGCGGCGATGTTGTAGGTGGTGTACGGCATGCCGCGAATGCCAGTTAGTAAATCCAGCGGCCATTCCAAAAGCGCCTTTGCGGCCTCTTCCGTTAATCGAGACCCCGTTTGAGAGTATTGGGATGGATCTCGTCGGGCCATTAGATCGGTCAGCACGAGGGTACCACTTTATATTAGTTCTGGTGGACTATGCAACGCGATACCCGGAAGCAGTGCCTCTGCGCAATATCTCAGCACGCAGTATTGCAGAGGTGCTCTTCTGCGTCATCTCCCGAGTTGGAATCCCGAAAGAGATTCTGACTGATCAAGGCACTACATTTATGTCACGAACACTACGCGAACTGTATGGGTTATTGGGGATTAAGCCGATCCGCACCAGTGTGTATCACCCACAAACGGACGGTTTAGTGGAACGGTTCAAATGCACCCTCAAAAATATTATCAAAAAATTCGTAAGTGAGGACGCATGTAATTGGGATAAGTGGCTCGAACCCTTGTTGTTCTCAGTGCGAGAGGTCCCCCAAGCCTCCACGGGGTTCTCCCCATTCGAATTATTATATGGGCGTAAGCCGCGCGGCATCCTGGATGTGCTGCAGGAAAATTGGGAGGAGGGACCTTCACAAAGCAAAAACAAAATTCAATACGTTATGGACCTGCGCGCAAAACTCCACACGCTCACCCACCTAACTCAGGAGAATTTGTGGCAGGCCCAGGAATGGCAAGCCCGCCTGTACAACAAGGGTATGCGCCTTAGAGAATTCACTCCGGGAGATAAGGTACTCGTACTGTTGCCCACGTCGAGCTCCAAATTGATTGCCAAGTGGCAAGGACCCTTTGAGGTCACACAGCGAGTCGGGGACGTGGACTATGAGGTGAGGCGAACGGACAGGGGTGGGGCGCTACAGATTTACCACCTCAATCTGCTTAAACTCTGGAATGAGGAGGTCCCCGTGGTGTTGGTGTCGGTGGTTCCAGAGAAGGCGGAGCTGGGGCCAGAGGTTCAAAAAGGAACATTGGCATCACGTACCTCTCTGGTCCCCTGTGGAGACCACCTCTCCCCGACCCAACTCACGGAGGTCGACCAGTTGCAGGCCGAGTTTTTGGATGTGTTCTCGCCCCTGCCCGGCCGCACTAACCTCATAGAGCACCACATAGAGACGCCCCTGGGGGTGGCAGTGCGTAGCCGCCCTTACAGGCTACCCGAACACAAAAAGGTGGTTCGGGAAGAACTTCAGACCATGCTCGAAATGGGCATCGTTGAGGAGTCCCACAGTGACTGGAGCAGCCCGGTGGTCTTGGTCCCCAAGGCCGATGGGTCGGTCCGGTTCTGTGTGGACTATAGAAAAGTCAACGTGGTGTCTAAATTTGACGCGTACCCAATGCCTCGGGTTGATGAGTTGCTCGATCGACTAGGCACGGTTCGCTTTTATTCGACACTGGATTTGACGAAGGGATATTGGCAGATCCCCTTGACTCCATTATCCCGGGAAAAAACGGCCTTTTCCACACCGTTCGGCTTGCACCAATTCGTCACACTTCCTTTTGGGCTGTTTGGGGCGCCCGCTATGTTTCAGCGGCTGTTGGACAGGGTCCTCCGCCCCCACGCCACCTATGCGGCCGCATACCTCGATGATATCATCGTTTATAGTAATGACTGGCAGCGGCACTTACAACACCTGAGGGCCATCCTTAAGTCGCTGAGGCGAGCGGGTCTCACAGCCAACCCGAAGAAGTGTGCGATTGGGCGGGTGGAAGTACGGTATCTGGGCTTCCACTTGGGCAACGGGCAGGTGCGTCCCCAAATTAACAAGACAGCAGCAATTGCGGCCTGCCCGAGGCCCAAGACCAAAAAGGGGGTGAGACAGTTCCTGGGGCTGGCTGGCTACTATCGTAGGTTTATACCTAATTATTCGGACGTCACCAGCCCTCTGACTGATCTCACTAAAAAGGGGGCACCAGATCCGGTCCAGTGGACGGAGCAATGCCAGCGGGCTTTCGCTGAGGTAAAGGCTGCACTGTGTGGGGAGCCACTATTACACTCCCCTGACTTTTCTCTCCCTTTTGTGTTGCAGACCGACGCGTCGGACAGAGGGCTGGGGGTGGTTTTGTCCCAGGAGGTGGAGGGAGAGGACCGCCCCGTCCTGTACATTAGCAGGAAGCTGTCAGTGCGTGAGGGGCGCTACAGCACAATTGAAAAAGAGCGTCTAGCGATCAAGTGGGCGATCCTCGCCCTCCGTTACTACCTGCTGGGGCGCCCTTTCACCCTCTGGTCGGACCACGTGCCCCTCCAGTGGCTCCACCGCATGAAGGATGCCAATGCGCGGATCACCCGTTGGTATCTGGCACTCCAACCCTTCAATTTCAAGGTGGTCCACAGGCCGGGGGCGCAGATGGTCATGGCGGACTTCCTCTCCCGTCAAAGGGGGGGGAGTTGGCTGCAGGCCGGACGGCCGCCTGGCCTGAGTCGGGCGGTTGGGGTATGTGGCAGCGGGGGCGTGGTCAAGCGCCGGTCTGTGACAGGAGGGCAGAGTCAGGGAAGGTAAGTGGCAGAATCACTACACCTGACGGCAATTAACCTGTGTTTGTGTGTGTCTTCCCAGTGACCGCGCCCTATTTAAGGAGGGAGAGTGAGAGCGGAAGGGAGCTTCCCCAGAGGAGACTACAGTGTGTGTGTCTCTGTCTCTCCGATTGCTTATTTAATTGTCAGACTGAAAAGTGCGGCAATAAAGCCTCCTGTTCACCCTGATCTCTGTCCTGTCGTCCTCTGCGCTCCACCCACACGCAGGGAACATTTACAGCCATATTTTATCTGCTGCTTTTTTTTTTTAACTTTGTTACTGGCAACAGGCCTGCCATTGTATATTGTACATAATACGCTGTTTTGTTTTTTTTTGCCCACCCATTTTGGTGATTTTATTCTTTTTGTGATTTTATTTTCTTGCTCTTTTAATGTACCGCTCTTTGCTCTTCTAATTGCCCTTCGGGGATAAATAAAGCTTTGTCTAAGTCTAAATCTAACTACCCTTCAGTCGAGTTCCCCGACATCTCGAACTATCTGGTGTTGCAGACTTCCTTCTACACCGCAAAACAGATGAAAGCATGGAAGAGTATGGAGGCTTACAACTTTTTTTTTATGTGTCTGGGTAAAGGACCTCGGGATCAAGTTGCTGCCGAACAAATCCTGTATTATTTTTGCCTGTGCAAGTATGTTTATTTTAAGCTTTTCGTTCACGTCTTTACAGCGAAGCGCTGTTGAAGTGTAAGTTGAAGTGTAAACAAACAGTTCGCTTGATTCTCACTTGTGTTGGCTCTTATCTCTCAGGTAAATCATTCACAAAGATCATCAGAAACCCCTTTAAAGACCTGGATCTTAGTTAAACAAGATGGAGAAGTGATCACGGCGCATTGAACTGTATGGCTGGGGAAGAATTTTGTCACGAGCTTCATGCATATAGACTTTGTGAGGAGTGAGGAGTAAACAAAGAAACAGCTGGAAACTTTAGCGCTTCATGACTAAAAAAAAGTAACATAAAATAACACATAGCAAGAAAAGTACTTGGAAAACACTAAGGACAGAGCTGAGAGGGAAATACAAACCTTTCACCAAGTGATCACTGCAAACTCGAGCATGCTTCGACTCGGCTCCCTTCGATTTCAGTGAGAGGTTCGAAAGCCACCTTTCTCGACGTCTTTTTGTGAAATCCTGTGTTTGTTCACCCTTTTTTATTAGTTCACAGGGAACCCTGAAGAACCTTTTATCAGTTTCACGGTTTGATCGATTCAAACAACCTAAAACACTGCAAGTGTAAGGGATTTTTCATGCGAGCAGTGCACCTTCTCCGTACAAACGCTTTGTCAACTGAGATTTGGTAGACCACCAGCTAAAGTTTTGAATAACTAATGAGGCAGATGCGACGTCATTTGAAACCCAGCAATTGCAGATATTTGTTTTTATTCATTTTTTTCTGAAGATGTATACTTTTCCATTGCATTCTCCATTACTACGCTCTGATTCCTCTCCAAACTAATGCCACGCCCACTGATGTCATCACAGTTCATGCTAGAAAACCAGCTACATTTCGGTTTCAACTGGGAACCAACTTTTTAGGTTCTGAACCAATTTATTTTTTCAAAATGCTCTGAACGAACAGTTCAAAATTTGGTGCACGAATCAGAACAGAACCCATTCCCTGTTGGGGTAAAATCAGAGTTACTATTTCTACCCCAAAGTTTTTTTTTTTTTTTCTTTTGTCCAATAACAGTCTGTTTTTTTCTCTTATACCACAAAAGTTTTCCAACAATTACATTTTCTGATTTTTTTAAAGAACTACGTATTGTATTTTTCTCTAATTTGAGCTGTTATAGAAAATCTATGAAAAAGTTAGTTATAGCAACTACAGTCATTCACTGTTCCAGCCTCTCTCTCTTAATAAAATAAAGCATTAATAAGATAAAGACACCTGTCCATAACACCCATAAGCACTTTTTGAGCATCCCATTCCAGATTTATTCCCCTTTGCTGTTATAATGACCTCCACTCTTCTCTTCTGGGAATGTGTCCCACTAGATTTTGGGTCTGGCTGTGGGGATTTGTGTTCATTCAGCTACAAGAGGATTAGTGAGATCTGACACTGATGTTGGGTGAGAAGGCTGAGGTCAGGGTTTTGTCCAGGCCACTCAAGTTCTTCCACTCCAACCTTGGCAAACTATGTCTTCATGAAGCTTGCTTTGTGCACAGGGGCATTGTCATGCGAGAACAGGTTTGGGCCTATTTGTTCCAGTGAAGGGGAATTGTAAACCTACAGTATATAAAGCCATTCTATACACTTGTGTGCATGGAACATTGTGTAGTAGAACAGTTTGGGGAAGAACCACAGGTGGCTGTGATGGTCAGGTGTCCACAAACTTTTGGTCATATAGTGTATTGGAGGGAGCTTATTAATATAAACCTGAAAAATGTACACATTATAGCCAGAAATACTGTCAGAGCTGCTGTTATAGAAAACGCAAGAATAAAGGTGAGGCTTTCAGTGACATAAAATGATTCATTTTTAAAAACGTTTATATGTTTTTCGTTAAATATATATATATATATATATATATATATATATATATATATATATAAAATCTCATTATCTCTAGCCGCTTTATCCTGTTCTACAGGGTCACAGGCAAGCTGGAGCCTATCCCAGCTGACTACGGGCGAAAGGCGGGGTACACCCTGGACAAGTCGCCAGGTCATCACAGGGCTGACACATAGACACAGACAACCATTCACACTCACATTCACACCTATGGTCAATTTAGAGTCACCAGTTAACCTAACCTGCATGTCTTTGGACTGTGGGGGAAACCGGAGCACCCGGAGGAAACCCACGCGGACACGGGGAGAACATGCAAACTCCGCACAGAAAGGCCCTCGCCGGCCACGGGGCTCGAACCTGGACCTTCTTGCTGTGAGGCGACAGCGCTAACCACTACACCACCGTGCCGCCATATATATATATAATATGTTATTTACCAGCTGGGAGGTCCGTATGGTGAAATACCGTGACCGAGGTCTTGAAAGTACTGACCGAGGCCCTCTAGGCCGAGGTCAGTATTCAAGGCCGAGGTCACGGTATTTCACCATACGGACCGACCTTAAGCTGGTAAATAATATATTTATTTTTTTCTTTACCAAATTCTAACAGAAAACGAGAGCGCCTGAAAGGGAAAACCGAGCTGAGGCGAGCTGCCATTTTGAATCCTCATTCATGGCTGTCATGCAAATGGCTTCCTCCTCAGTATACAAGTGCACTTCCATGGCAGGAAAAAAAAACTACATTTTGCCGCCTATGTAGTCCCCTATTTATACAAAATTGAGTCATTCAGGATTCAGCCATGTTTTTGCTCGGCGTTAGCAACAGTTACAGGTTTTTAGCTTTCTCCTGAAATGTTTTCTTTTATTTCGTCTTCATCAGCGTAGTAAAACTCTCTTTTGCTGTGAACACTGTCGTTATCACTATCTATGATGTAAAATTAATGCTATTCTCCTGAGAAATGCAAAAATAAATGTTGACAAAAATTGCTATTATGTTCGTTGTTGTTGTGAATAAGCGAGTCGCCAGAGGTCTGTAACTGGGGTCTGTATTGTAGGATACGTACCCGCTCGCCAGCCAATCAGAGTGCAGGATTTGATGGAAACCGGACCGCGAAAAAAATAAATAGAGGATATTACATGGTTGCGCAAAGACATGAAGTTTATCTTCAAGTGGTCAATGTCTTCATGAGTGAGCGAAGCAAACGAGTGAAAATATTTTCAACACGAGAAAATAAACTTCATATCTTCACACGACTGTG
Organism: Neoarius graeffei; assembly: GCF_027579695.1. Classification (NCBI taxonomy): domain Eukaryota; kingdom Metazoa; phylum Chordata; class Actinopteri; order Siluriformes; family Ariidae; genus Neoarius; species Neoarius graeffei. The sequence goes on from NC_083574.1 coordinate 10,449,860, forward strand.
TAATGTCCTTTATATTATATGGACACATCCAGAAAAATAAATAAATAAATAAATAAATAAATATGCATGTTAATCAAAATAATTTTCATTTTGAACTGGTTTGCCATTTTGACAACCCGTATCTAGTCAGCGGCAAAACGCTGGGAGTAACGTCATCGGAGTGAAATATTGGGAATTATTATACATACAGGACACTTTTACAATGTAATAAAAACGTGTTCTTTTCCCTCCTAGCAGGTTTCATTCATTTGGTTTGATAGCATGCAATATTGTTAGTATATTGCTTATCTTATGTGTATTACGTCACTCTACCCAATGGAGAATGAGCGTTGCATATGGTTTACGATATTGCATGGTTGTCAAGACAACATGATGTCACACATCAGCGACGTAAAACTTCCACGCTACTGAGTGACTGTGACAATTTGTAAACAAACATGGCCGCCAGTTTGCGTCATTAAATACGGAAGATTTTGAGAGAATTTTGAAAGAGAAAGACGCATTGAACACCCGAAATGAATGTGTATGTATAATAATAATAATAATAATAATAATAATAATAATAATATTGGCTGACTTTTTTCATGGTATATCAGTTATATTCCATTCAGCTACTCGTTTTTGACTCGTTCAATATTGAGCTAGCTGAATGCAATATATCTGATATACCACTCAACACCAACCAATATTATTTAAATGTCACTTAGATCTGCGATGTACTGTATTTCGTCTGAAAAAAGTGAGTTTTTCAATCTGAGAAGATAAACTTCATATCCTCAAGCTAGCGTGTGATTTTCTTTTTATTATATCGACACATTCACAAACAAAAAGTACCAAAATTTATCAAAACAATTCATCGAGCGGGTGGCACGGTGGTATAGTGGTTAGCGCTGTGGCCTCACAGCAAGAAGGTCTGGGTTTGAGCCCCGTGGCCAGCGAGGGCCTTTCTGTGCAGAGTTTGTATGTTCTCCCCGTGTCCGCGTGGGTTTCCTCCAGGTGCTCCGGTTTCCCCCACAGTCCAAAGACATGCAGGTTAGGTTAACTGGTGACTCTAAATTGACCGTAGGTGTGAATGTGGGTGTGAATGGTTGTCTGTGTCTATGTGTCAGCCCTGTGATGACCTGGCGACTTGTCCAGGGTGTATCCCGCCTTTCGCCCGTGGTCGGCTGGGATAGGCTCCAGCTTGTCTGTGACCCTGTAGAACAGGATAAAGCGGCTAGAGATAATGAGATGAGAATTCATCAAGTTCCTCAAGAATGACATACAGAGATTTATGTCATGGTTTTGGTTCTCCATGTCCCAGATGGAGCTCGTATGAAAAATACGAGTGGCGTATTTCCCAGTAAAACACTCGTGTCCATATTCTGATATTGCCATTTTGTTACGGTTTATAACCATAAATTTTACAATTCAGTGAAGCTGTTTTAAATTGGGGGAGTCTCCATGGATTCTGTCAGGGTGGAGTTTTGCATCTTCACTCTCAGAAAATGAAGTACATTACTGTACCTTTAGGGGTCAATGCCTTGTCACTGGAGCAGTGCCCTCTAAGGTACTTATTTGTACCCTTTATATACTACTTGGGAACATATATGTACCGTTTTGGCTCTAAAAAGGTACACATAGTTACTTTAGAGGTCCAATAATAATTCCTAGGGTGTACATTAGTGTAGATTTTACCTTGGGGGACAGAAGTGGACTCCTACTGTAACTATACCCCTATTTCTGACAGTGTATCATGTGTTTTCCTGCCACTTCCAAAAAACATGTCGGATTGGATATGTAGAATTTCTAGGTACAAATGAGTGCAGTATATTTCTGCCCAGGAAAAAGCAGGATTCCTGAAGATGAATGTATGTCTCAATTGTAGAAACAGATTGACATGACACATTAAAAGAAAACAACAACAAAACACTGGCTCCGTTAGGTGTGTTTCACTGGCATGATCTTCGTACTGGATCACATCTGGAGTGAGTTTTCTATTATTCTTTTAATTCAATCCTCCAAGTACTGTGAATTCACATATTAGGATTTGGAATGCTAATTAAGTTCACTTTGAGAAAATCTCTGAAAGGGCATAAGAAGCAACTACACCTCAGTGTATCTCAGTTTCTTTTAGAGAGGAAAAAAAAACATCAAGAACAAAAACAAAAAGCTTGCCTTGTACTCAACACTGATATCTCGCACCACATCTCTTCGTTCTGCTTCTTTTCTGTCATGTATACACACGCTTGTTAAAAGTGGTAAAAGTGTTTTGACTGAAGAATGAAAGATGGCTAGTGTGCGTTCTGTGTGGAGAGAGCAACAGAAGCAGGGCATTGTGTGAAAAAAGATCTATTATAGATGCAATTCAAAGGCAGGAAGGTTGAGTGGATAAATGCACAAGAGATACTTTAAAAATAGACACCCCCTGATAGCACTCTTTCTTTACTCACAGCAGAGGAATGCATATAATATCTTAATACGAAACACATTTATATTTATTTTTTAATTAATATTTTGACTTCACTTTTATCCTCCTGTGACTTTTTTATCATTTAAATTTTACTACCTGATTTAACAGCACTTTAGGCACCCATAGGTACGAAAAGTTGTTTATTATTATTACAACCCCGATTCCAAAAAAGTTGGGACAAAGTACAAATTGTAAATAAAAACGGAATGCAATAATTTACAAATCTCAAAAACTGATATTGTATTCACAATAGAACATAGACAACATATCAAATGTCGAAAGTGAGACATTTTGAAATTTCATGCCAAATTTTGGCTCATTTGAAATTTCATGCCAGCAACACATCTCAAAAAAGTTGGGACGGGGCAATAAGAGGCTGGAAAAGTTAAAGGTACAAAAAAGGAACAGCTGGAGGACCAAATTGCAACTCATTAGGTCAATTGGCAATAGGTCATTAACATGACTGGGTATAAAAAGTATGACTGGCTCTCAGAAGTAAAGATGGGAAGAGGATCACCAATCCCCCTAATTCTGCACCGACAAATAGTGGAGCAATATCAGAAAGGAGTTCGACAGTGTAAAATTGCAAAGAGTTTGAACATATCATCATCTACAGTGCATAATATCATCAAAAGATTCAGAGAATCTGGAAGAATCTCTGTGCGTAAGGGTCAAGGCCGGAAAACCATACCGGGTGCCCGTGATCTTCGGGCCCTTAGACGGCACTGCATCACATACAGGCATGCTTCTGTATTGGAAATCACAAAATGGGCTCAGGAATATTTCCAGAGAACATTATCTGTGAACACAATTCACCGTGCCATCCGCCGTTGCCAGCTAAAACTCTATAGTTCAAAGAAGAAGCCATATCTAAACATGATCCAGAAGCGCAGACGTCTTCTCTGGGCCAAGGCTCATTTAAAATGGACGGTGGCAAAGTGGAAAGCTGTTCTGTGGTCAGACGAATCAAAATTTGAAGTTCTTTATGGAAATCAGGGACGCCGTGTCATTCGGACTAAAGAGGAGAAGGACGACCCAAGTTGTTATCAGCGTTCAGTTCAGAAGCCTGCATCTCTGATGGTATGGGGTTGCATTAGTGCATGTGGCATGGGCAGCTTACACATCTGGAAAGACACCATCAATGCTGAAAGGTATATCCAGGTTCTAGAGCAACATATGCTCCCATCCAGACGACGTCTCTTTCAGGGAAGACCTTGCATTTTCCAACATGACAATGCCAAACCACATACTGCATCAATTACAGCATCATGGCTGCGTAGAAGAAGGGTCCGGGTACTGAACTGGCCAGCCTGCAGTCCAGATCTTTCACCCATAGAAAACATTTGGCGCATCATAAAATGGAAGATACGACAAAAAAGACCTAAGACAGTTGAGCAACGAGAATCCTACATTAGACAAGAATGGGTTAACATTCCTATCCCTAAACTTGAGCAACTTGTCTCCTCAGTCCCCAGACGTTTACAGACTGTTGTAAAGAGAAAAGGGGATGTCTCACAGTGGTAAACATGGCCTTGTCCCAACTTTTTTGAGATGTGGTGTTGTCATGAAATTTAAAATCACCTAATTTTTCTCTTTAAATTATACATTTTCTCAGTTTAAACATTTGATATGTCATTTATGTTCTATTCTGAATAAAATATGGAATTTTGAAACTTCCACATCATTGCATTTCGTTTTTATTTACAATTTGTACTTTGTCCCAACTTTTTCGGAATCGGGGTTGTATTATTATTATTATTATTATTATTATTATTATTATTATCTCTCTGCAATATTCAAATGTGTATATAATTCTAACATTATATCCATTTTCATATTTTAAAAACTCAAAAGGTCTGTTGAGTCTTTACTATTTTGAGAACTTGTCTCCATACTCTTCAGTTTGCTAATTCAGTGCTAATCTTAAAGCTAGACGGCCTTTCGATTTCATAAAATCGGTGAAATTTTGTTCCTTCTGATATTTGGTTACTTTGATATATGTTTATTTCTGCAATATCTTAAATAAAAAATAAAACCCTCAGGCCATTCTGTGGCTGGGAAGTTATTTAATTTGAGGGGATTCCTTAGCAAATAATGTTCATGAAATCACTCACTTCACGGAATCAAGCAGACAGAGGAAGTCCGTGTGTGAATGAGCAGGTTTACCTTCTTTTTCTTTTGGGTTTTACAGCAGCTGGCATCCACAGTGTTGCATTACTGACATCTACAGGTTTACCTTTGAGCGTGCACTGACAGTTACATCATTCTGTTGCTAAACGAACAGCTGATCACACCGAGGTGCTCGCTGACCGCCAATATTTATTAGTTTGGTCCTGCGTTTCCTTTCCTTTGTATATAACATAACATCTTTTCTTCTCACTTCCTGTTACTGTAGTTGGTCTTTCACATTTCATTCGCACACTCATGTCCTCTATTTTTCTCTCCTGTTTCAAATTTGTATCCCACAATGCCTGGCATGAACGGGGAAAGCCCACCACATCATATATGGCGTAGTATGTTGTATTGGGTCATGGTGAAGCAGGAAAAAATAGTGGAGGGCCACATGGCCTTAAATTCATTAATTGTTCTATTAAAAAAATAAAATTGGAAGTCTGTGATTCAAATTCAGTAGCTTTCGGTCCACTAAACAAAAATAACTGGGTGTCAGGGAATTTTTTTTTAATGACCTAACCTTGAAAAATCTGAAAGGCAGTCTAGCTTTTACATTATTCATTACATATAATATCATTTTCTCCTACTATTTTATCAGCAGTTTTGAATCCTAGCACTAGCTATAATTCACACTCGCACAAATTGAGCTGAAAAACTGTACCAGAAGAGACACCTCTTGTCATTTATTTTTGTTGTTTCTCATTACTGTGTGTGTATGTGTGTGTGTGTGTGAGAAATCGAGTTGATGAAGTCGCCATGTGTGGGTCCATGGCAACACCTGCAGCTCTGCAATCATTCTGTAATTGGTTAGCAAGCTCATAAATAAGTAAACAGGAAGCAATCCCTGTGTTGGCCAAACAAAACAATCACAGCGAAGCACTTCAGATGGAGATACAATGAAAAACAGCACAGAGAGGAAGAGGAGAGGGGACCAGAGTTAACATTTGCCTTTGCATCACCACAGGGGAAGAATAATTGGCAATACAAACACGGTGTCATGATGAAACTATCGCTCACCGGAGGTAGAGTTAGCAACTAAAAAGTTCAGCTCCTTCATAAAAGTACATAGAGAAAAAAGAAAAAAACATCAAATGAAAATATAAAGAGTCACAGCTCATATTAGGGGGAAAAAGCGAGATAGAAAGGGCAAAATATCAACACATTCTCAAGTTCACACGCAAAATAACAAGAGCACAGCACTCACATTACAACAGTAAAAGGTCACACCCCATCGAAATCAACCAATCAGCAGAGTTACAAACACCAGCTATCAGCTACCGACAGCGCAAACAAAATACTGCACTCCATAAATACAAAAATCCAAAACATGGCCACAAGAGGAATAGAGAGAGTAAAAGATCAACAGCACGTCATGCCACTTGATCACAGTAGTACACATGACGTCATCCAAAAGAAAATGACACCATAGTGGGAACTTACAGCCGTGGGAACTGTTTCCCCCTGACCGTAGACATGTAGCTAGTCAACAGGGCGGCCATCTCGAGCTACGTTTGGCCCTGCCTGGGTTTCATGCCGGTTAGGGGCAAAAGAAGAAAAACAAATCCATGGAATTTCTTTTCCTTCACTTGGTATTCTTATGAGCATTACCGATGCACTTATGAACTTTTCAGGCAGTTCATTAAGGATATATTGCTGGTAGAAATGAGAAATATTAATATTATGGTTAGCAAGTTCATTTAAGACAAATAAATAACATACATACAGAGTAACACAGAGTGCAATGAGTGAGTGGATGGAACAGACATGTATATTAAGAGACATTTTTTGAAGACAATGTATTTGCTGAGGAAAAAAAGACATGGGGCGGAGTCACACACACTTGTACTTCTATTGTTGTGGGGACCCTTACTGACATAATGCACAATGCCCCTTAACCATCACAACTAAATGCCTAACCCCACCCCTTACCCTAACCTAAAGCCTAAAGCCTACAATTAAGTCTTAACCCTCAAACAGCCCTTTGAAGAAGTGAGGACCAGCCAAAATGTCCTCACTTCCCAAAATGTCTCAACTCTTGGTTTTTTAAAAAAAAAAAGTTCCAGTCCTCAAAATGTAGCAAGTACACACACACACACACACACACACACACACACACACACGCTTGTACTTCTAGCGCTATGGGGACCCTCACTGACACAATGCATTCCCTAGCCCCTTACCTTAACCATCACCTTACTCTTACCCTAATCCTAACCCTCAACCCTAAAACTAAGTCTTAACCCTCAAACGGCCCTTTGAAAAAGTGAGGACCAGCCAAAATGTCCTCACTTCCCAAAACTGTCCCAAATTTGTTGGGGAAAAAAAATATGTAGCAAGTACTAGTACACATACACACACACACACACACACACACTTATACTTCTATTGTTGTGGGGACCCTCACTGACACAATGCACAATGTCCCTTACCTTAACCTTAACAATCACAACTAAATGCCTAACCCCTTACCCCTAATCCTCACCTAAACCCTAAAACTAAGTCTTAACCCTCAAACAACCCTTTGAAAAAGTGAGGACCAGCCAAAATGTCCTCATGTCCCAAAAATGTCCCAACTCTGTTGGTTAAAAAAAAAAAAGCATGTTCTGGTCCTCAACATGCAGCAAGTACAAGTACACACACACACACACACACACACACACACACACACACACACACACACACACACACACACACATACTTGTACTTCTAACATTGTGGGGACCCTCACTGACACAATGTATTCCTAGCCCCTTACCTTAACTATCACAACTAAATCCCTAACCCCACCCCTTACCCAAACCCTAACCTAAACCCTAAAACTAAGTCTTAACCCTCAAACAGCCCTTTGAAGAAGTGAGGACCAGCCAAAATGTCCTAACTTCCCAAAAATGTCCCAACTCTGTTAAAAAAAAAAAAACACCCTTAATTAAATAAATAAATAATCTGCTCCAGCCCTGTGATGACCTGGCGACTTGTCCAGGGTGTACCCCGCCTTTCGCCCGTAGTCAGCTGGGATAGGCTCCAGCTTGCCTGCGACCCTGTAGAACAGGATAAAGTGGCTAGAGATAATGAGATGAGATGAGATAATCTACTCCACAATACTTGTATGTAGCAAGTACAAGTACACACATACACACACACTACTGACAAAAGTGGGAAGTATGTTTTGGATGTACGTTGCCAGATTCTCACTGTGTAGGCCATTGTGCTGATCAAATCTCCCAGTGCTCGCATTTAAGGACATCTGTTTATTGAGCTCTATGGAAACCATCCTCTCTTCAGGGAGCCTGGACTGCAACTGGTGTTCTAATGCTTTTAACTGGCTCAGTGCTGGAGTCTTAATTACCCCCCCCCCCCCCCCCCCACACACACACACACTTTTTTTTAATTTTCCAAATACCAACTGAACATCTGGGTTCTTGTAAAAATCGAAGCAAATGATTATAAATCAAACACAATCAATAATGCTTCAGTGCATCTGTTTCAATCCACATGTTATGCAAATTTAAGGCCAGGTACCACACCCTAATAGGATTAATATTCTGTGATTTTTTTTTTTGTCAAGGAAAATATACATCAATAAAATAATTATTTGCATTAAACTTTTGGTTTTGCTGTTATATGAAAATAATGCACATGTTCTGACCAATCAGATTCAAGCACTCAATTATGCTGTGGCTTAAAAAAAAATATTGATCAAAATTTTGTTATTTTATGAAAGCATGTATGATAAACGCATATTTAGTTTTAGTCACTTAATCCAGAGGTGGACAAATCACGAACCATATTTATAAAAGACGAATAGTATTTTATTCATTGGCTAAAACAAGCTCAACAGGCTAGCGATCACCAATGTTATTGTTGTTGTTCTCTTTTGACTTTCACAAGCCAAACATTTTTATTTAGCATGCTTATTTAAACCAAGCGTGCATTTCCATCTCAATACTGTAACTATTAATCTCATCTCATCATCTCTAGCTGCTTTATCCTGTTCTACAGGGTCGCAGGCAAGCTGGAGCCTATCCCAGCTGACTACGGGCGAAAGGCGGGGTACACCCTGGACAAGTCGCCAGGTCATCACAGGGCTGACACATAGACACAGACAACCATTCACACTCACATTCACACCTACGGTCAATTTAGAGTCACCAGTTAACCTAACCTGCATGTCTTTGGACTGTGGGGGAAACCGGAGCACCCGGAGGAAACCCACGCGGACACGGGGAGAACATGCAAACTCCGCACAGAAAGGCCCTCGCTGGCTACGGGGCTCGAACCCAGACCTTCTTGCTGTGAGGCGATAGCGCTAACCACTACACCACTGTGCCGCCCCATAACTATTAATGTTAAAGTTAATTTGTGTTAAACTATTTAGGTCAATGCTGGCTAAACAGAAAGGTGTCAGCATTAACATTATACAGTAGCTCTTCTGTGGGATTGGACCATATGGGCTAGCCTTCATGCCCCATGTAAATCCATGACCCCGTCGTCAGTTCACCGGTTGTCCTTTGGATCCTTGAACCACTTTTGGTAGGTACCAACCACTGCATACTGGGAACACCCCACAAGATGTGCCATTTTGGAGATGCTCAGATCTGTTCAGTACTTTGGGAGTAATGGCAGGTTGAAGTTGGTACAACAGCGTTCACTCTCTGCTCACATGATGTTCGGAAACTGGTGGTGCTTTTTGAGTCGTGGGAAAGCACTCAGGCTCTCTCTCTCTCTCTCTCCTGATTGGTTTCCAACTGGATTACTCGTGAACATCAGTCAGATAACTTTTATAGGGATGCTCTCTCACGCTCACTGTTTCTGATGAAGTATTCAGCAAAATTTTCCATCTGCTTGTTTTGATGTTATGATTCACGGGAGACTTTGAAGTGAGTTTTCATAGCTTTACCTACTTATTTTTTAAAATCAAACTGTCATGTAAATAAATAACTATTTTAGAATATAAATGTAGCTGTTTTGATGAAAAATATTGAGATCTTAGTGGTCAGAACGAGATTTAAAAAAGCAAACAAACCAGAAGTCAGAAACGCAAGTGTCAATTTCAATTTAATTAACAGGAATTGTTTACTGGATGTGGCTCACACAGTTTTTTTGAGGTTCGCCTTGAAAGCTGTGATTATTAATTGAAATAATCATTTATATTCTTTCATATAAACACTAGTAGGCCCTACTTTTGAGAAATACAAAGGCCTACAGAGCACAAAGAAGGTATTAGAAATAATCTTTTATTAATTTTTTATTGATTTAACATATTTACCTAATTAGCATGATTAATACTAATTAAATATTAATTTGCACAATTTGTTTTGACTAATTTTTCAAACTTTGTATTCAGTATACAACCATCTATGTGCCTGCCAATTTCCATGTATATGTCTTGAAAAATAGAAAAGCTGTTAAGAAAAAAAAACAATTGATCTCATTGGTTAATGAGGCCCATTTTGGACCATATGATCCGAATACATAATATTACCATAGTTTTCTAAAAATTAAGCCGTTTCTTCAATATTTGATTTGTAATATCTCAAGAACGGACGAACGTATTTTAATTCTGTAACAAGTATGTTGTTCTGCCTGCAATTCTGAATTCAATGAGAGCAGTGTCAAGCAATTTGGACTGAATTTGAATTTTCACCTGATATGCCTACTATATAATATTATATGAAATAAAGTGTGAAACAATAAATAATTCAATATGAAGAGGTTTAAAAATGCCTGCTAAATAGCTCTTTGAAACATTAATCAATGCAACATTATGTTATGCACAGGTAAGTGGATTAAAGGAATTAAAGTTAAAAAAAAAATATATATATATATATATATTAGTGCTGTCAAAAATGTCGTGTTATTAACGCGTTAACTTGACTCAATTTTAACGGCGATAATTTTTTTATCGCGAGATTAACGCTCTGTGACATGATGTAGGTTTTTCATAAGCTTTTGAAACTGCCAGGAACTTGGAACAGAGACTTTGCTTAGAAAACCGATAGCAGCTACCACGCCCCCCCAAAGAACCAGCGCGGGCAGGGCGCGCTAGTAGAGATGGGATTTATGGCTCTTTGATGGGATCCGCATCTTTGTGATCCGTTCTTTGAAATGAGCCGTTCAAAAGACTGGCTCATTTGGCTCTTTTTAAATATTTATTCAGTTTTAAGAAGACAGCGTCTAAAGAAGCCAGATCCCTTTGAACTGTAAACTCAATGCTATCCCAGAAATCCTTCCTGTAATATGCAAATTTGGCCGCCTCTGATTGGACAGCGCGACGCATCAACAGGCAGAAAGTGTAAAAGTACAAAATGTGTTAAGTGAGCTGAAACAGTAAAGATCAGATTCAATGCAATATTTATCAATGAACAAGTTAAAGTTAATATAACAGTGTACTTTATATTATAATCAAGCATGTCAAGCCTACCGTCACTGTGAGTTGTAGACTAACTCAAGCAGTAGATCACTTCACTCATGGTTCTTTTGCTAGCACCGGTGCTTGGCTTAGGTTTCACTTTGCAGTGGCTGTGTCAAGACGTGTTATGCTTTACAATAAAAAAAACATTGGTACAAAGCAAGCCCATTCACTTTTTTATGCTGATAAGAGAATTACAATGGTTTCTCATGTGACAAAAATGTGCGATTAAATTGCGATTAATCGTGAGTTAACTATGACGGTCGCGACATTAATCGCGATTAAATATTTTAATCGCTTGACAGCACTAATATATATATATATATATATATATCTCATATCGTTTTTTCATGAAAGTATTAACCTGAACGTCTGCAAATAGACAACTGGAAGTTAAATCCTCATTTTTGCTAGTGGTACCTGTCCTTAAGAGAATAAATAAATAAATAAATAAATAAAGTGAAAATTAGAATTGCTCCATTTCCATCAGCTAATATTATGTGAATATGGTGATGTGGGCCCAAAACAATTTGCCCTGAACATACATAGCACCCACCACACATTCTAACCCACATTGTGCAGTACTAATGGTCAAAGGTCCTCCCCCCCCCCTTTGTATGCCCAACGCTTCCATTAAAATGTCCTTATATGCAAAATACAAGCAAACAGGAACCTCACTAGTGGTGGTTCTCACCTGGATGTGGATGTTGGTGCAATCAGTAAGGGCGGTTGGCATCTTTTGGCCGCTTCAGCTGGACTTTGAGCCTCTTCATGCCAATCTGAAAACCATTCATTGCCTGAATGGCAGCCTGAGCGCTGGATGGGTTATCGAAGCTCACAAAACCTGAATAGAGACACAAAGAAAGAAAAAAAATCAATACTGGGAACATACAATTTAAAACTTAACCTATATTTACCTTTGGTACAAAAGAAAGTGGTGGATTGAACATACTTGGGTATGTTCGTCATTCTTATATTATTGATAACATTCCCACAGCACTGTTTGGTTCTCAAATGGTCAGAAGGTTGATATTGATTAATGTTCAATAACAGCTGTGAGTGTTGTAGTATTCAAGACCACTGTCTGAAGGAATCAAACACATTTTTACTCGGGCTTGTCTCATGTCTCAGTCTCAGACATGGAGAACTCGAGATTTTATTTCAAATCTGGTCAAGACCACAACTGTGGGAATTTCGTGAAATTGCCCGTGCATTGTCTGCTGTAGTAGTTAGCGCTGTCGCCTCACAGCAAGAAGGTTCTGGATTTGAGCCCAGTGGCCGATAGGGGCCATTCTGTGTGGAGTTTGCATGTTCTCTCCGTGTCTGCATGGGTTTCCTCCAGGTGCTCCAGTTTCCCCCACAGTCCAAATACATGCAGGTTAGGTTAATTAGTGGCTCTAAATTGACCGCGAGTGTGAATGGTTGTTTGTCTCTATGTGTCAGCACTGCAATGATCTAGCGACTTGTCCAGGGTGTACCCCACCTCTTGCCCATAGTCAGCTGGGATAAGCTCCAGCTTGCCTGCAACCCTGCACAGGATAAGCAGTTATGGATAATGGATGGATGGATTGTCTGACTGATTTGTTAACATTGTTAATGTGATTGGACGTAAAATTTCCTGCTTCAAATGCAACCAATAACATGACTCATTGCTAATTTTAAAATTTTCTTCCTGTTAACGGCCATCATCCCTCCCCCATCCCTTTCACATGGACTCATCTGGTTCTAGTCTTGACTCGTCTCGCCCTGCCTTGGTCTTGGTCTTGACTTGGTCTCAACCCCTCAAAGTCTTGGTCTTGTCTCAGTCTTGATGCACTCTGGTCTCGGTTTAGGTAGTCTTGACTACAGCAGTAACAGCTGCTCTGATAATAGCCTGAGCAGCAAGACAGATCACATGTTTGTATAACTGTATAAATACACTTGTTCTAATGCTTCATTGTTTCTAATAGTAACATCTCATTCTTGACTTGTATGGTGGACGTGCCACGTAATCTCATAATAAATGGAATAAAAACACTTTTTTAATAAGAAAAAAGAAAAAAGAGAAAAATACAAAAAAGAATAATTGTTTATATATAAATAAAATATGTCAGTCCACCAGATTTTCATACCAGATGCTCAGATTATGGATTTTGAGTTATACCCGCTGCATTACACTACCAAGCCTCCATATGCAGGAAATACAAACCAAAGTGAAATTGGACCAAGGGAAGTTACTGTAAATCTGACATGAACTCATGTGCATGCAACCCAAAATGGTCCATTTTCCAGGCACTGACTACAGATGATATCTTGTGAATCCATCACGAGACAATCTCGACTGTAGATTATTAGTGAATTTCCAATTTGTTGAGCATCAAATCCCTGCGGGAGCCCTCCCAAAGGGATCAATAAAGTTTTATCTAATCTAATCTAATCTAATCTAATCTAATCTAATCTAATCTAATCTAATCTAATCTAATCTAATCTAACAGACCACAAAATGCTGCTCAGAAGGTCAAGAAAACACGTGGTGAACTGTTAGCATCACCAAATGAATGTTGTGCAAAAACTTCGCTTGCACAATTGACGCATTTTCACTCCAAATCAAAATGCCATTCCATGACTTTCATGGTAGAAAGAAGATCTATACTTGTTTCAGTCGTGGATGATGTTAAAAGTGGTAAATGTATCCCGTAGGGGTGCTATTGAGGTGATTATTCGTTGATAGTTACTGGATCAGCCAGCAAAAATGGTACAAAATATTGTGCGCTTTTCAACACCATTTCTACGCATTCTGTAAACAGAACATCTGGTACAAAAATCCCGTGACGTGACACATATTCAAGTAATACATATAATAAAATTATATTATTTAAAAAGAAAAAAAAAAGTATAATTATATGTACAGTATGGTGAAATCTTCTGTAAGCAGCTGATGACAGAGTATTTTTGGAAGGAGTCTCCAGTGTCAGAACTTTGTAAAAGTCAGAGATAAAGCTGTGCTGATAAATATTCCAACATGGGATGTCTTCAGGACAGAAGCTTTAGTGGAGCGGATAGCTGGTAAAATATTTCACTTGGTGAGCAAAGCACCAAATTTTGCATGAAACTTTGTCTGCATGTACCTGACCAAAAATCATCATTGGCCACTCAAGTTTCCACCATTTTCAAGATGGCTGCCATGATTTTCAAAATGGTGTAATAAACGCAGTAATAAGGAAAATGACTTGTCACTATCAATAACTGAAGGCCGAGGGATTATCCTTTTACCACCTACAGCTATAACACTTTAACATATGGGATACAACTAGGTTCGAAGATGGAATTCCTACACCTAGCCCGATCGTTCATCCAGTGCAATTTAACTCCCGTGCGATCTGTACACCATTCAAGGGACTTTTAGCCCCGTCCCTCTTGGCTCGGCTCTCCTGCATTGGCACACTCCGTCAATTCGGATACGACATCACGACTTGTATATACGGGGCGGATCGTAATGTATTTGGGAGACTTTGTATCAATAATGAACAAAGCTTACACTGAACCCCATGCCGAGTTTAACGGCAGTAAATTGCACCATTGTGCCCTGGTAGTGTTTGCAATTTACTCTTTTGAAAATATAAAACAACAGTTTCTTAGTTGCCCTTTTGAATCAAACTTTTATCATGCTCCTGGACAGTTTTGATCCAGGTTGAATTATTTTGAAAGAATAGTCATTATAACTTCACTCACATAATAACCAAAGCCTTCTACATTAAAATTGTGAAAATCCGGCCAAAAAAACGACCACGATAAAGATATATGTCCATATTTCGGAAATTTGGTTGTTGAAAATGACGCCATTTTGAAAACGGCGGCGGCCATCTTTAAAATGGCGGAAATCGTGATGGCCAACGATTGTTTTGGAAACAGTATGGTTTGATCTACATGTGTGCCAATTTTCATGCTTTGCTCACCAAGTGAAATATTCTGGTGAAAATTTCATGTTAGCCGCTACACTACTTTTGTGCTTTGCAGTTTCTCCGTCTTATTAACGACAAGATAAAGTAACAGAAAGGCTCTTTAGATCTTCTGTAATGTAAGTGATCACTTGTTTTGCAGATGTTTCAGAACACTTAGTGCAAACAGAAACATAAATGATACGACATGGTGTTATTTAGTAAATAAATAATAATTCTAGTTGTTGGTTAATTACTGTGGTACTGTATCAGGAATAAAACACTATGGGACACGCTGAACACTAATCAGCTTCACAGGAATCAGTGATGATGTTTTACTCCTTAAAAACATCATCAAGCCAGAGTGCACTACAACGCATATTTGGAAAGGTATAAATGAATGCCGGGGGATTTCAGGTAATTGAACGTTTTACAATTTCACTCTACACTTAAAGGTAGACTACTTTTCAGATTTTTTCAAGTGTAGGTCATAAAAAGAATTTTCCCTGACACCCAATTATTTTTGTTTAGTGGACTGAAAGCTACTGAATTCGAATCACAGACTTTCAATCTTATTATTATTATTTTTTAATACAACAGTTAATGAATTTAGGGTCATGTGGCTCTAAATTCTCCACTGTTTTTTCCTTCTTCACCATGACCCAATACAAGATACTACTGTATTGTCATGCATCACGTGGTGGGCTTTCCCCGTTCGCGCAAGGCATTGTGGGATACAAGTTTGAAACAGGAGAGAAAAATGGAGGACGTGAGTGTGCGAATGAAATGTGAAAAACTGACTACAGTAATGGAAAGCGAGAAGAAAAGATGTTATGTTATGAAGGAAAGGAAACGCAGGACCAAACTAATAAATATCGGCGGTCAGCGAGCACCTCGGTGTGATCAGCTGTTCGTTTAGCGGCGGAATGATGGAACTGTCAGTGCACGATCAAAGGTAAACCTGTAGATGCCAGCTGCTGTAAAACCCAAAAGAAGAAGAAAAAAAAGAGGAAGAAGATAAACCTGCGCATGCGCACGTGGACTTCCTCTGTCTGCTTGACTGCACAAAGCGAGTGATTTCATACACATTATTTGCTCAGGAATCCCCTCAAATTAAATAATTTCACAGCCACAGAATGGTCTTTATTTTTTTTTTGAGATAGTGCAGAAATACACACACACACACACACACACACACACACGGCTTTAACTCCCTATTGCAAATACTGTTGTAAAACCCACACTGTGTATAATAAATCATCTCCAATAAAGGCAGTAAGTAATCGAGAGAGGACTGGCATGCTAAGGTTCAGTTTTGTTGGTTTGGTCTGTCTGAGTTTCCGTAGCAGCTCTGCTCCTGTTAACATTCTCGTTACAAGTGCTCTAACTTATCACAGACGTGTCAAGGCAAAATGATCCTGCGGCTCTCCTGCCCTTTTCTTATCGCCCTCTTCGCTGGTTGACTGGCCAAATTTGCTGCCCGCCAGCTGATTCAATCACCTGGCTACAGCTCCGATTTAATTTCGTGGGTGAGGCCATGCTTTTGTCAGGCCAGCCAGAGATAAGAGCACAGCTTTTACAAACCTTTTAAAAGAGCCGAGCCTGTCAGACAACTTCTATCCACCTTCATAAATCTCCCTCTCTCCTGTCACACCAATCCAGCCCCATCCCTGCCAGCAGCTGGCAGAGATTGAGGTGACAAAGCTAAAGAGAAGACGACTGGATGGAAGAGTGGTAAATCATACAGCTCTTGAGCAAAGTAAATCAGTCAGTGCTGAACTTTCTGCCATGTTTTATAGGAAGCTGTGCACTTTACAAGGGCTGCTTCCTTCGAGGCAAGATATTAAAGATTCTTTAAACGAGCAGGCGAAGTTGAAACGGTGGAGGAGGGCTCCATCGATTTTTGTCTATCCATTTTTTTTTCGATAGTAGGCTTGGAAATTTTAAAACCTATTCAGCCCTTGAGATCTTTTAAAATATACCACAGGCTGAGTGGATTAAAAAAATAATAATAATACTCAAATCTAAAAGCACATCTCAGTTGTTTTCTTTTCTTTCTTTTTTTTTAACAGGCACAGTGATGCATATACGTATATCCAGTACTGTGCAAAAGTCTTAGACACCCTATTTTTTTTCCTAGAAACTTTATCGATTTCTATTTTATGACCTCTACATTATCGAGTCAGTACAAAATCATTTTAGAGTTCCAAACGTTCGGGTTTTTTTTTCCAGCACAAAATTAAATGTTACAGAAAAAAAAAAAAGTTTGTAATATGTCTGAGCAGCATCTATATACAGTAATAAGCAGCAAAGTTTGTTCGTCTTGAGCTAACGTCGCCGTTTCTCTACGGATCTTTACCAAATTTGGCAAGTAGGTCAGGGGATGACCCGGAATTTTGCAGATATAAACAAAATTCATATCTGGGCCCCAGGGAGGTCCCTGGGGGGCACAATATCCACCCACCCACTCCCTCAATGCCTTTCATGTTACATTTATCAACACAAACTCTCGACAGATCTTCACGAAACTTGGCACGTAGGTACAGGAGATAGCCACAATTTGGCAGAACTCAGAAATTCCATATTTGGGCCCCAGAGAGTCTCTGGTGGGCTCCTAGGTGGTGGATGTTTGGATTTTTGTTTGTCTTGGGTTAACATCATTTCTCGACGGATCTTCAACAAATTTCACATGGAGGTTTGGGGGCAACCCAGAATTTTGCAAAACCCAGGCAACCTGCTAGTATTACATAAAAGAGCACTTTTCAGATTAAAAAAGAAAACATAATAAAGCCGACTGGGTTTTGGTGCAAAAGATTAAGAAGCAAGTGTGACAGTCAAAGTGTCCAGAAGAACTGTGGCTGGTTCTGCAAGATGCTCAGTAAAACCTACAGCTCATTTCCTTGTAAAACTGCACTCATTGGACCTGAGACTAAGCAAAAGGTTGTCTTACACCGAATATCGACTCTGTTTCGTTTATTATGGCTTACTGCTTACTGTTTATATATTTTTTTAATGTTGGAACATTTCATTTCATTTCATTATTTTTAAAACATTCTTTTTTTATTTATCTACAGCATTTCTTTACATGTGCCCATGCCTTTTGCACAGTACTGTACGTGTGTGTATTTTTGTGTAGCTCTGTGTAGCTGAGTGATTCTCTCAGACCCCTGAAAATCCATTTTCTTTTTTGGCTAATACTGCTCAAAAAGCCAGGCTTTCATCTGTGTTAAATGTCAATATTGAGCGAGTAATCACTGTGGATTAAAAGAACACAATGCCCCAAATGATTCGGCAGGTGCCTCAGTCCGCTTACTGAGGAGATGCTTTTTTAGGGCTCGCATCCATGCCTTAAAGCTGTGAATATTAAATCCAGGCAGCCAAAGAAGAATCAGCATCACCGACTTCCTTCTGCTATTCATATCCCTCCCCCCTGACATATAATTTGATTCTGAAGAGGGGTCAATATTTCATAGCTTACTTTAATATTAAAAATTGAAAAAAAAGAATAATAAAATACCTGAGCTTTCCTGTGTATTCATTTATATGAGTAAGAGCAATTCAAAGCTAAATGAAGAGCTATATATTTGCATTAATCTCTCACAAGTAGATTTGTTTCATATTCAATAGACTGGCTTTGTGTGTCTCAATCAGAGCACAAAGAAGCTGCAGGACACAGAGAAATTTAATTTCACAGCATCTTGATCTAATTTGTAAGTAGCTCTGGAAAACACATCGAATCTAGGACCAACACACACACACGCACACTAAATAAATAAATAAATAAATAAAATATACTGTATAAGAAAATCTTGCTTCATTGTTTATATGGACAGAAGTGATGATAAAACTCAGTTTCAAGAAGTAATGCGCTGATGAGTCTTAATTTTAAAATAAATAAATTAATAAATACGTACAGGATTTATTTAGCAGACTGCGTATACACCAAGGAATACCATGCATAACTCAGCTATGAAATGCAAAAAGCACACGGAAGCATATTGTGCTCTGAATACCAAGTCTAGTACTTATAGGAACGAAAGGCAAGTAGATATTCTTTCTCAAGGCTGCGTATCTAGAAAGAAAGTTAGCAGTCGGTGAGTATCAGAGAAGATGACTTGCAGCACTTGCTTCTTCTGTGCTTTAATATCCCATAAACCTTCACTGATGAGCAGCATCCAGGGGAACTGCTCACTCAAATGTGACGCCACTTTTCCAACGTTAATTGCAAATTGATTAGCAGAGACATGGGAAATAAAGAGAGGAGGAAAAAAAAACTAATCACGGCAAGGGAAGCGGGGCATGAGAAGATTTCTAAAAGGATCGTGCCAAATGACAAGACTTTTATCTCCTCACGGCTGGTTGTCATCATTTTTTTTTTTTGATGAGTGTTGTGGGTACTCACCGAAACACTTGCTCTGATTGGTGGCTCGGTCCACGAAGACTTTGGCAGAGATGACGTTGCCAAAGGGCAGAAACATCTGCATGAGCTCGGCATCCCCAAACTCCTGCGGCAGGTGGTAGATAAACAGGTTACAGCCTTCAGGTCCTGCACAGACAGACACACAAAAAGGAGATGCAAAAAAAATCCCCCAAAAACCAAAAACAGACTTAGGACATGAAAAACAACAGACAAACACAAGAGAATATTTAAATAGAAATCCTTTTGAGAAATAAGACTTAAGAGGAAGCCTGTGAAAATGGGAACAATTACAAGAGATATGTGCTGTGGTTTTTTGTCTTTATAGTCTCAGGAAATCCTGTATATAAACTCATTAACATGATAGTTGTAAACAGGCTTGTAGTACTTGAATCCGACTCTTGCCCTAATTTTAAGGACTCATGACTCGAATTGGGGCGGCATGGTGGTGTAGTGGTTAGCGCTGTCGCCTCACAGCAAGAAGGTCCGGGTTCGAGCCCCGTGGCCGGCGAGGGCCTTTCTGTGCGGAGTTTGCATGTTGTCCGCGTGGGTTTCCTCCGGGTGCTCCAGTTTCCCCCACAGTCCAAAGACATGCAGGTTAGGTTAACTGGTGACTCTAAATTGACCGTAGGTGTGAGTGTGAATGGTTGTCTGTGTCTATGCGTCAGCCCTGTGATGACCTGGCGACTTGTCCAGGGTGTACCCCGCCTTTTGCCCGTAGTCAGCTGGGATAGGCTCCAGCTTGCCTGCGACCCTGTAGAACAGGATAAAGCGGCTACAGATAATGAGATGAGATGACTTGAATTGGACTTGCACACTAATGACTCGGACTTGGACTCGTGCATTAACTGCAATCGGACTCGTAAATTGCGGACGAGGACTCGGATTTTTTCTTTATTTTTTGTAATATGCCATGATAATTTGGCATAAGATATTTATATCTACATTAATTTTGTACTAATTTCATGCAAGATTGTCACACCTGTGCATCAGACAGACTTTCGGGCGCACTCCGGACAGCGCGCACACCAAGTGGACTCAAGCATGCGAGCCATAAACAACTCACTCCTGCACAGGATTAAAGTGCAATCAGAGCGCCTATGTAAAAACTGTGAAAACACATTTACTTTGCGAAGTATTGAGTTGTGTTGCTGACACATTACCAAGCCTTATTTCCTTGTTTGGTTTCCTGATCCCTGATTTCCTGTTTCTCATCTTTGATTCTGCCGAGTCTATGATAGCCTGTTTGTGTGTCACTCGACCTATTGCCAGTTTCATTGTTTTACGATTTTGCCTGCTGTTCTGGATTGTTTACCGTCTTCACTTGTATTAATAAACACACCTTCTGCACTTACATCCGTCTCCCAACCATCTCTGACAGAATACTTTGCACTCCCTGATAAAGAGAATGCACATTCACCTGTTCATACGTCATGTTCAGGAACAAACGAATGTTAATGGCGCTAAAACACGCACCGTCAAATGGTGTGGTTGGAATCTGGTTCTCGGACTCGACTCAGATCAATCGTGGACTCGGCTCGGACTCGACTCAAAATTTTTTTAATGACTTGGACTTGACTCAGACTTGAACACTGGGGACTCGAGACTAGACTTGGACTACGACACTGGTTGATAATTGAAACATTGGAGCCATGGCCTGAAGGTTAGAGAAGCAGCCTTGGGCCCAAAGGGTTGCTGGTTTGATTCCTCGGACTGGCAGGAAAAATGTGAGGAGAGTCAAGTGAATGAACAGCACTTTCCCTTCCCTCAGTATCATGGCTGAAGTGCCCTTGAGCAAGGCACCAAACCCCCAACTGCTCCCTGCGCTTACTCTGCAGCATAGCTGCCCACTGCTCTGTGTGTGTGTGTGTGTGCGCTCATTGCGCACTTGTGTTCACTGCTTCAGATGGGTTAAATGCAGAGGAGGAATTTCACTGTGCTTGAGTTTACATGTGGTAAAAATAAAGGCTTCTTCTTCTAAAATTCATAATTGCACATTTCTGAGAAATGCTCTCAAGATAGATTATGTTAATGTTAACAATATTGACAAAAAATGTATGAATATGGCATTCTCTCAAATCCTGTTAGGTTAGCTGATGTTAGCTATGTAATAAACATTCATGAACATGACTTCCTGTCAGAAATCCCTGCAAGTCAGCTTATGTCCAAGCTGTCTAATGCTAAAAGTGAACATTTAAAACATTTAGATATATGGTTTAAAAATCCTGCTTAAAAATATTAGCTAGTCATCTAACATTAGCAGTGAAAAGGTTAAACAACTGTTAATAAGACTGAGAAATCCTCTCAGGCTAACACTTCAATTATTTCGCGAACATTAACAGGAAGGAGGCGGCACGGTGGTGTAGTGGTTAGCGCTGTCGCCTCACAGCAAGAAGGTCCGGGTTCGAGCCCCGCGGCCGGCGAGGGCCTTTCTGTGTGGAGTTTGCATGTATTCCCCGTGTCCGCATGGGTTTCCTCCGGGTGCTCCGGTTTCCCCCACAGTCCAAAGACATGCAGGTTAGGTTAACTGGTGACTCTAAATTGACCGTAGGTGTGAGTGTGAATGGTTGTCTGTGTCTATGTGTCAGCCCTGTGATGACCTGGTGACTTGTCCAGGGTGTACCCCGCCTTTTGCCCGTAATCAGCTGGGATAGGCTCCAGCTTGCCTGCGACCCTGTAGAACAGGATAAAGCGGCTAGAGATAATGAGATGAGATGAGATTAACAGGAAGGATTGAATGCATTTATGAATATAACTTTCTCTCAGAAATCCAATGAGTTTAGCTGTCTAAAAGTTGAAAATTAACCCTCTGGTGTCTGAGGGCATTTTCTGGCACTCTAATGATTTTGCCATACTCTGATTTTGTTGTCAATTTCAACAAATCTAAGAAGTATTTTCAAAGTCATATGACTTTTTTGTATTCAGCACAAGTTCAGCTACAATAATATATATTATGTAGGTCATGATTGTACTTTAAAAAAAAACAGATAAAAGAAGATGTTGTAAAAAGCAGTTTTACAGTGGTACTTGAAAGTTTGTGAACCCTTTAGAATTTTCTATATTCCTGCATAAATATGACCTAAAACATCATCGCACAAACATCACACAAGTCCTAAAAGTAGATAAAGAGAACCTAGTTAAACAAACAAAAGAAAAATATTATACTTGGTCATTTATTTATTGAGGGCGGCACGGTGGTGTAGTGGTTAGCGCTGTCGCCTCACAGCAAGAAGGTCCTGGGTTCGAGCCCCGTGGCCGGCGAGGGCCTTTCTGTGCGGAGTTTGCATGTTCTCCCCGTGTCCGCGTGGGTTTCCTCCGGGTGCTCCGGTTTCCCCCACAGTCCAAAGACATGCAGGTTAGGTTAACCGGTGACTCTAAATTGACCGTAGGTGTGAATGTGAGTGTGAATGGTTGTCTGTGTCTATGTGTCAGCCCTGTGATGACCTGGCGACTTGTCCAGGGTGTACCCCGCCTTTCGCCCGTAGTCAGCTGGGATAGGCTCCAGCTTGCCTGCGACCCTGTAGAAGGATAAAGCGGCTAGAGATAATGAGATGAGGAATGAGATTTATTTATTGAGGAAAATGATCCAATATTACATATCTGTGAGTGGCAAAAGTATATGAACCTTTGCTTTCAATATCTGGTGTGACCCCCTGCAACTAAACGTTTCCGGTAACTGTTGATCAGTCCTGCACACCGGCTTGGAGGAATTTTAGCCCATTCCTCCATACAGAACAGCTTCAAAGCTGGGATGTTGGTGGGTTTCCTCACATGAACTGCTCGCTTCCAAAACATTAACTTTATTCTTCTTTAACCATTCTTTGGTAGAATGACTTGTGTGTTTAGGGTCATTGTCTTGCTGCATGATCCACCTTCTCTTGAGATTCAGTTCATGGACAGATGTCTTGAGATTTTCCTTTAGAATTTGCTGGTATAATTCAGAATTCATTGTTCCATCAATGATGGCAAGCCCTCCTGGCGCAGATGCAGTAAAACAGGCCCAAACCATGATACTACCACCACCATGTTTCACAGATGGGATAAGGTTCTTATGCTGGAATGCAGTGTTTTCCTTTCTCCAAACATAATGCTTCTCATTGAAACCAAAAAGTTCTATTTTGGACTCATCCATCCACAAAACATTTTTCCAGTAGCCTTCTGGCTTGTCCACATGATCTTTAGCAAACTGCAGACGAGCAGCAATGTTCTTTTTGGAGAGCAGTGGCTTTCTCCTTGCAACCCTGCCATGCATACCATTGTTGTTCAGTGTTCTCCTGATGGTGGACTCATGAACATTAACATTAGCCAATGTGAGAGAGGCCTGCAGTTGCTTAGAAGTTACCCTGGGGTTCTTTGTGACCTTGCCGACTATTAAACACCTTGCTCTTGGAGTGATCTTTGTTGGTCGACCACTCCTGGGGAGGGTAACAATGGTCTTGAATTTCCTCCATTTGTACACAATCTGTCTGACTGTGGATTGGTGGATTCCAAACTCTTTACAGATGGTTTTGTAACCTTTTGCAGCTTGTTGAGCATCAACAACGCTTTTTCTGAGGTCCTCAGAAATCTCCTTTGTTCGTGCCATGACACACTTCTACAAACATGTGTTGTGAAGATCAGACTTTGACAGATTCCTGTTCTTTAAATAAAACAGGGTGCCCACTCACACCTGATTGTCATCCCACTGATTGAAAACACCTGACTCTAATTACACCTTCAAATTAACTGCTAATCCTAGAGGTTCACATACTTTTGCTATTCACAGATATGTAATATTGGATCATTTTCCTCAATAAATAAATGACCAAGTATAATATTTTTGTCTCATTTGTTTAACTGGGTTCTCTTGATCTACTTTTAGGACTTGTGTGAAAATCCGATGATGTTTTAGGTCATATTTATGCAGAAATATAGAAAATTCTAAAGGGTTCACAAACTTTCAAGCACCACTGTAGAACTATGTTGGAATGTATGAAAAACCTTACCCATTGTGATGAACGGTTTTGAATCACTTGAGGTGATTCTGTTCAGTCTTAGGAATGTATCACGCACAAAAACTCAAATCTGTTCTATTGATTTGGACAATTAACTGGCCATCAAAAAAATTATGTCCTATTGTTTTGGGATAAAGGGTTGGGAGTGGGAGAGCTATTCAATGAGAAGAGTAAAAAATTCCATTCCATTCAACGAGAAGAGTGAAAACCCCTCCCACTGCCATCTCTGCGAACTGCCAGGTCAAGTGATCAAAATGGTTCGGCACAATGGGTAAGGTAAAGTTTTCTCACACATTCCAACACAGTTCTAAAAAAAATGATAATGGATTAAAAAATCCCTCTCTGAAAATACTAGCTCACTGTCTAACATTAGCAGTACACACTCACCGGCCATTTTAATAGGAAATTGTTCTTCTAAGGTTCCTGTTCTTGGCTGCAGGACTGGAACCCAATGTGTTCTTCTGCTGTTGCATGCTAAGATGCTTTTCTGCTCACCATGGTTGTAAAGAGTGATTATATGGGTTACTATATCCTTTCTGACAAAGCAAGACATTTGTTTGCACCCACAGAACTGTCCCTCATTCAACTCAGTGTTTTTGGTTTTGGCACCATTCTGTGTAAACTCTAGAGACTGTTGTGTGTGAAAACCCCAGGAGATCAGCCATTTCTGAAATACTCAAACCAGTCCATCTGGCTCAAACCAACACCCATGCCACAGTGAAAGTCGCTCTTTGAGATCACAATTTTACCCATTCTGATGTTTGAACATTGTGAACATTAACTGAAGCTCTTGATTTGTATCTTCATGATTTGGTGCATTGTGCTGCTGTCAAGGAATTGGCTGATTAGAGAACCGCATCAAACAGCAGGTGTACGGGTGGGAGTTCCGAATAAAGTAGCTGGTGAGTGTAGATTCTAAACATCTGTGAATAAGGCTTATTGAAAATCCTTTCAGTAGTGATGGGCAGGGCACTCTGACCGGTCTGCACCTGTAATATACTGTCTCTCCTGTCACCTTTCTATCAAAGCCAGCATTAACTTTGTGCTGCAGTCGATCTTCTGTGAGATTGGATCAGACAGGATAGCCTTCATTCCTTATGCACATCAATGATCCTTGGGCGCTCATGACCCTGTCGCTGTTTCACTGTGTGTCCTTGGACCATGTTTTTTGGACCACTTTTGGTAGGCACTAACCACTGCATACCGGGAACCACCTCACAAGACCTGCTGTTTTAGAGATGCTCTGACCCAGTTATCTAGCCGTTACAATTTGGGACTTGTCAAAGTAACATCCATATGAATTTCAGGACCCAAGGGATTCTTACGCTTGCCCATTTTTCTTGCTTCCAACACATCAACTTTGATAACTGACTGTACACTTGCTGTCTAATTAACAACTATTACACGAAATCGAATAGTACATGAGCTGATAGCCAACGAGGCACGTAACACCGAGTTGACTATAAGCCATGTACGATGAGATTGAGTGGAATAATTGTTTTATTATAGTCACATTCATTGGATTTTGAGAAACATAGCATTTTAATTTTTTTGCAAATTCAGTAAACAAAACTTCATACAAAACTTCTGACAAAATCATTTCTGCTTCGGCAGACTTCTTAAAAACCTACCGATGCCTGCACGAATTGACTTTAGTGTTATTTTCTTGTAGAAAGTGCCGTCTTGCTGTCGTGCCGAGGTACAGAATAGCTTTAGACATTTATTTAATTCTTCCTTGGACATTTCAGTTCTGTAATTTTCAAACTTCTTTGGGCTTTTGAACCGGTCTAAAAAAATTCCACAAATTTTAATGCTTAAAGATGAAGAATGTAAACAAACCGGCGAAATGACAGGAGCAATTTGTGAAAAATGCAATAATAATAAAAATTCTTGAAAAATGAAAAAGATATGTTCTTACCATCAGATACTTTCATTCCATATTTTGTTGCTTTATATATATATATATATATATATATATTTTTTTTTTTTTTTTTTTTTTTTTTTTTGGGGGGGGGGGGGGTTCTTTTTGAGTAGAATTTTTATTTCGTCCTGGGTTGGTTCAGTAACATGCGCTGCCATTTTGTTTTTCTCTAATCATGGTATATGATCTGATATCCTAGTAGTAGAGTAACCAATCAGAGCATGCAAGTGCTCATATCCAGTGAATGTGAATAGAATAATCAATGTTTTTTGCAGGAGTTTGCATGTTCTACCCGTGTCCGCGTGGGTTTCCTCCGGGTGCTCCGGTTTCCCCCACAGTCCAAAGACATGCAGGTTAGGTTAACTGGTGACTCTAAATTGACCGTAGGTGTGAGTGTGAATGGTTGTCTGTGTCTATGTGTCAGCCCTGTGATGACCTGGTAACTTGTCCAGGGTATACCCCGCCTTTCGCCCGTAGTCAGCTGGGATAGGCTCCAGCTTGCCTGCGACCCTGTAGAACAGGATAAAGCGGCTAAAGATAATGAGATGAGATGAGATGAGATGTTTTTGCAACTCCTGGGTTCTTTTTTTTATCCTGATCAGGATTTTATCTTCCTTCCTACAGCTAAATCCTAGCTAGTGAGAAAGAATCCCCCTCTGTATGACCATGGTGCTCTTACATTTATCCCATTTTTGAACTTACAAATGAATTGCTGTATTACTTTATGACAGTAAAAAGCTTTCTACATTTCGGTTTATGACAGGGAAGTTGAAGCAATGATATACTCTATGAATTTCCATTTCTAAGGTTGGTAGAGCTTTTTTTTAATATCCTGAGTAAAAAAATGATCTTATCTGTAGTACTTGGTATAAAACTTTATTATGATGGATTGGTTGCCATGAACAGTGCTTTCTCTTCTACATTGGACATACAGTATACCATCAATCTACCAAATATCTATCTGTGCCTTAATATAGCTCATTCATGCAATGATGTTTCATGAAAAACTGCTGTTTTTCCCCTGTGATGCAACAAGTTGCTAGTTTGAAAATAAATTCCTAGACCCTCTGTTCATACCTCCAGGGCTTTTATATGACGAAAGTTATCCATGTGTTCTTTTTAGCACTTACCCTAAATCTCTCTCTCTCTCTCTATCTATCTCTTTTTTTTTTCACTGTTCCACTGCCACTTTCCCTCCCCTGCTAATTCTGACTCGAGAACATACAGGCAGAACAGGGCAATTATCACCTTTTTTTCGAGGGTGGGCGGGGCCACTCTTACCTTCACGCTGTTGCTGGGGGATGATGGCCGGTTGCTGGGGAAACGCTTGGCTGATTGGCGCATAGGCGGCAGGATAGGCTGCTGTTGCGAGGAGACACAAGAAGATGAAGAGAGAGAGAGAGAGAGAGAAAGATAGAGAGAGAGGGAGAGATAATTCTCATCAAGACTCCCAGATTTGACACAACAACTTAAATCATTATTGCATCGTTCTCACTTTCCAGATGCTGAATAAATAAACTGTGTTATAGCTCATGGCCAGTCGGCTTTATTTTTGCCGTGGTTCAGCACCTGGTGAAAATAAACTGGTTAAAAGGGTCTTTTATAAAAGCCATCCTCCCAAAGGCACTGTAAAAGAGACACAGGCCTTGCATTAAGTTCTTATCTAGTAAATAAGCTTTCATTTACTCTGCCATTGTGGACCTGATTCTGCATGCTAAATGGCTGCGGTTTTACTCCACACACTTTCTGGCCTTTAAAATCATTCAGTATGAGATTGTAAAGGATGAAGAAGAAAAAGCATGATACTCTTAGTTATGATTACTTCCAATAGCCGAATTTGATGTATCTCAGCCACATCTGAAATCACATACGGTATGGACCTCTCTATCAGTGGGATATTAATCGATTACTGCCATTCTGAGCTGTGCAATTCTGCATTTTTTTCTCATGCTGCTTCATAGTCTGACTTTAATAAAGTGTGCGTATTGTTGAGAAAGTTGAAAGTGGACAGTAAATCAGGGTAACGAGACAAGTAAGCAATCTAACCACTTGTTTGTTCGAGTATGCAGTTATCTATATTTCTTTAATGAAACAATAGACAGTATATGAAGTTATGTATATTGACTCAATATGCATAACCTTTTGGTGCACACATATAGTTTCTAAGCAAGCACTGCCAGCATGCTACAGACGTTATATGTCCATTTTCAGCTTTACTCACCATAGATAAGGGTCTACAATATAAATGCTACATGCATTATCTTGATTTCTTACAAGAAGTGGGAGGGTTCTGTGAAACATCATGTGAATGATGTATTTTCTGTGAAAAATTATCTTGTCCATCTTTGTCACAGTTGGAGAATTATGTCCAAGAATATTGACCTGGGGAAAGTTCTGCATGTTCAGAGATGAGTTACACAGTCCCTTTTCTGTGTTCCATATTCTGGTTATTAATTTAATATTAAGTCCAAAAAAAAAGAAGCTTGAAAGGGATCAAAAATGAAGACTGAAGAAGGAAATATATTTATTTTATTTTGCTGTTAAATGTAATAAAATGTAACAAAATAACGAGACCGTCAGTGATGGCGTAGCTCACTCCAGCCCCGTCTAGTCCAGAAGGAACGATCTAAAGTGGGCCACCTTGCGCAATAAATGTTGCAAGCTATATACACTACATACAAACTATATATAGAAGTTACAGACACCCTAGGAATACCGACCTATTTGCCAGAAAGAATCCAAAATGGCGAGGAATTGACTGAGAAGAAGCGATTTTTGTTGAACTGCTCATTAAGGCTTAATTAGTCCACTGTTAACATCATTAATAATTGTCATGAAGCAAATCTGGGTAGAAGTTATATGCACCCTAGGTACCCCTACCTTCATGCCAGAAAGAATCAAAATCAGTGAAAACTTGAGGGAGAAGAAGCGATTTGTGTGGAAACTGCTCATTAGGGCTTAATTACGCCATATCTTCATTATTAATTACAATTATACGAATTTGTGTAGAAGCTATATGCACTCCAGGCAGACTTACCTTCCTGCCAAAGAGAATAAAAATCAGTGAAGAACTGAGAGAGAAGAAGCGATTTTCATGAAATGTGGACGACGCCGGACAGACGACAGGCAACACATGATGGCATCGCCCTGTCAGCCGGATGAGCTAATAATGAAAATGTAATCAGTAAACAACAACAAAAAAAAAGACTAATATGATAAAATATGCGTTACAGGTCAGAATTGTAGGTCAGGTGGAATTTTTCAACGTCGGTTATTATTTTTTAACCCAGTTCATAATTTGTTACTTGTATTAGTGAGACTTATTACTATCTAGGGTTAGGTTTAGGGTTAGGATTTGGGAAGACCTTGTATTTTAAACTACTTGATGAAGTAATAAGACTGGAATTTATCATTAATAAATTCAAAATATATATCACTTCTTCCATTGCAATTGTTGTTGGTCCAGTAGTTAAGGTGCTGGATTAAGAACCAGAAGGTTCTGAGTTTGAATCCTGGTTAAGTATGAAAGAAGATATTTAACCCTTTGATGCAAAACATGGGTCAAAAGTGACCCGGCTGAGTTGTTATCTTCTATATTTTTGCAATAAATTAATTCCATCATTCAGTATTCAAGGTATTCCTCAAGTAACTTGTTTTTGATCATCATGCATCCTTATTTTATTTTTTTCTTTCTTACTTTTTGAATAAAAACCCTTTTTGTATCACTGCCCTTCTAATGCACAACATGGGTCAAAAAAGACCTGCATTCATTTTCTAGGTTATTTCATGTATGGCTGAGTGTTTCTATGATATACTTTTGAAATAAATTCATTTTATCATTTACTTTTCCAAATATGCAGTAAATATCTTGTTTTTGTTTAGCACAAATCATCATTTTTATTTTTCCTTTCTTAAGTTATGAACAAGCACAGCTTTTGTAATTCTACATCAAGTTTACACACATGGGTCAGAACCGACCCGCATGCATTTACTACAGCGTTTGGTGGGAACTGTGAATTGTGCTTGTGCCAGACATTTCACAGCTCAGCACAGCGCCCTTTGCTCATCTAATACATGTAAGTAATGTTTTTTCAATTGTTCTAACATTACCAAGAAAAAAAAATGGATTATGTTTAGGTTACCTTGAGAGTGAGTAGATTACTTGTCAGAAAGTTACAAGTAATTACTATTAGCTACCTACCATAGCTGTCGACATATTCTACTTCAGTTAGCTAATTTTATTGTAGTTGGCTTAGCTAACTACATAGTTAATAAATAAATAACTGGCCCCATTCACTGCTAAAGTAATTACTTGAAACAAATTATTATTATAGTATTAAGACATTTAATTTTAAATCACACTTGGATGACCCATGTGTAGTAATATAAAAAGTATTTTTGTTCATAAAGTAGGAAAGAAAAATTAAATTAATGATTTGTGGTAATTAAAAACAAGATATTTAAAGAATACTTGGAATATTCAATTATAAAATAAATTGATTTCAAAAGATAGAGCAAAGAAAAACTCAGTCAGCATGAAATAACCTGGAAAATGAATGCGGGTCATTTTTGACCCATGTTGTGCATTAGAAGGGGTGTGCATACATTTTGCATCAAAGGGTTAAAAACAAATGCTGAATAGGTAGATAGACAAGAGGAAATGCAGGGTGTTTTAAAAAAATGAGATGTAAATATCAAGAAACTACATAGTCTCGGCAAATGAAACTAAACAGGCTTAATGTTGAGCAACATACAGTAAGAGTTATTCCTCAAAATTTGAATGAGAAATTCAAAGGTATGTGGATTCCAGGAATGATTTCACAAATTTTCAATATGCACATCTAACCCTAACCCAGCCTTCCTCTTTGAACTTGTTGTGCCATGTCCAAATCTGCATTGCAGTTGGTGCATTTTTAGAGCAGACCTGGGCATTTTATGGCCCGCGGGCTGCATCCGGCCCTTTGGTTCATTCTGACCGGCCCGCGTAAGGTTCATTAGAAATTACAAAATAAACATATTTTCTAATTTACCTCATGCATGGACTGAATGTGCATTGCTTTTATTTTGAAGTTGTGTTCAACAAAAACGCAATGCGCGCGACATGAACATGACATGAAATCCCACGAAACCTAATCCCGCGATAACTACTTCCATAATTTGTCCAGACCAACCACAAACTTGTACGTCATCCTTCAAACGGTCCAGCCAATCACATTGTGTGACGTCACCAGCAGGCGCCGGAGCCCGAGCCGATCTGTAGATCTGATACCTACACCGAATCGACACGGCATCATTATTATAATATGATGTATCTTGCTTGATATGTGGAGTAGAAAGACAATATTGTGATGTCTTTGTTGTGTTTTGGGGTGAATGTGACTGGAAAAAAAAATGGTACAAACGTTCACATTTTGTTAACCATTGTTTTGGGAAGTTTGATTGAATAAATGACATTTTTTGTAAGGCAACCTCGTTTTTTCCATACTCTTACCAGTCTTAGCAGCTTGTAAAAACAATGTTATTTACTGCTTTATATAAAGAAATACAATTAATATTATGCAGAATTTAGTTCAGCCTTTTGGTCCGGCCCTCCACAAAATTTTCTGTTTTTCATGTGGCCCCATGGAAAAAATAATTGCCCACCCCTGTTTTAGAGAATCCTCTAATAAATGCATGCTGCACAGTCTTGTTCGACTGTGTTCGAGCGTACTCTAACACATAAAACGCCTTTTCTTTTCCAGTGAATGGCATTTCTATAACTAAAAAGATAAAAACAAAAAACATTAAACATAAAATTTTGACCTGTTTCCACTCATGCTGTAAAAATTTGAGGTCAATTTATTGAGAATTGGCAAAGTTATTAGATTATGAAATATCAAATTTTTTGAAACACCCTGTACTATGTAGGTGTAGACAGAGAGTAAATGGAAGAATGAGAGACAAAAGAAGTGATGGAAAATCCTGTTTAAGGATCTTAGATAATCCAAAATTTTACCTCGGTTGGAAATAATGAACTAGGTTAAAAAAAAAATAAAAAATAACCCAGATTAAAAAAAAAATCACCTAGGTCAAATTTTTTGACCTGTAACATATGCATAAAAAGATAGGAACAGGGCTTTGAACCGGTTCAAGGAACGAAAACGAAAACCGGGAACTTTTTCTATTTCACATGGAACAGAAACGAAACCAGAAACTTTATTATTTTTTATGTTCCGGAACAGAAACGCTTATTAAAAATAATGGTAACCGGTTACTACCGGTTTTTATTTCGTTCCTCAAAGTTTCTGTAGCCTACAAATAAAAAAGTCATTCTTCTCCTGCGCAAGTTTCTATGACCCGCTGGGGTTCACTTCCTGTGTGACGTTCGCTGGCTGAATGGAGAGAGCGGGAGGGTGGACTACTATCACGTCTCCACGTCTTAAATAAGAGGTAAATATTGCAGTCTATCGTTATTCAAAAACGTCAATTTCAAACACGATATCAATATATTTGTCCACGTTAATGAGAGGCTCGCGAACATTAAATGACGTTAACCTCTGTTAGCCTATCAATGCATAGGGCCTGACTAGCCTTTGGTAACACACTAAACGAATTATCTTTCATTTTTGGCACTTTTTCTGTTTGTGTAGATTGGAAGACATACTGAGAATCCAAATCGCCAACATTTGAAATAATAATTGTTTTGAATTATTTCTTGTCTTATTTAATGAAGGTTGTAATAGAATTAGCCTACATTTGGCTTAAGCTGGATGAGACAGAGACATAATTTTATAGCTATTTGTTAAACAGCTGACAGGGAACGTAATTAACCGTTCTGGGAACGAAATTTTTTTGTTCTAACCGGTTCGGGAACGTCTATTTAACGGTGGAACCCAAAACCAGAAACATTAAAATTCCGTTTCTGTTCAGAATGAACCAATAGGAAAAAAATTCTGGTTCAAAGCCCTGGATAGGAAGCAGTGAAATAAAAGCTAAATGAAAGTAAAGTATGCTGCTGTTACTGTATTTTGCTGCATGAATAGTCCTAGTTGTAATTATCATATTAATATAGCTCATTGTGCTTTGTATCATAAACCAGACTTATACTTTCACTACCCTGATGCTTTTCATGCAAATATGACCAGGAATTTTCTACGTTCACAGGTAGACAAGGCAATCTGACTTGCCATTAACTGTTTCAAACAAAATTCTAATCACTTTTAAAGACAGGGTGCTGTAAAGCATTTCAAAACCAAGGACTATATTCATTGTGTCGCACTTTTCATAAGTGCTCAAATGTTTTGGGAGGTGTGCTGTCTGAAAAGCCATTCTGTAGATGCACCTGTGATAACTGCAAAATCCCTTTTATTTACTCTGGAACAGAGTAACTGTCATGCCATTTCCTCAGTCACACAATGCACACACTGGCAGTGGATGTAAACGGTTTCTTCTTATAAACTAACACACTTAAAAATAGCGTTAGCAGTTCTAAAAGCCTTGTTTGGGTGCGAACATTAAGGAACAAGGTAGAGTACGAAGCTATGCATGGCATCCTGATCAACAGGGTCTTAATATTGTAAAAGTCAACTCCGATACAGATTTTCAAAGCACTTTGTACTATCGGAGACTACACAAGAGGATTAGAAAAGAGAGAAAAGAAAATGAGAAGAAGAAAGAAAGCACCTGCATAGTGTTGCACGCCGGCATATGCTTGCTGGAGAGGGTCAGTCACTGTTGGACTCTGTGCTGTACAGATATAGGCATCAAAATGGAGAAGCGGTTATACAAATAAACAAATAGAGGCACTGATCAAGAAATTAAGTGCTAAGTAGACAAAGTAACCCAGTCTGGATAGAAGTAGAGAAGGTGAGGTTTGGTTTTATAGACTGGGCTCAGACAATTTCAGGGTAATCAGGGTCCCGATTTTAGGCCTTATAATTGTGTGTTACCTGGATAGGGGTGAATTCCATTGGTATAGATGGGTTCAGAGGCTGGCTGTCCATTGCTTTGAGGAGGCAGTGCGCTGAAGCCATTCACTCCAATTGGTGCAGCGATACTTGGCACTGCTGTGGCACTGATGCCTGGAGGTGTGCTGGTGCCTAAAACACACACAGGAGTTTTCTATGATAGAGTAACACACCTGCCAGAACCATCTTATATATGATGTCAGCTAGCATAATCAATAAGAAGGAAGACATAGCTGCAGTTATAGAGTAGCTGCAATCCCTTTATGACAATATACCGTACATAAAGCTGCATAAACATTTGTAGAGACTCTTTACAACAGGCATCAGCTTGGAAACAATCAGAAGAGTTAAAATTATTATTATAAGTTTATTATAAGTTATAAATATTATAAAATTGGGCGGCACGGTGGTGTAGTGGTTAGCGCTGTCGCCTCACAGCAAGAAGGTCTGGGTTCGAGCCCCGTGGCTGGCAAGGGCCTTTCTGTGCGGAGTTTGCATGTTCTCCCCGTGTCCGCGTGGGTTTCCTCCGGGTGCTCCAGTTTCCCCCACAGTCCAAAGACATGCAGGTTAGGTTAACTGGTGACTCTAAATTGAGCGTAGGTGTGAATGTCAGTGTGAATGGTTGTCTGTGTCTATGTGTCAGCCCTGTGATGACCTGGCGACTTGTCCAGGGTGTACCCTGCCTTTCGCCCGTAGTCAGCTGGGATAGGCTCTAGCTTGCCTGTGATCCTGTAGAATCACAGGCAAGCTAGTAATAGATTGTTGTCAGATAAGCAGACTGGAGACATGTGCAAATACAAATAAAGAGTTTACTTTATTAAACAGAAAGGCAAATCTAAATTGTGAGGCAGAATCAGGGTCATGCTGCAGGTAGAGTTCAGGCAATCAAAAAACTGAATAACAGTGACTAGGCTGAGGCACAAACATGAAAACAGAACTAAAAAAAACAGCCTTGGCTGTGAGTGTAGTCATTAAATACTGTGGGTGAATGTGTCTGTAATCTGAAACAGACGAGAATGATTAGCAATCTGGTGAATGTGAATGAGAGAAAAATAAAGAGTTTGTGATGATTGTTGTGAAGGTTGCTGGGATTTGGATTCCATGGTGGCCATGTCTGTATGCCACGGGGTGTTCTGGGGATCAGAGTCTGGAAGTGCAAGCCAGGAGCATGGCCTGGAATTGTAGCTTGGTGCCCTGCATTCTGGCACCGATCTGACAGGGCCCCCTTTTAGGGAGTGACTCCTGATGCTCCTAACTTGACCAGGAGGGATCTCAGGACACTGGTCAGCGTGCCACCCATGGCAATGCCAGCAGTGAACATGGCAAGACTCAAGGGGTTGGGTGGGTGGACAATGATGTCCTCTCTGGACTTCAGGGTCAAGGTGAATCAGACTCCTGGCTTGAACATCACCAATGGGGATGCCCCTAGTGGCTCTGTTCTGGGCATGGTGTTGGGGTCCATCACATTGGCTTTAGGCATGGGCTCGGCATCAAGGGCCATCATGTTGGCCTCTGGCATGGGCTTGGTATCAGCAGCCCTCACATTGGCCTCTGGTGTGGACATGGTGTTGGAGGCAGCCACATTGGCCTCTGGCATGGGTATGGTGCTGGAAGCTGCCCTGTTGGTCTCAGGCATGAGCATGGCATTGGAGGCCACCCCATCAGTTTCTGGCATGGGCACCTCTGGAAGGCTGCTGTCTGTGCTTGGCCACATTCACCCAACATGCCGGTTATAGCGCCCTCCCGACACCCCCTCCCCCAAAAAATAATTCCCTGGTGGAGCAATGCCATGAGTTGGTCCAGAATGGCATTGATCTGGTCAAACATCCTCTGGTTCTCCAAGATCTGACTGTGACTGAGGCAGAATCCAGGCAAACAAGAAAAAAAAAAGAAAGAACAGGATAGAGACTAGGATTAGGCACAAACATAAAAACAGAACTAGATCAAAACCAGAGGGACTATGACAGAAATGAAGGGTTTAGTAATGTCAGTCACGTAGCATTACAGCAATACCTCACACTGTGGCTTTGAGTGCAGAGTTATTAAATATCATGGGTGAATGTGTCTGTGATCTGAAACAGGTGAGCATGATTAGCAGTCTGGTGAATTTGGCCATGGAGTGTTCTGGGGATTGCAGTCGAGAAGTGCAATCTAGAAATGTGGCCTGGAATTGTAGCTCTGACAACATTAGGGTATTAAACAAGATAATATTGAGATAGCAAGATTTAAAAAGTTCAAAATAATTAAATTATATGAGTGACTAATTAGAAAAAAATGAGATGTTGCATTGAAATTATGGTATAATTTATGAAGTCCAAATAAGATATTAAGATGAAATAATGACATATCTGAAATTATCCTATCCACATTCACTGGATATGAGCAATTGCGCACTCTGATTGGCTACTCTACTACTAGGATATCAGTTCATATACCGTGAGTAGAGAAAAACAAAATGGCAGCTTTGTTATCTCAAAGAAACAGAAATAACTAAAAGAATATAGTATCCCCCCCCCCCCCCCCCCCATATCTCCTGTTACACACTCCAGCCCAGTTGGTACACTTTCAAGTTGGTTTTCCAGTGGCCAAAAAAAACCCTAAAGAAGAAGAAGAAGAAGAAAACAAAAACAAAATGGCAGAGCATGTTGCTGAACCAACTGCAGATGAAATAAAAACTCTACTTGAAAACAAAACCCCAAAAAATAAAAAAGAAGCACCAAAATATGGAATAAATGTATTTGATGGTAAGAACATATGTTTTTCTTTTTTTTCAAGAATTATTATTGTAGCATTTTTCACAAAATTGCTACTGTTATTTCACTGGTTTGTTTACATTCTAAGTGGAAATGATTTTGTCAGACGTTTTGTATAAAGTTTTTATTTATTGAATTTGCAATAATATGAAAATAAAAATGCCCTGTTTCTCAAAATCCAGTGAACGTGGACAGAATAAAACAGTTATTCCACTCAATCTCATTGTACATGGCTTATAGCCAACTCGGCGCTACACGCCTCATCGGCTATCAGCTCATGTACAACTTGATTTTGTGGAATAACTGTTAAATAACAAGATATGAAGTGATAATGAAGTGATATCTTGAAGGAATTTCACCTAATAAGATATTAAGTTAAAATAATGACATCTTGAAATAATAACATAATACAAATATAAACTAGACTGTGTTTTGATGGGTTTTAATGCTTGCTCTATTGCCTAAGGAATGCATAATTCCTCAACTGAAGCTTTAGCAAGATCTTGATGCATTTTTTGGCAAAAATTAGCTGGAAATCTGTCTGAAAATGCTGTCCATAAAACACGTTGCATGGTGAAAACTCATGCGATTGTAGCAAGTGCTCACAGTGGAGCTGCCAAGCCTAGAAATGATCTGCTCGCACCAAACAGACAGCACCTTCTGCTTGTGAAGAGTTCATGAACAACACAGCAGTTTGCAAACACCTGACTGACTCATCAGGGAGGAAACAGAGACACGGCAACGTGTTGACTGATTCCGTTTTCCAACATGTTGCTAAAACCTGTTGTTTGCCATTGTCAGTGGATGATTAATTAGTGTTTAAAGATCCCACATGATTGGAAATGTCCTTTATTTGTAGATGTTTGCTTGGAGGCAAAGCTGCCATGACCTTGCATCTATGTTAAGTTCTCATCAACACATGGGAAACAAAATATAACCTCTGGTTAAGATTTGGAGGACAATATGACTTTAGAATGAATGTATTTATGTATTTTCAAAATATATAATACAGTATTTGGGGGATTTAACCATTCAAATTTGTATTGACTCATCTCACGCAATAATATCTTATTATTTTCTTTTTCTGGGGATGCTGAGGCATTTTACTCTTAAATGAAGCCATGGCCTAAAGGTTAGAAAAGCAGCTTTGGGACCAAAAGATCACCGGTTTGATTCCCTGGACCAGCAGGGATGCCTGAAGTGCCCTTGAGCATGGCACCTAACCCTTGTGGGTATGTCAGGGTCCTGTTGTACATCGCTCTGGATGAAAGCATCTGCTAAATGCCTGTAATGTAATGTAAAATGAGTAATAGGGTTGAGATGTTTAGCATAAAATGCTCAAAATTTGCTTAACTATCATCCATGCTTGTGCCATAAGGACATTCTAAAGTTAGAATAAGTATATAATAATAAATACCATTATATCATTGAAAATAAAGGGAAAAAATGATAGCTTGACTTTCTCATCTCATCTCATTATCTCTAGCTGCTTTATCCTTCTACAGGGTCGCAGGCAAGCTGGAGCCTATCCCAGCTGACTATGGGTGAAAGGCAGGGTACACCCTGGACAAGTCGCCAGGTCATCACAGGGCTGACACATAGACACAGACAACCATTCACACTCACATTCACACCTACGGTCAATTTAGAGTCACCAGTTAACCTAACCTGCATGTCTTTGGACTGTGGGGGAAACCGGAGCACCCGGAGGAAACCCACGCGGAGAAACATGCAAACTCCGCACAGAAAGGCCCTCGCCGGCCCCGGGGCTCGAACCCAGGACCTTCTTGCTGTGAGGCGACAGCGCTAACCACTACACCACCGTGCCGCCCAGCTTGACTTTCTGCTTCCCATAATCTTCAGGAAATTTAGATATCACTACATCATGTTGAACATGTGACTCATGGATTATTCTAAAAGCTATATTTCTGAGGAGTGATTTTTTTCAGGTAGCAGGGCTGAGGAAATATGGTGGCGATATTTTAAGTATTGTAATAGGTAGTCAGCTGGGATAGGCTCCAGCTTGCCTGCAACCCTGTAGAAGGATAAAGCGGCTAGAGATAATGAGATGAGATGAGAGATGAGATATTTTATTTGCTGTGATGACCTGGCGACTTGTCCAGGGTGTACCCCGCCTTTCGCCCGTAGTCAGCTGGGATAGGCTCCAGCTTGCCTGCGACCCTGTAGAACAGGATAAAGCGGCTAGAGATAATGAGATGAGATGAGATGAGATATTTTATTTGTGGGCTGATCGTAGACTGGCAAAATGTCATTTTATAATTGAAGAGCTTATTTCCAAAACCTGCAAAGTTCATGTACGTTCATAGACTTAGCAGGTTTTGGAAATAAGCTCTTCAATTGCTGTAAATTTATTTAAAGGTGCAGCAGTTGATATTTTTCCCCATTCCTTACTAATACAAATAACCTGGAAGATACATAGAACATGATAAAAAATAAAGCAGTAAGCCATAGCCTTTGCAAAAGTGTATAAAGTAAATGAGAAAATCTATTTGAAAAACTGACTTCTGGTTGGGAACACTTGTTTGTGTTTGGATGAGGTTCCTGTCAGTCTTTTAATTGACGTTCTACTCTGTGGGCCACCATAGATGGGGTGGAGCTTCATGAACATGAGTGGAAAACGTTCAAATGTTGAACCCAACTAACTGTTAGAGACTTCAACTTGAAAGAGTGAAAGAAAAAACAAATCTTACCTAAAGCTGGGCATACACTGTGCGATTTTTGGCCCGATTT
The DNA here is from genome assembly GCF_027579695.1 of Neoarius graeffei. Taxonomy (NCBI): domain Eukaryota; kingdom Metazoa; phylum Chordata; class Actinopteri; order Siluriformes; family Ariidae; genus Neoarius; species Neoarius graeffei. Next base: position 10,489,592 of record NC_083574.1, read on the forward strand.
TGATACGATTTTCACTCGTGCGACTATTTTGGAGATCGGGCCGAGTTTTGGCTCAATCGTGCGTCTCGGATCGTGTAGTATACATGGGGTAACGACAAGCGATTAACACCTCACGACCTCCTCCCGATCGATCGGATGAAAATCAAACCTGTTTGAAATCCTGAGCATCGGATCCGAGCATCGCATCCGAGCATCGGATCGTATAGTGTGAGAACAGGAATCGTAAGCTGCGTGCTGTTTACCCCTGCGATTCACTCGTACAGTGTGAGCAGCAGCTGAATACCGCAACTGAAAAAATCGCACAGTGTATGCCCAGCTTAATGTAACTTTATGTTATTTATCTGAATCATATGCACAGTTTGCTGTGAAGGATAATTTACCTCTGTTTCAATGGTTTGTGAAGTTTATTTTGAATGCGTAATTGGAATTATTCTATCCACATTCACTGGATATGAGCAATCGCGTGGTCTGATTGGCTACTCTAATACTAGACTATCAGCTCATATACCATGAGTAGAGAAAAACAAAATGGCGGCGCGTGTTGTTGAACCAACCAAGGATGAAATAAAAACTACTTGAAAACAACCCCCCCAAAAAAAAACAACAACAAAAAGCAACAAAATATAGAATAAAAGTATTTGATGGTAAGAACGTATCTTTTTTTTTAAAGAATTATTACCGCATTTTTCACAAATTGCTCCTGTCATTTTGCCGGTTTGTTTACATTCTAAGCAGAAATAATTTTGTCGGACGTTTTGTATAAAGTTTTTATTTATCGAATTTGCAAAAAATAAAAATGCTCTGTTTCTCAAAATCCAGGGAATGTGGATAGAATAAAACAGTTATTCCACTCAATCTTGTCGTACATGGCCTCGTCAGTTATCAGCTCATGTATGACTCGATTTCATGGAATGACTGTTAAATGTGTCAAATTGACTCGAGTCTCATCTCATCTCATTATCTCTAGCCGCTTTATCCTGTTCTACAGGGTCGCAGGCAAGCTGGAGCCTATCCCAGCTGACTACGGGCGAAAGGCGGGGTACACCCTGGACAAGTCGCCAGGTCATCGCAGGGCTGACACATAGACACAGACAACCATTCACACTCACATTCACACCTACGGTCAATTTAGAGTCACCAGTTAACCTAACCTGCATGTCTTTGGACTGTGGGGGAAACCGGAGCACACCCACGCGGACACGGGGAGAACATGCAAACTCCGCACAGAAAGGCCCTCGCCGGCCACGGGGCTCGAACCCGGACCTTCTTGCTGTGAGGCGACAGCGCTAACCACTACACCACCATGCCGCCAATGACTTGAGTATTTTTTTTTTTGTAGTGTTTTTCTATTTAGTTGTGCCACAAATGTCCTAAGACTATAGATATGAGCAGGACAGGGTGCTATAAAGTGAAGTGTATATCAGAACAGCAGGATGATTCACTCATCCTGAGTGTCATTCGATTAGACACAGGGACTTAGGCATTTTCCTCAGCCAATGGTCCCATCTAATCTCAGGTTTGTTGGTTTTGACTTGATTTTTTTTTTTTAGCTTCTTTGCTCATGTTTTTTTTTCCCTTGTGGCAGTGAAGGGCATTTAAGCCATGTAGGATTAAATTTGATAGGTATAACCTTAGTAGTGTAGGCTTTAGGGATTACAAATGCACTAAAGCAGACAGAAAAACAGGGAACGTAAAGGGGAGGGGGTGGGTGGGGGTTGAAGGACATGTTATTTAGCTGTTTTTTTCCCCTCTCTCCTGGCCCTGCACGTCAGCTTACTTATCATTGTTGCGGCATCAGAGTGTCTCTGTGCATTGGCGAGAGGGGTCAAGCTCAGGTCCTGGATTATCTTTCACAAATCTTTTGCCTTTATCAATTTGTCAAGGACTCATCATCCAAAGGCATCAGATTGGCCACATTCCCAGGTGGGACAAACAAAAACAGCAGAAAAACCTAATCCTATTTGACAACAGAAAGCAGCTGTCTAACCCTTTACTTTGACTTTCCTTCCTTCTCTCGACTCCTTGCTTTTCCGTTCCACCAGTGTTTCTCTCGTAACTCTTTGTAATGCACAGTGCTTATGAGGCCCATAACACTAGTGTACATTCCCAGTCATGGCATAACCCACACTGCATTGCTCTGTACTGCTGTAATCTTGAGTATAATGGCACCATTCACTCTGTGGAGTCTTTAAATAAGCAGTAAACATCTGTGATAAAGTGCTCTAAAGTTCCTCCTACCTGAAGAGGGCGTCATTGGGGCAGCCACCAGGCCGTTGACGTTGAAAGCTGCCATTTGCTGCATCTGGGCGGCTGCAATGGCTGCCATGGGGTTGAGATAGGAGCCCTGTGTGGCAGCCATGAGCGCTGCCTGCTGCTGCATCATCTGCTATAAAACGACAAAGAGCAAAAGAATGACAATCGAAAGATACATTAATGTTTAAAGTTTAGGAAAAACTGTCAGATCACGGAGAACAAAAGTTAGAAGAAAGTAGTTGCTCCAAAAAATATACTCCAAAAAACAGGATAAGAAAATCTCAGTCTTGGAAATGTACAATGCAGTGTTCGCTACAGTCTGAATTCTCAGTCGGAAACTCCGGTAGGAGCCACACTGTTGCCTTTGTCTCAGTTTTGATGCGTTTGCCTCTGTTATGAAACTTTTTAAACCATAGTTTGGTTGTCTTTTTGGGCCATGATTCAATGAGACAGTTGAGGAGTTTGAAGGAAGAAAACATTTTCCCCTTTGCTAATTCCCACCAAACAAGTGAAGGTAAAGGCAAGTCTTAAGGATGTCAAAGAAAAATCAAAACTGAGTCACGAAGAAGACTGAAAGCCAAATCTTTTTTGAGATCAAGCCATTACTTCAATTTTATATACACTATGCAAGGCCAAATTTGCAGATTTTCTTGAGAATCCTGCGGAGACATCCTGGAGAGTTGATTTAGGAATATAATTGGGTTACCATGAGCCCAAGACCATATTTAGTGAGACCAATGCTCAAGACAAGTCAAGATACAAAATACCAGTAAGTATGATTGAGCCCAGCCCACTCAAGACTACACAGCAAATTCCTCAGTGTTGAATTAACACTTTCAGAGTTAATTTGTGTCCAACTGGACCTATATAAACACAGTAGGGTGTTAAATCAACACTCTGGGTGTTAATTCAACACTGGGGATTTTGCTGTGTACTGTCTGTTCTGAGTCTCCATTGATGGAATGACCTTCCCACTGAGGTCAGAACTGCCGACTCCCTGACCACCTTCAAGAGCAGACTGAAGACTCACCTCTTCAGGCTGCACCTCTCCCCTTCTTCTCTGCACACTGTGTAACTGTGTTTTGGTCTAGACCAGCCTAGGCTGCATACTAACTAGCTTGGGGTTAGCTCTTTTGAGTTCTCTATTTAGTTGTATTTTGTATGGTTGGTTTGTTTCCTTGGCTGTTTGTGTATTGGTACTTCAATGGCATATTACACTAGGTATTGCTGTCACTTGTTCAGTTGGCACTAGAACTTTCTTGTCTAGAAGTTCAGCACTTCGTGTACCTGACTTGTGCACTCGTATGTCACTCTGGATAAGAGCTAGCCCACTCATGGCTAAATGTAATGTAATGTAATGCAAGATTAGTCCATGTCGATGCAAAACAATGTCTTGAGACTGGTCTTCAGTCCTACAACCGTCTCATCTCATTATCTCTAGCCGCTTTATCCTGTTCTACAGGGTCGCAGGCAAGCTGGAGCCTATCCCAGCTGACTACGGGCGAAAGGCGGGGTACACCCTGGACAAGTCGCCAGGTCATCACAGGGCTGACACATAGACACAGACAACCATTCACACTCACACCTACGGTCAATTTAGAGTCACCAGTTAACCTAACCTGCATGTCTTTGGACTGTGGGGGAAACCGGAGCACCCGGAGGAAACCCACGCGGACACTGGGAGAACATGCAAACTCTGCACAGAAAGGCCCTTGCCAGCCACGGGGCTCAAACCCAGACCTTCTTGCTGTGAGGCGACAGCGCTAACCACTACACCACCGTGCCACCTCCTACAACCATAGTTCTGAAATTTTCCTCCTTGTTTGTGTGGGTTTCCTCCAGGTTCTCGAGTTTCTTCCCAAATTACAAAAACATGCAGATAGGGAGAGCGAGTGTTTGGTGACACATACTTCCGCTGAGCTGTGAATGAGTGTGTGGATGTTTGCATGCATGCTGCACTGTGATGGACTGGCATGCCCAGTGTTCCTAGGATAGACTGTGGATCCATAATGGTCTTGAACAGATTAAAGCAGCTACTGAAGATGAATTAATGATGTGATTGAAATGTTCACAAATGGCCACCATTGTCTAGTGTTGAGGCCTGGACCAAATACACACTATCAGACATGCCCAGCCTTGGAAGGGGATTTAAACTGAATTTGCAACCTTCCGAAAAGGTGTTACATAGCAGCCTGCCTATCCATCCATTATTCGTAACCGCTTATCCTGTGCAGGGTGGCAGGCAAGCTGGAGCCTATCCCAGCTGACTATGGGCAAGATGTGGGGTACACCCTAGACAAGTCACCAGATCATTGCAGGGCTGACACATAGAGACAAACAACCATTGACGCTCACATTCATACTGCTGGTCAATTTAGAGCCACCAATGAACCTAACCTGCATGTCTTTGATCTATGGGGGAAACCGGAGCACCCAGAGGAAACCTATGCAAACACGGGGAGAACATTCAAACTCCACATAGAAAGGCCCCTGTTGGCCAGTGTGCTCAAACCCATAACCTTCTTGCTGTGAGGCAACAGTGCTAACCACTACACCACCATGCCGCCCTGCAGCCTGTCTTCTTTACACATATTTAGGTCTTAATTTGGTTATAATGCACATATATACTATTAGTTTGTTGTAAGCTTCCCTGCTTCTTGAACAAAGTCCCAGTGTGCATTTAGATTGGAAAGTACTGATTCAGAAATACGATTTTCTTAATATAATATCACAAGGGGAAAAAAAATCCACTGGGAAACATCTTACTCACATTCCCTGAGTTTCCTTTGTTTGGCCTAACTGAGCTCACGAATATCTAACAGACTTAGGCCTTCAGAATCCCCAACTGCGCCTTCGCTCTGCTCGGCTGTTCTTCGCTAAGCATCTATAACGAGCTGTGTGTCGGCAGCGTGGGCACAGACAGCATCTGCTAGCCAGAGTCTGTTATCGGTCAAAGCTTCAGCGCTAACGCTAGCGTCTCTAAACATACGGAGACTTGAGCAGGGGTGCAAATATACACAGTAATGATTTCACTCCTGGGAGTTGAGAGACAGTTTAGTGGTCGGGAAGAAGGAAGATGTATACAGCCGCACTCATATTTTCACTTGGCTTTAGTCCCGAAAGTACCACAGGCTGATGTGTAAATTCATTACAATCAGCCCCAAACGTTGCATTATCATGTTTGGGTCTGAGAAAGGTATTTTTAGAATCGCTGGTATCCACTGAGTGCTTGTATGAGTTAGTAAGTGATTAATTAATTCAAATTTTTGTTTCTTTATTTAGGAATTGCTGTCCAACTGAACTAAACCATGTCTTTTGATTTCTCCATCTGCTAACTTTGTTGGAAAAGATTATGTTTTCACCTCTGTTTGTTTATTTCCAATGTAACTCAAAAAGTAGTGGACAAATTTTGATAAAATTTGGAGGAAAGGTGATCCATGGGTCAAGGAACAATTGATTAGATTTTGATGCAAACCTGCATATGGCTTATCCATGATTTTTTAAAATAACTTTTTCCAACATAACTCAAAAAGTACTGAATGGATTTGGATGAAATTTGGTGTCCAGGTTTAGTATTATCCTAGGGTCAAGAGATTTGATTTTGACGTTGATAATATGTGACTTGGCTGAGGTATGCACTCTACCGAGTGCCCTTCTAGTATCATAATGCAATTGCAATTGTAATGTAATACACTACATGTGAATGTAGATAGAGTGACTGTGATGGTGAATCAAATGACCTTTAATTTCAGATTTACAGAGTTTTAAACGCTCTCCGTGTTCATTAAAGAAACTAGGACATCAACGTTTATGGTGAGAATTAATCTTTAATATCATTCCACATCTAATAAAATACTAAAATGGGTCAATTAAATTGGAATAAAACAGTTTAATTGTCATATCAGGTCTTACAGCGTGTGTATAGGCTCCGTAGGCCCCAAACTGGATAGTCATGGGGCTGAAGATGCCAAGCTGGCCTGCCATCTGGTGCATCCTGCGCAGAGTCCGCTCTTTATCCGTGTCGGCAAACTTCACTACCAGGCTGGAGGATGCACCCTGAGAACATCACAAATAGCAACATACACTGTCACACCAGTCAGGCCTGACAAAAGTCTTTTTTTTTCTCAGTTTTTGGTCAGAAAGTTTGAGTTTGGGTAAAACATCTTCCTCATAATATCATTTCACCAGTTCACATTTCAATAATTTATTTTATCTGAAATTTGTGTGCTGTTATCAGGACGGAGCCAATAAGCACTCTTTTCTGTTTTGATGATGATGTAATGGCACAGGTGTCTGACAGACATTTTGACAGCTCATATCTCAGTTGCGAACTGTTACTATTAGAGTTGGGACTTCAGCTCAGTCAAAACTTAGCCAGACACCAAAACAGCAAAAGGGCAAAGGATTTTTCAAGGGATTAGCGGCAGGCTACCAGGCTGTGTGTAGCTGTCGATGCTGATTTTAAAAGTGACTAAGTAAATTACATCGGGAAATGAATACTTAAGTCTGAGTGAAAAATACTGTAGCAAGCGTGCAGCATGGAAGAAGAGTCTGGAGACAGAAATCTTAGTTTCTCGGTCGTTAGCCTGTGCTACTTGCTCTTGATAGCACTAGCTTGACCGCTTTATTAGCATTTGCTAACACTACTGATGAACACTACAATGGCTAGAAGGTAACTTCACTGCCGCACTGATGGCACAGACTCACGGTTAAGCTCACGTTGGCCTCTGAGAAGACAGAGGGCGATAAAGTTTTGGTCCCTCCCACTATAAATCAAAATCTGATTGGTTAATTCATCTGTCACTTCCTACATAAACATACACTGCCATGGCCTTCTGTCCCGGCAATGAAGTCCTAACCAATGAGTGAGCCAGCTCTAAACTCTTCTCAGCCAAGAGACAGCAAACAAACAAACAATCTCATTGGAAAACTTGAGTTGAATGTTTTCAGGACAGTAACTCTTTCATTTCTGAAGCAAATTTGATAGAAAATGAAGCCAAATTACAACCCCGATTCCAAAAAAGTTGGGACAAAGTACAAATTGTAAATAAAAACGGAATGCAATAATTTACAAATCTCAAAAACTGATATTGTATTCACAATAGAACATAGACAACATATCAAATGTCAAAAGTGAGACATTTTGAAATTTCATGCCAAATATTGGCTCATTTGAAATTTCATGACAGCAACACATCTCAAAAAAGTTGGGACAGGGGCAATAAGAGGCTGGAAAAGTTAAAGGTACAAAAAAGGAACAGCTGGAGGACCAAATTGCAACTTATTAGGTCAATTGGCAATAGGTCATTAACAGGACTGGGTATAAAAAGAGCATCTTGGAGTGGCAGCGGCTCTCAGAAGTAAAGATGGGAAGAGGATCACCAATCCCCCTAATTCTGCGCCGACAAATAGTGGAGCAATATCAGAAAGGAGTTCGACAGTGTAAAATTGCAAAGAGTTTGAACATATCATCATCTACAGTGCAGAATATCATCAAAAGATTCAGGGAATCTGGAAGAATCTCTGTGCGTAAGGGTCAATGCCGGAAAACCATACTGGGTGCCCGTGGTCTTCGGGCCCTTAGATGGCACCGCATCACATACAGGCATGCTTCTGTATTGGAAATCACAAAATGGGCTCAGGAATATTTCCAGAGAACATTATCTGTGAACACAATTCACCGTGCCATCCGCCGTTGCCAGCTAAAACTCTATAGTTCAAAGAAGAAGCCGTATCTAAACATGATCCAGAAGCGCAGATGTCTTCTCTGGGCCAAGGCTCATTTAAAATGGACTGTGGCAAAGTGGAAAACTGTTCTGTGGTCAGACGAATCAAAATTTAAAGTTCTTTATGGAAATCAGGGATGCCGTGTCATTCGGACTAAAGAGGAGAAGGACGACCCAAGTTGTTATCAGCGCTCAGTTCAGAAGCCTGCATCTCTGATGGTATGGGGTTGCATTAGTGCGTGTGGCATGGGCAGCTTACACATCTGAAAAGACACCATCGATGCTGAAAGGTATATCCAGGTTCTAGAGCAACATATGCTCCCATCCAGACAACGTCTCTTTCAGGGAAGACCTTGCATTTTCCAACATGACAATGCCAAACCACATACTGCATCAATTACAGCATCATGGCTGCATAGACGAAGGGTCCGGGTACTGAACTGGCCAGCCTGCAGTCCAGATCTTTCACCCATAGAAAACATTTGGCGCATCATAAAACGGAAGATACGACAAAAAAGACCTAAGACAGTTGAGCAACTAGAATCCTACATTAGACAAGAATGGGTTAACATTCCTATCCCTAAACTTGAGCAACTTGTCTCCTCAGTCCCCAGACGTTTACAGACTGTTGTAAAGAGAAAAGGGGATGTCTCACAGTGGTAAACATGGCCTTGTCCCAACTTTTTTGAGATGTGTTGTTGTCATGAAATTTAAAATCACTTAATTTTTCTCTTTAAATGATACATTTTCTCAGTTTAAACATTTGATATGTCATCTATGTTCTATTCTGAATAAAATATGGAATTTTGAAACTTCCACATCATTGCATTCTGTTTTTATTTACAATTTGTACTTTGTCCCAACTTTTTTGGAATCGGGGTTGTAGAATTAAATTATAAAAGAATGAAAGAAATTAAATATAACATGAAATGCTCATATATTTGGGCCTTAGACTGTTTTTTTTTTTCCTGTGGAATATACCTATCCAAAAATTTATCACGTTGTGAGAAAAGCACACTTAGATACCAAAAATTTGGACATTTGGCTCCTTACACAACACAGTAAGGTGAGAAAGTAGTCTAAAAAAAAATCTGTTACTTTGGTAATTTTGTTCTTCTAAAATTAGCATGTCAAAGTCCTGCCCATACCAGCATCTGGTCTTCCAAGGCAGTCTCCCACCAAGTACTAACCAGGTTAAGGCACACTGGGTGGCACCAATCTCCATTTCTCTATCCCTTCAGCCTCTCACCTATTACATTGCTAGGGTTACAGCAGGGGTTGGTTTTCTGGTAACTGCAACAGTTTGACTTCCTTCTTGCATCTGTATTGCAGCGTGCCTCACCAAATAGCACCAGTTTCAAGAAGGTCTTTGGTATGACCTGACTACAAGATCTCCCAGTCAAGAGGTGGAAAAGCTAACCACTAGGCCAACTCATCAATAAATTCATGTGTAGGTATGTATTACCCCCTCCTTGAATCGCCACCTTAACTTGGTGGAGGGGTTTGAGTGCCTCAGGGATTCTAAGAGCTATGTTGTTGGGGCAGTTGCCCCTGGTAGGGTCTCCCAAGGCAAACAGATACTAGATGAGAGGTCAGACAAAGAGCGGTTCAAAATGACCCTTATAAAAGGAAAAACAGGTATCCGAGTACACTCGTCCAGACCAGGGATACCGGGGCCCCACCCTGGAGCCAGGCCTGGGGGAGGGTCTTGTCGGCAAATGCCTGGTGGCTGAGCCTATGTCCATGGGGCCTGGCCGGGCCCAGCCCGAATGAGCAATACAGAACCACTCTCCTGTGGACCCACCACCAACAGGAGGTGCCATAAGGGTCCGGTGCACTGTGGATTGGGTGGCAGCCAAAGGCGGAAGCCCTGGGGTACTGATTCCCAGCTGACAAAACTGGCTTTTGGGACATGGAATGTCACCTCTCTGGTGGGAAAGGAGCCTGAGCTTGTGTGTGAGGGTGAGTGGTACTGACTAGATATAGTTGGGCTCACCTCAACACATAGCTTGGGCTCTGGAACCAATTTCCTGGAGAGGGGTTGGACTCTCTTCTTTGCTGGAGTTGCCAAGTGTGAGCGGCACTGGGCAGGGGTGAGGATATTGGTAGCCCCCCAGTTCGGTTTGCTAACATCGGAGTTCTCCCCAGTGAATGAGAGGGTTGTTTCCCTGCATCTTTGGGTCGGGGAATGGTCTCTGACTGTCATTTGCGCTTATGCGCCAAATGGTAGTTCAGAGTACCCGGCCTTCTTGGAGTCCTTGAGTGGGTTGCTAGACAATGCACCATGAGGGGACTCCATTGTTTTACTCGAGAACTTCAATGCTCACGTAGGCAATGACGGTGAGACCTGGAGGGGTCCCTGGAGGGACAATTCAGACCCTGTATAACCAGAGCAGGAGTTTGGTTTGCATTGCCAGCAGTAAGTCGGACTCATTCCCGGTGCATGTGGGACTCTGCTAGGGCTGCCCTTTGTCACTGGTTCTGTTCATAACTTTTATGGATGGAATTTCTAGGCACAGCCAAGGAGCGGATGGTGTCCGGTTTGGTGGCAGCAGGATCACATCTCTGCTTTTTGCAGATGATGTGGTCCTGTTGGCTTCATCAATCTGTGACTTACAGCATGCGCTGGGACGGTTTGCAGCCGAGTGCGAAGCGGCTGGGATGAGGATCAGCACCTCCAAGTCCGTGGCCATGGCGCTCAGCCAGAAATGGGTGGAGTGCCTACTCTGGGTCAGTGGGGAGTTGCTACCTAAAGTGGAGGAGTTTAAGTATCTCAGGGTTTTGTTCACGAGTGAGGGTAAGGGGGAGCAGGAGTTGAACAGATGGATTGGGGCAGCGTCAGCAGTGATGTGGATGCTAAACCGGTCTGTTGTGGTGAAGAGAGAGCTGAGCCAAAAGGCAAAGCTCTCAATTTACTGGTCCATCTACGTTCCCACTCTCACCTATGGTCACGAGCTATGGGTAGTGACCGAAAGAATGAGATCGCGGATACAAGCGGTAGAAATTAGTTTTCTCTGCAGGGTGGCTGGGCTCTCCCTGAGAGACAGGGTGAGAAGATTGGTCATTTGGGAGAGACTCAGAGTAGAACCGCTGCTCCTCCACATCTAAAGGAGTCAGTTGAGGTGGTTCGGGCACCTTGTTAGGATGCCCCCGGACGCCTCCCAAGGGAGGTTTTCTGGGCATGCCCCACCGGGAGGAGACCCCGGGGCAGACCCAGGACACGCTGGAGAGATTACATCTCTCAGCTGGCCTGGGAACACCTCAGTATTCCCCCTGAAGAGCTGGTGGAGGTGGCTGGGGAGAGGGAAGACTGGGCTGCTCTGCTTAGGCTGCTACCCCCGTGACTCGGATCCAGATAAGCAATAGAGGATGGATGGATGGTATGTATTACTGATTTAAGAAAAAAATACTTTTGGTCGACAAAGGAATAAAATCCACCTCCAGTAGCTGAGAAGGATTTGGCATGAACACATGGAAATATACAAATTAATACTGTAAACAACCAATACAAGCAATAAGAAACAAAACACAGATAATGATATTGTTACTCATTCATCACGTTTCTTATTTGTTATCACTGGTAGCTGTGTCACACAGCTCAGGCCTCTCGTGCAGATTTTATTAGACCAGTGTTAAGAGAAATGTCCACATGAAAGCGATCGGCAGCCCAGCCCTGCACTGAACGCTTTAATTGGGCCCTCAGGTTGCCATAAGTAAAAATGATGGGTGCTGGCAATGAGCTGATGAGCTGTATGAGTGATGGTTGTGTGTGAAGGCTTGAGGCTCTGGCTGTGTGTACTGAAGAGAAGTGTGAAGACCACGGTAGGCTTCAGAAAGCTTTCCAACATGTCAGCAGATACAGCTTCCTAATTACATCTGATTCTGAGAGGAACATGAGCTGTTGAACACTGGCAGACATATTTGTGGAAAGTATAGCGGAGGATTGATGACAACACGCCTCGGTTTGCATCAAATTAATTCGAAGGACAATGAACAGAGACAGGTTCTTGTACGAGTTGTAGAGAGGCTTGAAAGGCTGACACTTGTGTGCATGCACACACACACACACTTGTTTCACTATCCTTGTGAGGACCTTCCACTGACATAGTTATTATTGCAGTTAATTAATGCTGTGCCTGCACCTAACCCTAACCTCAGTAATGAAAAGGAAGCTTTTGGGCTCATTTATTTATTTGTTTGTTTGCTTGCTTGTTTGTTTAAAAAAGCCACAACAACAATTTTCTTGTGGGGACCATTCAAACGTCCCCACAAGGTTGAAATTGTCAGATTTTACTTTCCTTTTGGGGACATTTGGTCCCCAGTAGTATGTAAACACACACACAACAGAACTTTATATATGAGTGATTCCACGCTTATGGGTACTGAAATGGGGACATGAACTTATTTTTTAAAAAATTCACCTAAAACCATTTCTTTTTTTACCATCAGGTCACAAAACATGTAATCTTTAATGAATGATATGTTAAAAGATAACTTTAATTTTCTGAGATGTAATAAAAACATATTTATATGCCAAAGTCAGAACGTAACAGAAGTGTTGTGGACATATATATTCTCAATTTTAACAATGTAGAATTACTTTTTGAAACATAGGAAGGTGATGTTTTAGCAAATATAATTAATAAACATGTGTAGTAGAATAAACATACACATTCTTTCAATAAGATTAACATGGTATATAGCTAGATTGTAATTAATTTGTAACAGACGTGAGATGGACAATCGTAACAGAAGTAATGTAACAGACATCATTTTGGAACTCATAGGCTTGACTTTGGCATATAAATATGTTTTTATTACATCTCAGAAAATTAAAGTTATCTTTTAACATATCATTCATTAAAGATTACATGTTTTGTGACCTGATGGTAAAAAAAAGAAATGGTTTTAGGTGAATTTTTAAAAATACAGTTCATGTCCCCATTTCAGTACCCATAAGCGTGGAATCACTCATATATATATATATATATATATATATATATATATATATATATATATATATATATATATAAAATTTGAAGGTCATGATAAGGATTTTTTTTAAGGCTTTGATTTCATCTTAATGGTCTGCTACTCATAGATTTGATTTTCAATTTTTTTTCTTTACCTTATTTTCACCTCAGCAGTTCAAATGAACATAAAGTAAAACTGAAAAAAATTATTACACTCTTTTGAAAGGTGGCTTCGTCAGAACTTATTCCGTATTCGTCTACAACACAGCAGTTCCCCAACAATTACAATTTCTATTTTATATATTTTTTTAAGTTGTACTTTTTGTCTGTTTATAGCTACATTTAACCTTACGGAACATCCAAAAACAATAACTTCAGCAGCTATAAAGAGTAATTCTCAGGTTCACTCTCTTGAAGAAACAGAACTTGTCGTGCGTGACGACTTTGTCATGATGGAAAACTTTACAAACGGTTACAAAGTGCTGACACTGGAGATGCCTTTGAGAAATATGAAATAATCATCTCCCTCCAGAAATCATCACCATATCAAAGATTACTTTGTTTATTTTGTTAAAATCACAAAAAAAACCCACTTATTATTAGCCTATTATTACATTGTTACTACAGAAATGCTAACATGTTAGCATGAGTGCATCAGTGTGATGATACACGGGGCAACTTTTTGGGCAATGTTGCTGGACAATTGTGCTTCGACACTTTCTCACTGAGATTGAGCAACATAATTTCTATCTAAACGATTTTGATCATTTTGGTCAACTTTTTAAGATCATCCAATCAGAGTGCTAGCAGCGAATCACATGACAACTTGAGAGCTTCTGAAATTTTCAACAAAGATGGCGGTGTCTCCGGAAGTGGAGTGAAGAGAAAGAGAGACAACTTATATCTTTTTATGCAGGTAAGTTGTTCTGTGTAACCCCAAAGTGGTGAATTTAACTCATCGAATTCTTAGAAAACCAACAGACATCTATTTTTATGTGTTCAGGTTGTAATCAAGACATTGATTTCTTTTTTTTTTCAGCAAAGTGTAAACAGCTGTTAGCTAACCACCGCTCCACAGAGGTCGAATGGGATTTAGCTCACAAGTGGTGATTTTTGCTAATATAGTTAGCTAAAAGTTATCACTAGGTATGTAGTATGTAGTACTTAATTAGTATTAATTATGCCAATTAGGTAAAATGTCAAATCAGTACAATCTCTTCTTCAAAGTTTCACCAAATGGCTTAATTTTTGTGCAATATAAACCTGATCTTAACTCTGATTTATGCATCATAAAGAAGGAGACATCTATGTTAATTATAAAATATGCATAAATAAGCATTGAATGCCATTCACATCTAACATTCTCTCTCTATCAAAGTAAAAAAGTAATAAAAGATTATTTCTAATCCCCTCTTTGTGCTCTGTAAGCCTTTGTATTTCTCAAAAGTAGGGCCTACTAGTGTTTATATGAAAGACTATAAATGATTATTTTGATTAATATTCACAGCTTTCAAGGCTAACCTCGAAAAAAACTGTGTGAGCCACGTCCAATAAACAATTCATTTTCATTGAATTGAAACTGACACTCGCATTTCCGACTTCTGTTTTTTTAAATCTCATTCCGACCACTAAGATCTCAATATTTTTCATCAAAACAACTACAGTTATATTCTAAAATAGTTACTTATTTACATGAATAGTTTTATTTGAAAAAATAAGTAGGTAAAGCTATGAAAACTCACTTCAAAGTCTCCTGTGAAGCAAAACATCAAAACTAGCAGACGGAAAATTATGCTGAATACTTCATCAGAAACAGTGAAAGCGAGAGAACATTCCTATAAAAATGTTATCACATTGATATACATGAGTAATCCAGTTGGAAACTGATCAGAAGAGAGAGCGAGCCTGACCGCTTTCCCATGACTCAAAAAACACCAGCAGTTTCTCAACATCCCGCGAACAAAGAGTGAACCCTGTTGTATCAACTTCAACCTGCCGTTACTCCCAAAGTACTGAACAGATCTTAATGAGATAAATTTCTTTGGAAAGCAGAGATTATAAGCTTTTTAATGATAGTATTTATGATAGAAAATATTCAAGAGTTAAGCAATGACAGATTTGGAAACTTTGATGAGATGAGCGTCTGCATGGACAATTTTCACAGCATGGCCAGTGAGCATCTGATCTGCCTATACACTACCGTTCAAAAGTTTGGGGTCACTTTGAAATTTCCTTCTTTTTGAAAGAAAAGCACTGTTCTTGTCAATGAAGATCACTTTAAACTAATCAGAAATCCACTCTATACATTGCTAATGTGGTAAATGACTATTCTAGCTGCAAATGTCTGGTTTTTGGTGCAATATCTCCATAGGTGTATAGAGGCCCATTTCCAGCAACTCTCACTCCAGTGTTCTAATGGTACAATGTGTTTGCTCATTGCCTCAGAAGGCTAATGGATGATTAGAAAACCCTTGTACAATCATGTTAGCACAGCTGAAAACAGTTGAGCTCTTTAGAGAAGCTATAAAACTGACCTTCCTTTGAGCAGATTGAGTTTCTGGAGCATCACATTTGTGGGGTCGATTAAATGCTCAAAATGGCCAGAAAAATGTCTCAACTATATTTTCTATTCATTTTACAACTTACGGTGGTAAATAAAAGTGTGACTTTTCATGGAAAACACAAAATTGTCTGGGTGACCCCAAACTTTTGAACGGTAGTGTATGTAGGGTTAACGTTAGCTCTCTTGTGTCAAGTTAAAAGTGATGGGCAGCTCATGAACCCAAGGGCGAAACAGTACAAACTTTGAGATCTAAAAAAGAAATAAAGCCTTTCAGGAACTCTGTCAGCCCCTTTTCCTCCTCAGCAGCCATCTCCTGGCCCATGTCTTTTTTTTCTTTTTTGCTGAGACGAGAATTACGTTTTTGTGATGTATATGTCAGTTATTAGTTATCACATACGCGACTGAGGCTAGTAGCGTTTTTAAAGAGATTTTAAAAAATGTTTTATTAACAGACTAATGTGGTTAGTGTTAAAATAATAGCAAATTATCTTTTGACCAGAGTATCTATTCAGTTTTGCTCCAGAAGTGATACTTACTTGAGTGAAATAAACACTGTAGCCAAAACAAAATTGACCACTGCAAATGTTTCAGTGTCCATCTTTGTGGTGTCTGTCTCTATGATAATAGATTTGCTCTTATCTGATTGGTTGTTGCTAATTGTCTGTTGCCCTAATTAAGCCTAGGTCACAACCGGACGTACGATTTTTTGGCCGTGCGATTTTTGACGTTTCCTAAATCGCTGTGTTTTTTTTTTTTTTGTTCATGGAAAAAGACGCGCGTTGGCCGTAAGTTTGTCTTGCAACCTGAAAAAAATGTAAGCGCCCGTAGAGTTTGCTTGACATGACAAAGAACCTCTGCGGCCAGTCTACGGCTCGAAAATCAGCACGTCACACACGCGCTTTCCGTGCATTTCACACGTGCCCTCCGTGCGTTTCTTGCGTTTTTTGCACGTAGACCGGCCGTAGGAGCACGTACGGCCGGTTGTGACCGAGGCTTTAGTTGCTCTGTGTCTCACCTGATTGCCCGGCAACAATGCCCAAAAATTTCCCCAGTGCATCATCACCTTTAGAGTCAGTGCTCCTGTTCTAGAAAATTAATCAACACCTACTGACCAATCAGATTCGAGAGTCTACCGTAGCAATGCTAGAATAAAGAAGGTTAAGCCGTCGGTGTTGGACATTAAAAGAAAGCAACTTTGTAAGAAAGTAAAAGTTTCTGACAGGATGTGTGTGAGAGAGACAGGATGTGATATGAAACCTGTTAAATCGTGGCCTGCACTGCTATGTCGGAAAGCTCAAGTGTAAACATGTTTAAAGTTGACGGCATATAAAAAAAAACATCGCGAGTGTGAAGCGCGAGGCTTCAGGCCAGCATTGCTCATGAACCTCAGCTGTGCAGTGGCTCTGTGGCAGCTGTGTGTGAGCTTCAGCAGGTTTCATATCACATCCTGTCACACACTCCTTGGCCCGCAGGGACCCATCTGCTGTGCTGCCCGGGACGCCGTTTCAATTAGTCGAATCGATTCTGCGCAGAGCTGGAGTAGAGCGGCGCTATTTTGTCCTTTCTAATTTCATTTCATTCCACCTCCTGACCTTTTCTCCGTTCGCTCCAAACCAACGGCCCCTCCCCCCCACCGGCAGAGAGACCAGACTGTCGGATTTAATGAGGTCGACACTTAGCAAACATATCCCCCTCCAGCTCCAAACACTCTCTCCCTCTCTCCTGGAGTTTTTCCTCTCCCGCTCTCTCTCTTTCCTTCATCTTCTGCTACTTCCTCTAACTGTCTCGAGCATTTTGTCCCTTCTCTTGGAGCAGGGAGGTCTGGCATTTAGATCACATTCACGCTCGGTATATCTGCGTGTCCACTTATTTATTTATCATCTCGTCAAGAATGCATCGGGTTGGCACACCACCAGCTCAGGGACACGGCTCAATTGCAGATGGTGTGAGATGGAACTGGTGAGAGAGGAATACAGAAAGAGGATGAAAAAGATAGAGTGAGGTAGCAAGTGAGACAGAGAGAGAGAGAAAGAGAAGACAGTTACAGAGTGAGACGGAGACAGATAGAAAGACAGACAGACAGAAGGAAGATACAAAGAGAGACAAAATGAGAGGAAAAGAGAGAGATGAGAAGAGAGACAGAAACAGAGATAGGAGAGGACATGGAGAATTAAAAAGATGAAAAAATGGAGTGATAGTTGGACAGACAGAAAGAGAGACTGAGCTATAACAATGAAGACAGACAGGCAGAGGGACAAATGGAGAGCAATAGAGTGAGACAGATATAGTGAGAGAGTTTGAGTAAAAGAAAGAGAAGAGATGAATGGAAAATAGTGAGGGAGAAAGTTAAAGAGAGACAGAAAGACAAAGAAATGGAGAAGAAATTGGATCAAAGAAATAAAGAGATAGAAGGAACGAGAAAGAGAGACATAAAGGATGGAGTAATACAGTATAAAAGAGACCAAAACGGAATGATAGAAAGAAAGATACAAAGAGTAAGAGAGAGGACATGGAGAATTAAAAAGATGAAAAAATGGAGTGATAGCTGGACAGAAGAAAAACAGAGAAAGACAGACTGAGATATAGCAATTAAGACAGACAGGCAGAGGGAGAAATGGAGAGCAAGGGAGTGAGACAGATATAGTGAGAGTTTGAGTAAAAGAAAGAGAAGAGATAGACAGAGAACAGTGAGGGAGAAAGTTAAAGAGAGACAGAAAGACAAAGAAATAAGACTGACATTGAAGGAAAGGGATAGAGAGGCTGAAAGAAAGAAATGGAGAAAAAATGGGATCAAAGAAATAAAGAGATAGAAGGAAAGAGAAGGAGAGATGTAAAGGATGGAGTAATACAGTATAAACAGAGAGAAATGGAATGATAGAAAGGATGATATACAAAGAGTAAGAGAGAGAGGACATGGAGAATTAAAAAGAGGAAAAAATGGAGTGATAGTTGGACAGAGAGGAGGACAGAAAAAGAGACTGAGATATAACAATAAAGACAGACAGACAGACTGAGAAATGGAGAGCAAGAGAGTTTGAGTAAAAGAAAGAGATGAATGGAAAATAGTGAGGGAGAAAGTTAAAAACAGAAAGACAAAGAAATGGAGAAGAAATGGGATCAAAGAAATAAAGAGATAGAAGGAAAGAGAAGGAGAGATGTAAAGGATGGAGTAATACAGTATAAACAGAGAGAAATGGAATGATAGAAAGGAAGATATACAAAGAGTAAGAGAGAGAGGATATGGAGAATTAAAAAGAGGAAAAAATGGAGTGATAGTTGGACAGAGAGAAGGACAGAAAAAGAGAGATATAACAATAAAGACAGACAGACAGACAGACAGACAGACAGACAGACAGATTGAGAAATGGAGGGCAAGAGAGTGAGACAGATATAGTGAGAGAGTTTGAGTAAAAGAAAGAGAAGAGATGAATGGAAAATAGTGAGGGAGAAAGTTAAAGACAGAAAGACAGAGAAATGGAGAAGAAATTGGATCAAAGAAATAAAGAGAAAGAAGGACAGAGAAGGAGAGACTTAAAGGATGGAGTAATACAGTATAAACAGGGACAGAAACAGAATCATAGAAAGAGATACAGAGAGAGAGAGAGAGAGAGAGAGAGAGAGGACATGGAGAATTTAAAAGATGAAAAAATGGAGTGATTGATGGACAGAGAGAAAGATAGAAAGAGACTGAGATATAGCAATAAATACAGACAGGAAGAGGGAGAAATGGAGAGCATGAGAGTGAGGCAGATAAAGTGAGAGAGTTTGAATAAAAGAAAGAGAAGAGATAGACAGAGAACAGTGAGGGAGAAAGTTAAAAAGAGACAGAAAGATAAAGAAATAAGACTGACATTGAGAGAAAGGGAAAGAGAGACTGAAAGACAGAAAGAAAGAGAGCAAAACAGAGAAACTGAGCAAGAAAGATAGACAGACAGGCAAAAGGAGAGAAAGACTGAAAGACAGATTAATGAAAAGAGAAAGACAGAAAGAGATCAAGAAAGATGGAAAAAAGAGAGGCTGAGTGACAGAAGCAGAAAGTAAGTGGATGGAGAGAAAGAGAATGAATCTCAAAAAAAAAATATATATATATATACATACGGTATATGTACAATATTATGACACAGAAAATAAAATAAAGTATGTTTAAAATGATATGCAAATATATTTCTTATTCATACGGCCCGGGTGTAAAGAGATAACGAAATGAAAAACTCGTATGCGTTCACCCTGAAAGGTCAACCCACCGTCTGAATTCCTTCTGGGTTGTGGCGACACAGATGATGTGGTGATGCCATGGCGTGGTGATGTGGCAGCGGGCATTACACACATGGCAGGAGAGTGACACGTTATTCCTCCATCCCCACTGAAAGCCATATCCTCACAAACAAACACAATAATCACCGCCAGGGCCGGCTCCTCCGTCCTGACAGAAAAATGAATTTGGCGAATTTGATAAGCTGCAACGGGGAGCCGTCATTTCTGGCAGGTCCGACTGAGGCATTTGTCACGGGTTCAAAAAACTAATCCCATTTCGAGGAGAACACGCTGCACTCGTGATGAGCACCGATATTGGATTTTGCATGGGCCAGAGAGATGTAAAGAAGAAGAAGAGGAACAAAACAATAACTCAAAGCGTAATTGAAGGATTAGATCGGAGTTAGAAAAGGAGACACTCCGCCAACGTTCTGTCACATCGCAGAGTCGGGATGGAATTTAAAAAAACAAACAAACAAACAAACAAACAAACAAACAAACAAACGAACAAAACAGAACAAAAACGAGGTCTTCTTTCTTTCAAGGTGCGTTTACTTATTTGACGTAGTTTACGCTCGATACTCCAACATGATGCTGACTGTAGTGACAAATCTAAATGAAACGCTTTCACTGCTTTTCTCAAACAGGACGAAACACTTAATCTGTCACAACGGAGTTAAAAACAACGACAGAGCAGGATATGAGATTTATCCCTGGCTATATTTTTATAGCAAGACTGAAAAATTGTTTATTCATGGGCCAGTAGCATAAACATCAGTCACTGTCGCTTATAAAAAGTAACACACATGCACCCAGAAATGAACTCTCTCTCTCTCTCTCTCTCTCTCTCTCTCACACACACACACACACACACACACACACACACACATAACTGAAATCTGCATTTGAATCGGATATCTCAGTCGCTGAGGTGTTTCAGATTTCCAACACTATTTGATTATTTTTATTTGGCTTTTAATTAATGGCACCTCTCAAACTAAACCCACTTGTTCTGTTATAGATTATAGAACAGCCAGTCACCTACTACTGACCTTGCCATTTATTTATTTTTGATTGGATGAAGAATAAAACAGAATTACGTACTTTGACATTGGAGAACGAGAGAGAGAGAAAGGCACCAATGATAATAAGTCATCTTTAACTTGACAACCTTTCGACAGTTATGCGCACACCAGAATAAATTGGTGTATTGACAAAGCTGAAATTATCATATGATCATGAACAAAAGATAGAAAATGTTATCAAACTTGGGCAACATGTCAATAGGTGTCCTGTCTATAATAAATGGCCTTATGTTACTCATGTACACTACCGTTCAAAAGTTTGGGGTCACTTTGAAATGTCCTTATTTTTGAAAGAAAAGCACTGTTCTTTTCAACGATCACTTTAAACCAGGGCTTTGAACCAGAATTTTTTTCCTATTGGTTCGTTCCGAACAGAAACGGAATTTTAACGTTTCCGGTTTTGGGTTCCACCATTAAATAGACGTTCCCGAACCGGTTAGAACAAAAAAATTTCGTTCCCGGAACGGTTAATTACGTTCCCTGTCAGCTGTTTAACAAATGGCTATAAAATTATGTCTCTGTCTCATCCAGCTTAAGCCAAATGTAGGCTAATTCTATTACAACCTTCATTAAATAAGACAAGAAATAATTCAAAACAATTATTATTTCAAATGTTGGCAATTTGGATTCTCAGTATGTCTTCCCATCTACACAAACAGAAAAAGTGCCAAAAATGAAAGATAATTTGTTTAGTGTGTTACCAAAGGCTAGTCAGGCCCTATGCATTGATAGGCTAACAGAGGTTAACGTCATTTAATGTTCGCGAACCTCTCATTAACGTGGACAAATATATTGATATCGTGTTTGAAATTGACGTTTTCGAATAACGATAGACTGCAATATTTACCTCTTATTTAAGATGTGGAGACGTGATAGTAGTCCACCCTCCCGCTCTCTCCATTCAGTCAGCGAACGTCACACAGGAAGTGAACCCCAGCGGGTCATAGAAACTTGAGCAGGAGAAGAATGACTTTTTTATTTGTAGGCTATGGAAACTTTGAGGAACGAAATTAAAACCGGTATTAACCAGTTACCATTATTTTTAATAAGCGTTTCTGTTCCGGAACATAACAAATAATAAAGTTTCTGGTTTCGTTTCTGTTCCATGTGAAATAGAAAAAGTTCCCGGTTTTCGTTTTCGTTCCTTGAACCGGTTCAAAGCCCTGCTTTAAACTAATCAGAAATCCACTCTATACGTTGCTAATGTGGTAAATGACTATTCTAGCTGCAAATGTCTGGTTTTTGGTGCAATATCTCCATAGGTGTATAGAGGCCCATTTCCAGCAACTCTCACTCCAGTGTTCTAATGGTACAATGTGTTTGCTCATTGCCTCAGAAGGCTAATGGATGATTAGAAAACCCTTGTACAATCAAGTTAGCACAGCTGAAAACAGTTTAGCTCTTTAGAGAAGCTATAAAACTGACCTTCCTTTGAGCAGATTGAGTTTCTGGAGCATCACATTTGTGGGGTCGATTAAATGCTCAAAATGGCCAGAAAAATGTCTCGACTATATTTTCTATTCATTTTACAACTTATGGTGGGAAATAAAAGTGTGACTTTTCATGGAAAACACAAAATTGTCTGGGTGACCCCAAACTTTTGAACGGTAGTGTACAGTCACCGGTCACTTCATAAGGTACAACCACATATACATCCACCTGCTGTTTGATGCGGTTCTCTAATCAGCCGATCCCTTGACAGCAGCACAATGCATCAAATCATGCAAATACAAATCAAGAGCTTCAGTTAATGTTCACAATGTTCAAACATCAGAATGGGAAAAATTGCGATCTCAAAGTGTGACTTTCTTTCTTTCACTGCGGCATGGGTGTTGGTTTGAGCCAGATGAGTATTTTTGGTTTGAGTATTTCAGAAACTGCTGATCTCCTCCTGAGGTTTTCACACACAAACAACAGTCTCTAGAGTTTACACAGACAGAATGGTGCAAAAAGCAAAAAAAAAACATCGAGTTGAGTGAGTGACAGTTCTGTGGGTGGAAACAAACGCCTTATTGATAAGAAAGGTCAGAGGAAAATGGACAGATTGGTTCGAGCTTTTTTGCCAGGAAGGATATACCAACTCTTTACAACCGTGGTGAGCAGAAAAGCATCTCAGCATGTAACAGCTAAACATCACATTGGGTTCCAGTCCTGCAGCCAAGAACAGGAATCTTAGAATCAAGAACAAGTTCCGATTAAAATGCTGTGCTCACTCTAGGACCCAAATTATTTTAGCGAAAAGTGCTAAAGACTCAATTTTTTTCTTTAGCAATTTGCAATTTTGCTTAGCAAGAAATGCTAAAAGAACAATTTTCTTTTTAGCAAAGTAATTTTTTTTAGCAAGATATGTTATACTTCTAAATGTTTCTTGCACTGACATCTCATCTCATCTCATTATCTCTAGCCACTTTATCCTTCTACAGGGTCACAGGCAAGCTGGAGCCTATCCCAGCTGACTACGGGCGAAAGGCGGGGTACACCCTGGACAAGTCGCCAGGTCATCACAGGGCTGACACATAGACACAGACAACCATTCACACTCACATTCACACCTACGCTCAATTTAGAGTCACCAGTTAACCTAACCTGCATGTCTTTGGACTGTGGGGGAAACCGGAGCACCCGGAGGAAACCCACGCGGACACGGGGAGAACATGCAAACTCCACACAGAAAGACCCTCGCCGGCCACGGGGCTCGAACCCGGACCTTCTTGCTGTGAGGCAACAGCGCTAACCACTACACCACCGTTGCACTGACATAATATTGAAAAATGAATTGTTATTGTAGTTTGTTGGTGTTTCAATAGTGTTTGCAAGCTTGTTTCCTGCCTTTGTCTTTCCATGTTCTTGATTTATGTTCATAGCATGCTTATTTATTCTTGAATCCTCTTATTTTGATCCTTTCATCAACTGTATATATGTAATGAAATTGTGTGTTTAATATAACCCGCTTAATCTGGTTTACGGAGTCCATATTTTTCATTATAATTATATCTAACATCTGGTGTGATGTGCTTTGCATTCTTTGCTATCTATGCACCTTTTAGCCCTTAGTCACCCTCTGTAGTATGCTGTCTGGCTGTGTAACATAACTGCACGGTGAGTGGCTTCCAACTCTATCAGGTCATGTATAAATTTGAACTGGCCAAGTTGGCCTGGCCAACATCAGTGTCGGACTTGACCAATATCAGTGGCTGGCCTTGCTAATATATTAATTTTATTTTTTATTTTATTTTTTTCAAAATTCTATTTTAACATCTCAACCACTGGTATTGCCTCGTGTGTGTGTGTGTGTGTGTGTGTGTTCATGATTGAGATGTGTGTATGATTGGGATTGTATGGGTATATGTGTGTGTGTAATTGGGATCCGTGTGTGTGTGTGTTTAGGGGAGAGGGGTATCTTTATGGGTAGGATGAAGGGAGCTCAGGGAGTTAAAATCAATGGTTGTTTCTTATAAATTAATCTCATAACCCAAATATAATGATATTCACCATTAATTTCTCCAATGAAACACTTGCAGTCAAAACTTTGAACCATGTGTGTCAAAACGCTCTGAAAACAAGGTACACTTGGTCGATATATCCTGGTTCATCTGTGAGTTCTTCCAAAGTTCTGCCAGGGTTGATATTATGTAGAAAATACATCTTTAGAATGGTTATATCGTGTTTTTATCCCTAACTGAGAAAGCTAACAGAATATTCTAATATGTTATCTCACTTTTTAGATAAGTTTTTGTCATACGTAAAGTCGGATAATTTATTTTAAACAAACCTCGCTATACTCTTGTTCACTAATGAGCGAGAATTGCCGACATTATCAGCGCAACTCGGAAATTGATCATTTTATATGTAAGGTCCAATGCTATTGGAAGACGTAATTTGCGGTCAACCAATAAGAAGCTTCGAAACTCGGGGGCGTTGGTTATAAATCAAAACATCGAAGATGGACGCGAAAGGTACTGTTTATCTTGAGAAATCGCAATTGTTTGATGGATTTTGCTTAAACTTTAAATGACTTTCGCATAAAACGCGAATACAGATGATTTTCTTTTCGCAAATTGGAATAAAACTTCGCAACTTGCGGACATGCGAGCGGCTAGTGTGAGCCCAGAAATGGCCAGTGAGTGTATGCAAATTATTTTGTTGTAGTAATGCGTTCCATATTAGGTTTATATTAAACAGATTAAAAAAAAACAACAACATGCAATTACTGATATGGTGACATTTTATTTGAGGGTAGGTTGAGGTAAAAGTTTTTGGAAGGAGTCTCCAGTGTCAGTGATTTGTATGAATCAGAGGTAAAGTTTTCCACCACCCAGTCTAACAGGAAATAAATAAATAAATAAATAAAAGAAATATAATGTCACCCACAATAGACTGGACTTAATACTTGTGGATAAGTCAAAAAGGAGATGGACTCTGACTGACATTGCTGTTCCATGGGACTCCAGTGTGGAGATGACAGAGAAAATGAAAGTAGGAAGATACCAAGGCTTGGATTTTCATATAAAAAGAATGCGCAATGTTGAGACAGAGGAAATACCTGTTGTAGTGGGAGCACTAGGAACTGTATCAAAGAACCTCCAACAGTCAGTTGAAGCATTAGAAATCATCGCAAGTATCCAGATGACGGCATTGTTAGGAACAGCAGGGATAATACGCAGAGTGATAAATTTCTGAGCCAAGGGCCTTGGCTGAAATTCATATAAACGCTACCCAGATTTAAACTGGTGATTACAAGACAGACATAATAATAATAAGTAAAAAAAAAGCATTTGCATGCCACAACTTCTATATGTTGAATATCAATATTTAAATAATATTGGCTGGCGTTGAGTGGTATATCAGATCTATTCCATTCAGCTAGCATGATATTGAACAAGTCGAAGACAAGTAGCTGAATGGAATATATCTGATATACCACTCAATGCCAGCCATTATTATTATTATTATTATTATTATTATTATTATTATTATTATGGGCGGCACGGTGGTGTAGTGGTTAGCGCTGTCGCCTCACAGCAAGAAGGTCCTGGGTTCGAGCCCCGGGGCCGGCGAGGGCCTTTCTGTGCGGAGTTTGCATGTTCTCCCCGTGTCCGCGTGGGTTTCCTCCGGGTGCTCCGGTTTCCCCCACAGTCCAAAGACATGCAGGTTAGGTTAACTGGTGACTCTAAATTGACCGTAGGTGTGAATGTGAGTGTGAATGGTTGTCTGTGTCTATGTGTCAGCCCTGTGATGACCTGGCGACTTGTCCAGGGTGTACCCCGCCTTTCGCCCATAGTCAGCTGGGATAGGCTCCAGCTTGCCTGCGACCCTGTAGAAGGATAAAGCGGCTAGAGATAATGAGATGAGATGAGATGAGATTATTATTATTATTATTATTATTAATATAACACATACACGGGCGGTAAGGTGGTGTAGTGGTTAGTGCTGTCGCCTCACAGCAAGAAGGTCCGGGTTCGAGCCCCGTGGCTGGCGAGGGCCTTTCTGTGCAGAGTTTGCATGTAGTCCACGTGGGTTTCCTCCGGGTGCTCCGGTTTCCCCCACAGTCCAAAGACATGCAGGTTAGGTTAACTGGTGACTCTAAATTGACCGTAGGTGTGAATGTGAGTGTGAATGGTTGTCTGTGTCTATGTGTCAGCCCTGTGATGACCTGGCGACTTGTCCAGGGTGTACCCCGCCTTTCGCCCATAGTCAGCTGGGATAGGCTCCAGCTTGCCTGCGACCCTGTAGAACAGGATAAAGTGGCTAAGGATAATGAGATGAGATGAGATAACACATACACGTTCCTTTTGGGTGTTCAACGCATCTTTCTCTTCCAAAATTCTCTCAAAATCTTCCATATTTAACAAAGCAAACCTGGTGGCCATGCTTGTTTACAAATTGTCCCAGTCGCTCGCTAGCATGGAAGTTTTACATCTCCGACATGTGATGTCATGTTGTCTTGACAACCATGCAGTATCGTAAACCATATTCAACGCTCATGCTCCATTGGGTAGAGTGACGTAATACACGTAGGATAAACAGTATGCTAACAATATTGCATGCTATCAAACCAAATGAATGAAACCTGCTAGAAGGGAATAGAACACATTTTTATTCCATCGACAAAGTGTCCTGTATGTATAATAATCTGGCATGTTCAAGCATATATTACATAGCAATGAATCAAACTTTTAGTTAAATTCTCTGTATGCAACATTTTGTGCCAATGTATTTTAATGACGCCCACCTCTACCACTAGGCTATTAGAATATGATTAATATGTCACAAAAAAGTTACCTCTTTTATAAACATATTGTGCTGTTCTCACTTCATGGTTAAAGTTTGTGCTTTTAAGGCCATATTATTAAAATTCCAAGACTTCTTTTCTTCTCTGCAAACCCAATCAGGAATTTAAACTTTTAAACTTGATATGTTAAGTACTTATACCCTGGTGTCCCATACAGGGTGTAATCCTGCCTTCCGACCAGGATGGAGCAATTACTGAAGATGAACGACTGAATATTTTGGTGTAAAACTTGTAAATATCATGCAAATAAGCTATTTATAAAATGAATTTGTTTTATTTCCTGAAATAACCCTTGCTTTATTAATGCAACATCTCCACAGTAGACATTGTCCTTTGTTTGTTCTTGTCCTTATGTCCTTATTTATCTTGAGAAATTTTCCACTGTGGAATTCATGCAGATTAATACATAGAGCAC
The DNA here is from genome assembly GCF_027579695.1 of Neoarius graeffei. NCBI lineage: Eukaryota > Metazoa > Chordata > Actinopteri > Siluriformes > Ariidae > Neoarius > Neoarius graeffei. The sequence goes on from NC_083574.1 coordinate 10,517,153, forward strand.
TCTGAACACACCGTTTTAAAGTAAAACCAATTTGCACACTTTCCAGCAAACTGAAGTTATTTGCAATAAGATAGGGGAATGCCGATAATGTATGCAAGAGTAGTGCCTTGCTTAGAGTGTGCCGAAGCTTAAAAACACACTGCAGTCTGGCTTGTGATATTTTTACCATCACGTTGGGTCTCAATGGTGCCTGTCATCACTTCAATGGTGCACGTCAACACAATAACCGCTGCCCGTGGGCCAGACACCTCCCACAGACATACCACCTGCATGCACTGCATACTCTAATATTCTCTCTACATTTCATTCGCTTATAAATTTCAGACAATGACGCGTCGTCCTACCATCAGGTGGGAGGCGAACCGAGCCATGACATGGTGTGAGAACAATGACCGCATCCTCCAAAGCCAAGGAACGGAGTCTATGAATTCCTAAATCACAAAAAGCTTGTTAGAATCAGCAACTAACCAGCTTGTCCACGTGGGACCAAAACATGACCACCATCATCAAAAAAGGACTCCAGAGAATACTGAAGATGTATAGATTAAAGTGACATAGTCCTGCTTTGCAATCATCCAAAGCATCCTGGCATCCTCCATCACTGTCTGCTACAGCAATACTGACTCACACACCAAAAGGAAACTTCAACAGATTGTGGGGGAAAAATAATCAGACACCATCTTCCATCAATGCCGTCAGTACATCATATACATCAGAGCTTTAAAAATGTACTCTGACCCCTCCCACACCAGTACACCTCATATTTCAGCTCCTTCCCTCCGGCAAATGAGACAGACTCCCAATGACTCAAACAAGCCACTTCACTCATAACTGCTCTTCAGAAGCTGCTGCTTCTTTCAATTTGAAATGCCGTAATGTTGGCACAGAGTATACTCAATCACTGTGTTAAATCTGCATGCATAATTCTGTTCAGAGTAATGTATAGTCATTACTGTTATGCATATACGTCAATGTACCACGAGTTGGCCCAGTGGTTAGAGTGTCCATGTCTTGATCGGGAGATTGCGAGTTCTACTTGCGGTCGGGTCATACCAAAGACCATCATAAAAATGGTACCTGCTGCCGTCTGGTAAGGCACACTGCAATATAGATGCAAGTGGGGAGTCAAGCTCTCGCAGTTACCAGAGGACTAACCCTCCACTGTAACCCTAGCTGTATAGACGAGAGGCCTAGGGCTGGGGAGCTCGGTGCCACCCGATTACATGGTGCAGGAAGAACTTTAGATATACATCAATGATGAGTGCTGCAAGTGCTTTCGGTTCATCTGTACTACATACACATTTTCTAAACTTGTAATCAGTATTACACAATGAGGCTTGTTATTCTATCCACATTCCCTGGATATGAGCAATCACACATTCTGATTGGCTACTCGAATACAAGGATATCAGCTCATATACTGTGACTAGCGAAAAACAAAATGGTGGAGCGTGTTGCTGAACCAACTGAAGACGAAATGAAAACTCTACTCAAAAACAAAATTGCTACTGTCATTTCACTGGTTTGTTGACATTCTCAGCGGAAATGATTTTGTCTGAGGTTTTGTATAAAGTTTGTATTTATCAAATTTATAAAAAATAAAAATAAAAATGCTCTGTTTCTCAAAATCCAGTGAATGTGGATATAATAAAACAGCTATTCCACTCCATCTCGTTGTACATGGCTTATAGCCAACTCAGCTATCAGCTCATGTATGACTCGATTTCGTGGAATAACTTAATTATTCTATCCACATTCACTGGATATGAGTAATCACATGCTCTGATTGGCTACTCTACTACTAGGCTATCAGCTCATATACCGTGAGTAGAGAAAAACAAAATGGCGGAGCGTGTTGCTGAACCAACTGAGGACGAAATAAAAACTCTAATCGAAAACAAAAGCCCAAAACATACAAAAAAAGCAACAAAATATGGACTAAAAGTATTTGATGGGAAGAATGTCTCTATTATTTTTCAAGAATTATTATTACAGCATTTTTCATAAACTGGTACTGTGATTTCACCGGTTTGCTTATATTCTAAGCGGAAATGATTTTGTCGGACGTTTTGTACAAAGTTTTTATTTATTGAATTTGCAAAAAATAAAAATGCTCTGTTTCTCAAAATCCAGTGAATGTGGATAGAATAAAACATTTATTCCACTCACTCTCATCATTCATGGCTTATAGCCAACTCAGTGCTACGCGTCTCGTCGTCTATCAGCTCATGTACGACTCGATTTCGTTGAATAACTGTTAATTATACATTCTATGCAAGTATGCAAACACACCCACAAGTGAACAAGTTGACACAATTATTTTACTTAGATATACTACATGGCCAAAACTATGTGGACTTCTAACCATCATATCCATACATGAGCCTTCCCCAAAGGGTTGCCACAAAGCTGCACTCTCAGAAAATAAAGTACATTATTGTACCTTTAGGGGTACAATGGCTCGTCACTGGATCAGTACCCTCTAAGGCACTTATTTGTACCCTTTATGTACTGCTTGGGAACATATATGTACCTTTTGGGCCCTAAAAAGGTACACATTGTTACCTTGAGGTCCAATAATGAGCCCTAGGGGGGTACATTAGTGTAGATTGTACCGTGGGGGACGGAATTGGATTCCTACTGTACCCCTATTTCTGACAGTGTGGAAGAACAAAATTGCATTGATTGATTTTGTATGTTGTAGGATTACAAGGGCCCCAAACTGGCTCCAGCACGACAATGCGCAAGTGAGTTCCATAAAGACATGGTTCACCAAGGCTTATCAAGGTTCATGTCTGAGTTCAGAAGTAATCATTTGTTCAAATGCAAATTGTGAATTTGTGCATGGAAAGTGACCATGCAGTACTCTGACTTTTCAAGGACTGGGAACTAGGAAATAAAGACACTGTACATGGAAGCTCAACAATATCAGGCACGACTAAATATGCTAGCTAGTAAATATCTGATATGTACATGAATTGTGACAAAACCATTCGGATTCTCAATCTGTTCCTCAGTTGTTTTGGGAACCCAGTAAGCTAAAGCCAAGTGAACGCTACACAACTTTCAAAATCCGAGAACCAAATTTCTTCTCCCAGTGCATGATTCTGTATACTTGTGATCTGTCTTCCTGTAAGCATAGTGGTATGTACACTATATGAGTGATCTTGGACAAGGTTCACACACTACATGATCTTTCACCTGCAGAAATCTGTCAAAGTGCACCTAAACCCACTTTCTCACAAAAAATAAGCAGCTTTCTATTCTATTCCTGGATATGACTTTGTCAAGATGGAGCCTGAGCAACTGTTTGTGCCATGAAGTTGTGATTGCATGAAAAATGAAATAAAATATTAATAAAAATGTATGTGAGCTTGTTTACAGCTTATTTGAAGAAGAAGAACCACAGCAACAACAACTTTATTCAATACTCATACACTTGTGAAATTTCTCTCTGCATTTAACCCATCTGAAACAGTGACCACACACACGTGAACAATGAGCACATGCACATACCCAGAGTATTGGGCAGCCATGCTACAGCACCCGGGGAGCAGTTGGGGGCTAGGTGCCTCACTCGAGGGCACCTCAGCCTAAGGCCGCCCCATGTTAACCTAACCATAAGTCTTTGAACTGTGGGGGAAACCGGAGCACCTGGAGGAAACCCACACAGACACGGGGAGAACATCCAAACTCCACACAGAAAGGCCCCCATTGGCCACTAGGCTCGAACTCAGAAGCTTCTTGCTGTGAGATGACAGTGCTAACCACTACACCACCGTGTTGCCCAGTTTATTTTATAATTTATTTGCTGCTCTTGAAAGGTCCACGGCACAGGCACCCCACACAACTGTTCAGGTTTTCATCTTGCTTCTCATGAAGGTTTGTAAACTGTTTATACCCTGTTACCTTGGTGATTTTACCATGAGCTGGCTTAGTGGTTAGCATGTCTGCCTCTTGACCGGGAGATCGCAAGTTCTACTTGCGGTCAGGTCATACCAAGGACCATTATCAAAACAGTGCCTACTGCCATCTGGTGAGGCAGGCTGCAATACAGATGAGAGTAGGGAGTCAAACTCTTGCGGTTACCACAGGACCCCCCACTGTAACTTGAGCTATGTAATAGGTAAGAGGCTGAGGGCTACTGAAACGGAGATCAGTGCTGACCAATGCACCTCAAGGGCTTGGATAGCACTGGGACAGGAGACTGCCCGGGAAGATCAGGTCCTGGCATGGGAAGAGACTTTGACCTTGGTGATTTTGTCACTTTGCCTGTTGATACAGATTCCAGGTTAGTCACTTCAGAAGTTTTTGTATAGAACGAGCCTGCTTTTGCATTCTCAAATCTTGAAACTTGCACTTCAGAAATGGAGGCATCCATCCATCCACTTACGTTTCGTGCATGCCTACATCTTGTTTGCAGTGTAAATTCTCTTTAAGAGCTCCAGAAGTTTTAAGAGCTAAACCACACATGTAGAACTTTCACTAAACAACTCAAGAATGGATGATGAAACTGAGAGCTAATGCTGGGCCTGTTCAGTCAGCAAAGACTCCAGTCCTGATTTCCTCCATCCCCTGTGCCCTTCTGTGTCTGCATCTGCTCTTTCTGTTCCATTAAATCCTTTCATTATGGCCAAATGTATTTGTGGCCAGGTGATATTTACGTACGCTAATACGCATGCCAGATGCTCATGTGCCAGCGCTGGCTAAGACCAGTCCTGCAGCTGGCAGTGTACCCATTCTTATCATCCTCTCATCATGGACAAATTCCCTGCTCTCTCCTCACTCTCACCATTTTGTTTAGCCATTGTTGCGTTGTTGACAACATGTGGCAGAGATACTGAGCAAATGAATAATATTCCCAGTGGTCCCAACGGCTTGGTTGAGTACTCATGACCATCTTGTCTATTAATCTAATTCGGAATTGGACTGGCTGTAAAAGGAACAGGTGTGGAACTAGAGATGGGGTATAGATGACATGGATTATTAACGAGAACCTGGACGGCTTTAGATTCATTCGTGGTTTGTAACTCGGTCCATATGTCACAGTGGAGAAACACAACACATTCCAGAGACAGCAGATTTGCCATGACCTTGTGTAAAGTATATGGAAAAATTATAAATTATGAGTTGATTTTTCAACAATGTTGCTTTCTATCCATGTGCCTTTTTTTAATTAAAGTGTAATTTAGATTGCTGAATATAACATCTACAAATATGTACCTACACAATTTATTCTTACCATAACCACTTCTCTAACCACAACCATAACCATACACGTTAGTATGTTTTTAATTAGCAAAGGTTTACATGGCATAACCAATTTAAATACGAACTCAGTCTTAGCAATGCTAACTTTATCACTAAGGTCAGTAATGTATTTGACACATTACAATAACGTTAGGCTGTAATGCTACAAGTAATCCATTTAAATGGTGTTGTTTTTACCATGCTTACAAGAAGATTCAATATGAACAACAGTTATAATTGTCTTTCTTTTTTGTTTGTTAAAATTTTCAATGTTGTCATTTTCTCAATATAATGCGACCTGTTAAAGTTAGCAGTTTATGCTAGGCGTAAATACAGTGCCACTGTAGTCATACAGAGTATTTCCTTCCTAACATACCAACACATCTGAGATAAATGTTGATAATCCTTGTTATTTTATCTTGTTTCCATAGTTCTTATATCTTTACATTGTCCAGAAAAGACCCAACAGTGCCTGCTAGCTAGCTAATATAGCTTGCTTCAATCATTAACGAGTGTTAAAGCAACATTTCGAATGCAAAATAATTATTACAATATTTTCAGAAAATATATTCAGAAAATAAGACAGATAGAAATAACTTGAAATAAAATCAGACCATTTTAAAAATAATAAGAGCTGAATTTCTATAAAAGAAGGAAATATTCACTTGAAAATTTTTTTACATTTTTATTTAAAATTGACAAAACACTAAAAGTTGACTTTTTTAAATAAAGTGGAACATTTCAGTTAATATGTAAAGTTTACGTAAAGTCCTTTTTTAATTGAATCAAGATTTAAATATAACTTCTTTTTTATAGATTTAACCTCTTTTTAAAGTTTACAATTTCATTTAAAGTTGACCTCTTTTTTAAGTTTATTGGTTTTGTTTACATTTGATATACAAGAATAAGGGAGATATACAGAGCTGCAGTAATAACAGAGGAATAAAATTGATGAGCCACACCATAAAGTTACAGTGCCTTGAAAAAGTATTCATACCCCTTGAACTTTTTCACATTTTTCCACCTTACAACCACGAACTTAAAAGTTTTTTATTGAGATTTTATGTGATAGACCAACACAGAGTAGCACATAATTGTGAAGTGAAATGAAAATGATAAATGGTCTTCAAAATTTTAAACAAATGAAAAACTGAAAAATGTAATGTGCATTAGTATTCAGCCCCCCCTGCGTCAATACTTTGTAGAGCCAACTTTTGCTGCAATTACAGCTGCAAGTCTTTTGTGGTATGTCTCTACCAGCTTTGCACATCTAGACACTGAAATTTTTGCCCGTTCTTCTTTGCAAAATAGCTCAAGCTCAGCCAGATTGGATGGAGAGTGTCTGTGAACAGCAGTTTTCAAGTCTTACCACAGATGCTTTAGGATTTAGGTCTGGACTTTGACTGGGCCATTCTAACACATGAATATTCTTTGATCTAAACCATTCCATTGTAGCTCTGGCTGTATGTTTAGGGTCATTGTCTTGCTGGAAGGTGAATCTCCTTCCCAGTCTCAAGTCTTTTGCAGCCTCCAACAGGTTTTCTTCCAGGATTGCCTGGTATTTAGCTCCATCCATCTTCCCATCAACTCTGACCAGCTTCCCTGTCCCTGCTGAAGGAAAGCATCCCCATAGCATGATGCTGCCACCACCATGTTTCACAGTGGGGATGGTGTGTGCAGGGTGATGAGCAGTGTTAGTTTTCCACCACACACTGCGCTTTGCATTTAGGCTAAAAAGTTAAACTTTGGTCTCATCTGACCAAAGCACCTTCTTCCACATGTTTGCTGTGTCCCCTACATGGCTTCTGGCAAACTGCAAACGGGACTTCTTATGCCTGTCTTTCAACAATGGCTTTCTTCTTGCCACTCTTCCAAAAAGGCCAGATTTGTGGAGTGTACGACTTATAGTTGTCCTGTGCACAGATTCTCCCACCTGAGCTGTGGATTTCTGCAGCTCCTCCAGAGTGATCATGGGCCTCTTGGCTGCTTCTCTGACCAGTGCTCTCCTTGCTCGCTCTGTCAGTTTAGGTGGACGGCCATGTCTTGGGAGGTTTGCAGTTGTGCCATACTTTTTCCATTTTTGAATGCTGGATTGAACAGTGCTTCTTGAGATGTTCAGAGCTTGGGATATTTTTTAATAACCTAACCCTGCTTTAAACTTCTCCAGAACTTTATCCCTGACCTGTCTGGTGAGTTCTTTGGTCTTCATGATGCTGTTTGTTCTTCAGTGTTCTTTAACAAACCACTGAGGCCTTCACAGAACAAATGTATTTATGCTGAGAGTAAATTACACACAGTAGGACTCTATTAACTAATTAGATGACTTCTGAAGGCAATTGATTGCACTGGATTGTATTTAGAGGTATCAGAGGACAGGGGGCTGAATACTAATGCACACCACATTTTTCAGATTTTTATTTGTTTAAAATTTTGAAGACCATTTATCATTTTCGTTTCATTTCACAATTATGTGCTACTCTGTGTTGGTCTATCATATAAAATCTCAATAAAAAACTTTTAAGTTCGTGGTTGTAAGGTGGAAAAATGTGAAAAAAGTTCAAGGGGTATGAATACTTTTTCAAGGCACTGTATGGAAAAGGGTATTGGAGGCGAGATTGAGAAGAGAGGTAGCAATCTGTGAACAGCAGTACAGGTTTAGCCAAGGAAGAGCACGTCGGATGCAATTTTTGCTTTAAGAATGTTAATGGAGAAGTACAGAGAAGGCCAGAGAAAGCTACATTGTGTGTTCGTAGACCTGGAGAAGGCATACGATAGAGTGCCGAGAGATGAGTTCTGGTATTGTATGAGAAAGAGTGGAGTGAATGAGAAGTATATTAGAGTGGTGCAAGACATGTATGAGAACAGTGAAACAGCTGTGAAGTGTGCAGTTGGAACGACTGAATGGTTCAAGGTGAAGGTGGGACTCCATCAAGGATCTGCTTTGAGTCCTTTCTTGTTTGCCATAGTGATGGATAGCTTGATGGACAAAGTGAGGCAAGAGTCACCATGGAACATGATGTTTGCGGATGATATTGTGATATGTGGTGAAAGTAGAAAGGAGGTTGAGTTGGGTTTGGAGAGATGGAGGTATGCATTGGAATGAAGAGGAATGAAGGTGAGCAGTAGCAAAACAGAATACATGTGCATCAATGAGAATGGGGATGAGAGTGTAGTGAAGATGCAAGGAGTAGACATAAAGAAAGTTGGTGAATTCAAGTACCTGGGGTCAACTGTGCAGGAAAATGGGGGCTGCGATAGTGAGGTGAGAAAGAGAGCGCAGGCAGGGTGGAGCAGGTGGAGAAGGATTTCGGGATTCATTTGTGATCGGAAAGTCCCAGCAAAAGTGAAAGGTAAGATGTATAAGACAGTAGTGAGACCAGCTGTGATGTATGGATTAACGAAGAGACAGGAGGCAAAGTTGGAGGTGGCGGAGTTGAGGATGTTAAGGTTTGCGATGGGAGGTTGGAAAGGATAAGGAACAAGCACATCAGAGGGACAGCACATGTGGAGAGCTTGGGAATTAAGCTAAGAGAGATGAGACTGAGATGGTATGGGCACATCCTGAGAAGAGATGCAGAGCATGTGGGAAGGAGAATGTTGAGGATGGAGCTGCCAGGCAAACGAAAATGAGGAAGGCCAAAGAGGAGATACATGGATGTGGTGAGAGGGGACATGATAGTGGCAGGTGTGGTAGAGAAGGATGCGGAAGACAGGGAGCAATGGAGACGAAAGATCCGCTGTGGTGACCCTAGTGAAAAATAAATGTGCTAAGTGTACTAAAATTTAGCATACTTTTGTGTACTTGAAGCCACACACATCAATACTTCAAGTGTGTTTATGATTAGTTAACTTGAGGCATGCTGTTTTGGAACAACTAATTTTGTACTAAATATATTTTAATTGTAATTAAATTGTAGAAAAGTGCAACTTGAAGTGTATTTAGTGTACTTTTATGTGCTAAAGTGGAAAACTTAAAGTATATTTTGTATACTTTAAGTATATGACTTTATATCTACTAATATATGCTTAATTAGTACTTTATTTGTATTATAAGTACCTTAAAAATTAGTACACTTTAGAAATTACACATAACTTTCACTTAAAGTATATTTTAGTATAATATATTTCTATAAAGTGTAATATAGTATAATTATTTTAAAGTGTGTTAAAAGTGTTAGCGTGAAAGTGTGATGTTAGTATACTTTTTATATATTTACAAAAAGTACAACTTGTGTAAGTACATTTTCAATATACTATTGAAAATATGAATATACTTTAAATACAATAAAGTAATTTTTTTTTCACCAGGGGACCCCTAATCGGGAGCAGCCAAAAGAAGTTGTTTTTATTTACATTTGACTGCTCATTTAAAGTTTACAATTATTTTAACCAGCTGACTATTTTTAGTTAACAATAACTTCTTTTAAGTCAACTGTTTTGATTCAAATTTGATTTTTTTTAAGTTGAAAACTTTAAGTTAATAGTTTTTTTATTTAAAGTTGACTTCTTTTTTAAAGTTGATTTTTTTTTTAAGTTCACCTAAATACTGTTTTGATTTAAAATTGGCCATTTATTTCAAGTTGACAATTTTTTTAACAAATTGACCATTTTTAGTTCAAAATCACGTCTTTTAAGTCCACTGTTTTGATTCAAATTTGATTGTTTTAAAGTTGAAAACTTTAAGTTGATAGTTTTTATTTAAAGATGACTTCTTTTTTAAAGTTGATTTTTTTTGTTGTTGTTTAAGTTGACCTTTTAAAAAATATTGTTTTGATTTAAAACTGGCTGTTTATCTCAAGTTAACAAATTTGTTTTAAAAATTAGACTTTTTTTAAATTGAATTTTGACTTCTTCAAACGTGATTTTTATTGCAGTACTTTTTTAAAGATGATTGTTTTTACTTAAAGTTGACTTTTTTCATGACTTTTCTCTTTAAAATAAATTTTTTTTAAGTTAAACTCTTTTTAAAGTTTGCAGTTTTTATTTAAAATGGAATACTTATTTAAAGTTGACTTTTTAATCGATTTAAACAAAACAAGCTTGCCTCTTTTTAAGTTTTAAAAAAGTTTTCAAGGTTTTTTTTTTCATTTTTATTTAAAGGTAACTTTGTTTTTCAAAATTTTCTGTATTTTATTTAAAAGTTGACCTTAAATCACATTTCTGAGGTTGTATTTCTGAGCTGCTCAACAAAACAGTAGCTTACTTACCGTATAAATTAGAGAATCAAGCATTTTATATCTGTAATTGTTGGTTTTCTTTACTGCAGTAACATTTTAATGTTTTATAAAGCAGCTATGGATAATGAGATGAGATGAACTAATATAATAACTAGTGTCCATCTTGTATGTCTATATTGTAGGCTACTCTACACTTCTCTACACTGCTAAAAATTGACCCATACGTACCGTACAACACGTCTCACCTTTTCACTGCTATCTGTTTATCACTCCTTTCTTTACGTCCAACAGCCATTATTGTCATGCGTAGTGTTTTCTTTCTAACCAGGTTATTCTACAGCAGGATATTTTCAGGATAGCGCTGTCTTTTATGCACTTTGCTTGAAATTTGAAACGTTTTAACTTAAAAACCACCTGATGCACTGCAAAACACACCATCAAAGGGAAGCCATGGCCTAAAAGTTAGAGAAGCAGCTTTGAAACCAAAAGGTCACCAGTTCAATTCCCTGGACCAACATGAATGGCTGAAGTGCCCTTGAACAAGGCACCTAACCTCCTACTGCTCCTCAGGCTGCTTTGGGTATGCTGTATGTGTCTCTGGATAAGATGTCTGTAATGTAATCTTAGCAAGTTAGAATATCATGACAATGATGTTAAATTTCCTCGAAGAATAATACAAAGCATCAACTCTGAGATTATTAAACCTAGTTCTAGATCGTAACCAACTTATTCCAAGGTGTCTTGTCAAGTAAAATTATCTGTCAGCAAGAAAATTTCACCAGTATTAAATCATTTTCTCCTCAAATTTCATTTTCTTTCTTTTTTTTTTTTCCAGTGTGTTACCTGGAAGACTTTATTGACTCGGTGCTAAACAAGAAAAATGACTTATGAATATTTATGATTTTGCAATTTGTTCAACAAAATGTGAGCGACTAATTGCATTTGTAACCCGTGTATGGTTTTAAGTGATGGCATCGTTCATGTTGGCCTTTGACATGCAGGTAGAGAAGTGCAAAATTATCAGTGAAACCCAATTAAAGAGAGAGAGAGAGAGAGAGAGAGAGAAGGCAGAGGAGAGAATTTTATTTATATCACAGTTTACTTTGTGAGTCCTGAGGATCAAAACCCAATATCTCACTGTATATTCAGCAACATCTCTGTTTGTATGTGTGTGCAAACACTCACCGGCATGGTCTGGCCACCGTGCAGGCTATTGATGGCTGCCTGCGCTTCTGCATGGCTGGAAAACTTGACAAAGGCACAGCCTGCACCGAGAGAGAGAGAGAGAGAGAGAGAGAGAGAAAGAGAGAGAGAGAGAGAGAGAAAGAGAGAGAAACACCGGGTCTTGAAGAGGGCAAACACACTCATTACCATTGTTTTCATGTTATCTGCTTTGTTAATGTATTCTGCCAGTCGTGTGTGCAGGGTGCGGTGTGCTGAATAAATCAGTATAATTGTGCTGAATGCATTAGCTGCATGGAGCAACACGTCTTTTTACTAATCTCTCTCTCTCTCTCTCTCTCTCACCAGATAGACCCTAGACAGCTTCCCCCCTTGAGAGCCTTGTTTGTGATTATTAATTTCCTTCATATTTACACATGGTGATCTGTGCGCAGTCTCTTATAATAATAGAGATTATGATGACAAAATGGCAGCAATATAATCCTTCTTGAAGGCCCCATGAGTGTAATTTTAGGTGGATTAGCACACCTGGAACTAATATAGTTTTTACTATGCTATTTTCTGTTTATCTCATAGTTTCATATCTGATTAAGGAGCAAACAGCTTTCAGGTCATATATTAAAGAAAGACGCAGGATTTGTTCAGCTTGAATGACTCAGAGGGAGCTGATCAATATGTCGGTGCAGTTATTCAGTCTATTTACTCTTATTTACTACAGGCTCAAGGATATATTTTCAGTGATGGGAAAGAGTACTATTTGTAAGAAATAAAACACAATGGGGTGTTTGGTAATAGGAAAATAATAAATGATGATGTAGTGTGATACAATATGAAACAGTGAAGTGGATTCTTTTCCAGGTGTTATTGCCTATTCCTTTTATATCAATTCAGGTGTATTTTAGGTCCTGGCTGAGCTAAAGTCACAGCTCTAATAGTAACGGTTAGGCGTAAATGCGGCACAGTGGTGTAGTGGTTAGCACTGTCGCCTCACAGCAGGAAGGTTCTTAGTTCAAGCCCAGTGGCCAAAAGGGGCCTTTCTGTGCGGAGTCTGCATGTTCTCCCCGTGTCTGCGTGGGTTTCCTCCGGGTGCTCCGGTTTCCCCCACAGTCCAAGGACATGCAGGTTAGGCTAACTGGTGACTCTAAATTGACCGTAGGTGTGAATGTGAATGGTTGTTTGTTTCTATGTGTCAGCCCTGTGATGATCTGGTGACTTGTCCAGGGTGTACCCCGCCTCTTGCCCAGAATCAGCTGGGATAGGCTCCAGCTTGCCTGTGACTCTGTGCAGGATAAGTAGTTATGGATAATAGATGGATATTTTATATTATATATATATATGCAGTCAAACCTCGGGTCACGAACGTCCCTATTCATGAACAAATCGGGCTACGAACACCATTTCCGAACACATTTTGCTTTGATTCGTGAACGATGCTTTGATCCACGAACGCACAGACTGGCGGGCTTCCGCACCACATGAGGCGTGCAGCAGCATCAGTTTTACTCAAGGTGGCGTGCAGTGAGCATTGTTCGTCATTGCATTGTGTTGATACGATTTCTTTTTTGCTTTTTGCATTAAATAAACCCTCATTATGGCTCCCAAGAAAGTGAAAAGTGTTAGTACTCCTCCTCCTCCTCTCCTCCATCCACGTGTGCCAGCAACTATCAACCACAAAGGTAGTGTACTGTACAATTATTATGTTTTATTTTAGGATTACTGTATTTGTCTATAATTAAGGTTATCTTTAATTCCTTTCTGTATTTTTTCCACACACAAACCCATAAAAAGTTACAAAAAAACTATGTTTCTGGGGCCGGTGAATGGATTAATTGGATTTATATTACAACCCCGATTCCAAAAAAGTTGGGACAAAGTACAAATTGTAAATAAAAACGGAATGCAATAATTTACAAATCTCAAAACCTGATACTGTATTCACAATAGAACATAGACAACATATCAAATGTCGAAAGTGAGACATTTTGAAATTTCATGACAGCAACACATCTCAAAAAAGTTGGGACAGGGGCAATAAGAGGCTGGAAAAGTTAAAGGTACAAAAAAGGAACAGCTGGAGGACCAAATTGCAACTCATTAGGTCAGTTGGCAATAGGTCATTAACATGACTGGGTATAAAAAGTATGACTGGCTCTCAGAAGTAAAGATGGGAAGAGGATCACCAATCCCCCTAATTCTGCGCCGACAAATAGTGGAGCAATATCAGAAAGGAGTTCGACAGTGTAAAATTGCAAAGAGTTTGAACATATCATCATCTACAGTGCATAATATCATCAAAAGATTCAGAGAATCTGGAAGAATCTCTGTGCGTAAGGGTCAAGGCCGGAAAACCATACTGGGTGCCCGTGATCTTCGGGCCCTTAGACGGCACTGCATGACATACAGGCATGCTTCTGTATTGGAAATCACAAAATGGGCTCAGGAATATTTCCAGAGAACATTATCTGTGAACACAATTCACCGTGCCATCTGCCGTTGCCAGCTAAAACTCTATAGTTCAAAGAAGAAGCCGTATCTAAACATGATCCAGAAGCGCAGACGTCTTCTCTGGCATCATGGCTGCGTAGAAGAAGGGTCCGGGTACTGAACTGGCCAGCCTGCAGTCTAGATCTTTCACCCATAGAAAACATTTGGTGCATCATAAAACGGAAGATATGACAAAAAAGACCTAAGACAGTTGAGCAACTAGAATCCTACATTAGACAAGAATGGGTTAACATACCTATCCCTAAACTTGAGCAACTTGTCTCCTCAGTCCCCAGACGTTTACAGACTGTTGTAAAGAGAAAAGGGGATGTCCCACAGTGGTAAACATGGCCTTGTCCCAACTTTTTTGAGATGTGTTGTTGTCATGAAATTTAAAAATCACCTAATTTTTCTCTTTAAATGATACATTTTCTCAGTTTAAACATTTGATATGTCATCTATGTTCTATTCTGAATAAAATATGGAATTTTGAAACTTCCACATCATTGCATTCCGTTTTTATTTACAATTTGTACTTTGTCCCAACTTTTTTGGAATCGGGGTTGTAATTTCAATGTGAAAAATTAATTCGGTTCGCGAACTTTTTGGTTCACGAACGGAGTCAAAGAACAAATTAAGTTTGTAACCCGAGGTACCACTGTGTGTGTGTATATATATATATATATATATATATATATATATATATATATATATATATATAGGTAAAAAGGAGAGCAGTGGCTTTCTCCTTGCAACCCTGCCATGCACACCATTGTTGTTCAGTGTTCTCCTGATGGTGGACTCATGAACATTAACCAATGTGAGAGAGGCCTTCAGTTGCTTAGAAGCTACCTACCCTGGGGTCCTTTGTGACCTCACTGACTAAGCACAAGCAATGAAAAAGTGAATTTTTCAAAATATGTTCCGTTTAATATAAACCTTACTGTAATATGTAATAGAAAATGAATCAACACCTTCTAACTAATCTGATTTGTGAATTCAACAACTTTAGCAAAACAGCATATCGCAAAACATACATTTTGCTGTAAAACTGCATAAAAAATTGTGTTTTGATACGAAGACACAGCTTCATATTTTCGGTCATCAGCCTAATGTGTTCCATCATATGCAGTGACTAAAAACACATTCACCTCTTTCGGCTTTTCTGGGAATAAGAATAAAATGTAGATCTTTACGGTTTGTCCTCACTGCCAGTGCCTTTTTAAACGGCTGCTCAGAAACCCAATTAGATTTGTTCATATACGACATATTCATCATGGTGAACCCACAGGCAGCAAAACAATGATTCACTCAAATTACAGCTGCTGATAGCTTCACCCAGGAGAGCCACAATGCAGGAAATACACACACCAGCGTGTACACACGCACGCACACACACACACACACACACACACACACACACACACACACACACACACACACACACACCAGCTCTCAGCTTGTGGATATACAATGAATATTTACTTCCCCACTGAAATGGTTCAATACCTTCTTAAGGGTCATCTCCAGACTGAGAGGAATACTGTGTGTGTGTGTGTGTGTGGGTGCATGAGTGCATGTGCGGGTGTGGGTGTGTGTGTACGCATATTATACAGGTAAAAAATCACATCAAATGGGCAATTATCAGTTGCTCAGATTCATAAGTTTGTTTTTCTTCACACTGTCTATGAATAAATGACGTTGGAATAATTTTGAAGTGCTCATACTGACAACTCATAAAACCAGCCTCCAAAGGACATGCAGGATCACATTCAGCGTTCGGAATCATACACATTAAACCTTCCGTTTTAGTCATAAATGTAGACATTTTTTTTAAAGTTAATTCATATAGATTCACCATTCCTACTCTAAGATCCCGTCCTTTTCTACCTCCTGACCTAAAAAGTCATCGACACCCTCACAGCAAGTCTGAAAAACACATTCATTCAGCACTGCAACCTTTTTTTTTTTTTTAAATCAGTTTCTTCATATTTTATCTCCGTTTTGTCACTCATCTTATACCTTAAAGTGCCATTCCACCATTGGATGTATTCTTTGGCATAAAATACAATATATTTTATGACAACATGACTAGACAGAGAAATCTTTTAGCTTCAAAATGATATATCAAGCATAATTTTTTGACAACGACAAGTATATTAATTTTGCGACCAAAGTCACCTACCCTTTTAATTTCCGCGCGGTAATGAAACGTGATGTCATCGGCAGGTTCGCCTTCTTGTGTACCACGTGTCGGTCTATTTTTAGACCAGGAACCCCCAAAGTGAGAGAGTCACTTCTCCTCGTATATGGGGGCCAAAAAAATTGCGAAAAATTTTGAGTTAATCTTTCAGTTAGCTAGATTTATTGGTATTAGCTAGATTTATTGGTATTATTTTTATCGCATTCTATCCGCCATTGCTGATAATATGTGCCACGTCACACGTCACGTGGTACACAAGAAGGGGAACCTGCCGATGACATCACGTGCGGAAATTAAAAGGGTAGGTGACTTTGGTCGCAAAATTAATATACTTGTCGTTGTCAAAAAATTATGTTTGATATATCATTTTGAAGCTAAAAGATTTCTCTATATAGTGATACCATTTATATATGTTGTCAAAATATATTGTATTTTATGCCAAAGAATACATCCAATGGTGGAATGGCACTTTAATACGAACTCACTGACCACTTTATTAGGAACACCCACCCACCTGTGGTTTTATGCAGTTGTCTAATCAGTCAATCCTGCAGTGTATCAGATCAAATCAAGAGCTTGAGTTAATGTTCACTTTAAACATCAGAATGGGAAAGATTGTGATCTCAAAGTATGACTTTCTCTGAAAGTATTTGATGGTAAGGACGTCTCATCTCATCTCATGATCTCTAGCCGCTTTATCCTTCTACAGGGTCGCAGGCAAGCTGGAGCCTATCCCAGCTGACTACGGGCGAAAGGCAGGGTACACCCTGGACAAGTCGCCAGGTCATCACAGGGCTGACACATAGACACAGACAACCATTCACACTCACATTCACACCTACGGTCAATTTAGAGTCACCAGTTAACCTAACCTGCATGTCTTTGGACTGTGGGGGAAACCGGAGCACCCGGAGGAAACCCACGCGGACACGGGGAGAACATGCAAACTCCACACAGAAAGGCCCTCGCCGGCCCTGGGGCTCGAACCCAGGACCTTCTTGCTGTGAGGCGACAGCGCTAACCACTACACCACCGTGCCGCCCCATGGTAAGGACGTATCTTTTTTAATTTTTTCAAGAATTATTATTACTGCATTTTTCACAAATTGCTACTATCAGTTCACCAGTTTGTTTACATTCTTCATCGTTAAGCTTGGAAATGTGTTGAAATTTTTTAGGTTCAAAAGCTCAAAGAAGTTTGAAAATTACAGAACTGAAATGTCCAAGGACGAATTAAATAAATGTCTAAAGCTATTCTATACCTCGGCACGACAGCAAGACGGCACTTTCTACAAAAAAAAAAGTGCATCAATCGATAGGTTTTAGAAGTCCACCTAAGCGGAAATTATTTTGTCGGAAGTTTGGTATAAAGTTTTTATTTATCAAATTTGCAAAAAATTAAAATAAAAATGCTCTGTTTCTCAAAATCCAGTGAATGTGGATAGAATAAAAGAGTTATTCCACTCAATATCGTCGTACATGGCTTATAGCTGACTCGGCTATCAGTTCATGTTTGATTCCAGTTTGTGGAATAATTGTTACTTTGTGTAGTCCAGTATATCTTTATTGTTCATGCTACAGTAAAAGGAATGAAAAAGAATGCAATGTGCTTTATGATTTATCAATAAATCATGAAAGCTTAAAGGCAAATGCTTGATTTCAAGGGTGTGTTCTAGTTAACAATTATTCTCTGAAGGCAAAGTGAATATTGGTTATTATTATACACTACCGTTCAAAAGTTTGGGGTCACCCAGACAATTTTGTGTTTTCCATGAAAAGTCACACTTTTATTTACCACCATAAGTTGTAAAATGAATAGAAAATATAGTCAAGACATTTTTCTGGCCATTTTGAGCATTTAATCGACCCCACAAATGTGATGCTCCAGAAACTCAATCTGCTCAAAGGAAGGTCAGTTTTATAGCTTCTCTAAAGAGCTAAACTGTTTTTAGCTGTGCTAACATGATTGTACAAGGGTTTTCTAATCATCCATTAGCCTTCTGAGGCAATGAGCAAACACATTGTACCATTAGAACACTGGAGTGAGAGTTGCTGGAAATGGGCCTCTATACACCTATGGAGATATTGCACCAAAAACCAGACATTTGCAGCTAGAATAGTCATTTACCACATTAGCAATGTATAGAGTGGATTTCTGATTAGTTTAAAGTGATCTTCATTGAAAAGAACAGTGCTTTTCTTTCAAAAATAAGGAAATTTCAAAGTGACCCCAAACTTTTGAACGGTAGTGTATTCTATTCCCTCCTAGTGGGTTTATTGATGGCATGCAATGTTGTTATCATATCTCTTATCCTACACGCATTACGCCACTCCCCCTAATGGAGAATGAGCGTGCAATATTTATAATATTGCACGTTGTCAAGACAACACAACGTCACACATCAGAGCTCATGCGATGATCCAATGACAAAACTTTTCTGCTGCACATGCACACAATCATTTCTTCATCAGTCGGGAAAGAGAGAAGACGAGGGTAATCCAGTGCTAGGTTTAAGCACTAAATAAATAAACTGAAAACTGAAACTACAGTCGCTCTGAACACCCGAAAGGCTACCAAAACTTCACTGGACGTTGTTTGTGCATATTTACAAGAGAAAAACAGACCAACGGACATCGAAAAACTGGAAAAGAGAGCAATAGTGGAAATACTGTCAAAGTTCTACTTGGAGGTGAGGAAAAATGGCGGAGACTTTTACAAGAGGACTTCACTCAGCAAAGCCCTTTTGTTTTGAACAACTGCAATGTAACAATTAACTACGACCAAAAGTAACTGTGAACTTGAACTGTCAACCTGGATATAGCTTGTATATAAGTTGGGTTGTTGTTCAGGGTTTTTGGACTTGCACCATTTTTATTGTTAGAACTTTGACTTTGTACAGTACATTGGATTGACAGAACATTGAATTACATTCGATCAGAATCAGCATTCAATATTGGTAAGTTACCCCGCTGTTTTTTTTATCCATCTGTTCTTTGCGAAGTCTTGCATGTGGAAGATTCTTATTCCTCATACACTGTTATTTTATGGTTGCACCCCATGGCTTATGGATAAAATTATCAGAATATTGTGTGTGTTTCCTGACCCCAGCAAAGAACTTTGACTTTACTTAGACGTCTTGGAAAAATATAATAAACAGACTCTTTTTACAGATACAGTAAACTCAGCTTGTTCTCCATTAATACAAGAGGCATTCGGATATAAGGGCTACAAAACAAAACAAACCCAGTTGGAAGCTGTTGTATGAAAGGAAAGAGTTGGCTGGTGGTTGGGAATTTGGAAGGGCAAAAAAATAAATAAATACAAAAAAAAAAAATACTGGCTCAACCATAATCTGAAAAGATCCAACAGGGGAAAAAAAGAAATAAAAAGTGAAAGTGAATTGAAGGATTTATGCTAGACAAAAAATAAGGTCCCTGATGAGACCGAAGCATGGTTGGATTTCTTTTGAACAATTTGAATGTAAAGTCATCCTTCCCCCCTCCAGATGGAGATGAAAACGTCATCTTGTTATGGTGCCATTCTGAATGCATGCCTCCGTTTTGAGGGAACAAAAAGACTTTAACCTTTAGAGTGCAAAGAAGAGTGGATGGCGTGCTGCTCTGAGGCTCTCAGCACCTTTCACTGGCACAGCGGAGGCAGCAGGACTATAACAGCGCAAACATCTCTCTGACAAGCCCTGCAGTGGTCAATACATAAGCGAGCGATCCTTGAGGCAGCTGCGGCGCAAGCAAAACTTTTACTTTCTTCAAACACGACACATTAAACAGCACACAAAAGCGTTTTCTTCAGCCAACTTTCCCCCTGACCCAGATAGAACAGAATTGCGGAAAGCCGAGTACTGCAGATCTTCAGTGAAATGAATGTGATGAGGGACTCAGAAATTACAGTGCAAATTTGAGGCCTTTGTGTAGCTTGGTGGAAAGTGCGAGGGGGGATAGGGATGTGCAAGAAAAAAAAAAAAAGATTGTGGCAGCTTTTAGCAGTGAGGTTTCCATGCTCCTTTTTGAATTCACAACGAAAATAATATGCGTGCATGAATTTGCTCTGTTTGAATGGGCGACATGTATAGCACATCATAATTATGGAACTAAAAGCCATATCTCTATTATTACTGCTAGGCCTGAACTCTATGCACGGTCCCTCAGGGAGAGCTGCCGAAAAGAGAGACATGCATATTAAACTTCTTGGCCTTTTTTAGAGGGTACAGAGACTCCGAGAGGCCGTATGAATTTACATCAATAGCGGGACAGAAGGAAAGTGTTTTGGTCTGGTTTGAAGTAGAGGGAGGGGGGTGAGTTCCTGGAATCCAGCCTCGATACGGCCTCTGCCAAGATCATTTGCGATGAGATTTTTAATGACCACAAGGGATTGAGACACACACACACACACACAAAAATTTTTTTTTTCCACTTTAGTTTTCTTCATGAAAATGGAACGAGACTGTGCCACCTACTGAATCCAAAATGACCTTAGTAAAGAACACTAACGATATATGACATTTGTTATTGGTTACATGCCATAGAACATAAATATATTCAGTTAAACAACACAGAAATGTTTCATTCACTTAATAATATTTGCTAAGGCTAAGCTCGGATTGACAAAACCCAACTGTAAAAAAAGTCAAGATGATGTTTTAATTGCTAGCTTGCAATCCAAGTGCACCTTTGTAATACGCTGAATGTCAAATTAAATCAGGTTGTTGGTTACATGCATAGAACATTAATATATTTAACTTATAAATATAAGTTACTATATAATTACAATATATAATAATATAATAACTGCGCCATGACAGTCCGATTAATAGCAGAAACACACTTTTACATATCCAAATTTTATTTTAAACTAGCTTTTAGATTGTTGAATCTTTGCTCTATCAGAACTTATATTTAACAGTTATTCCACGAAATCGAGTTGCACATGAACTGATAGCCGACGAGGCGCATAGCACAGAGTTGGCTATAACCCATGTACAACGAGATTGAGTGAAATAATTGTTTTATTCTATCCACATTCACTGGATTTTGAGAAACAGAGCATTTTTATTATTTTTTGAAAATTCGCTAAATAAAACCTTTATATAAAACGTCCAACAAAATCATTTCCGTTTAGGCAAGCTTCTTAAAAACCTATCGATGGCTGCACCAATTGACTTTAGTGTTTTGGTTTTTTTGTAGAAAGTGCCATCTTGCTGTCATGCCGAGGTACAGTATAGAATAGCTTTAGACATTTATTTAATTCTTCCTTGGACATTTCAATTATGTAATTTTCAAACTTCTTTGAGCTTTTGAACCAGTGTAAAATTAATTAATTAATTAATTAATTTAAAAAAATTCAACAAATTTTAATGCTTAAAGATGAAGAATGTAAACAAACCGGTGAAATGACAGTAGCAATTTGTGAAAAATGTTATAATAATCTCATTATCTCTAGCCGCTTTATCCTGTTCTACAGGGTTGCAGGCAAGCTGGAGCCTATCCCAGCTGACTACGGGCGAAAGGCGGGGTACACCCTGGACAAGTCGCCAGGTCATCACAGGGCTGACACATAGACACAGACAACCATTCACACTCACATTCACACCTACGGTCAATTTAGAGTCACCAGTTAACCTAACCTGCATGTCTTTGGACTGTGGGGGAAACCGGAGCACCCGGAGGAAACCCACATGGACACGGGGAGAACATGCAAACTCCGCACAGAAAGGCCCTCGCTGGCCACGGGGCTCGAACCCAGACCTTCTTGCTGTGAGGCGACAGCGCTAACCACTACACCACCGTGCCGCCCTGTTATAATAATAATTCTTTAAAAAATAAAACAAAAAAAATACGTTCTTACCATCAAATAGATCAAGTAGAGTTTTTATTTCATCCTCGGTTAGTTAAGCAAAACACTCTGCCATTTTGTTTTTCTCTACTCACGGTATATGAGCTGATAGCCTAGTAGTAGAGTAGTAGTAGAGAGCATGAAATTGCTCATATCCAGTGGATGTGGATATAATAATGTATATTATACAGTACCAGTTAAAATTTTGTAGACACCTTTGCATTCATACATACACAGATACATACATATGGTCCCCATCATAAATTAATGATGGGGGACCCTTTCAGCCCTCATATGGTGCCTGCATCTCTGGTTCTCAGCTTGGTCTCACAGAGGTGGATCCCAGAATGTAGCTGGGATCGCCAGGCTAGGTGGTCTAGGGTAGTCTGGTACCATGATTGAGTGTCGAGCCCGAAGAGGCAGAGGTCCTCTTCTACGCAGTCTTTCCACTTCTTATTGGGCCTCTTCCTGGACCACTTCCCATGTTTAAGTTCACTGAAAAGCAGCTGCTTGAGGATTCTGGTGTCATCCATCCTGAAAACATGGCCAAGCCAGCGGAGCCTGTTGTTTCGGAGCATGGTTTCAACCATGGTAATGTTTGCATGTTGTAAGACTTGGTGATCTGCTGCCACCACTTGACATTCAGAATCTGTCTGAGAGACCTTTAATGGAACACTTCAAGGTGGCGCACGTGGTGAACTAAGGCGGACCGTGTTTTGGATCCATACGGAAACGATGGTAGAACTATGGCCTTATACACAGTCAGCTTGGTAGACTGTGCAAGACCTCTTCTGTTCCATCATCTGGATCACAAGGTGTTGAAAGCTGCAGCAGCATGAGACACTCGTTGAATTTCTGAGTCCAGGGTTGCATCATCAGACAAGTTACCTCTAAGGTATGTAAAAGTTTGAGCATGCTTCAGCACAGAACCATCAATCGTGATAGTGGGTGGTTGAGCACACTGGGCATGCATTACCTCTGTCTTTGGTTTGCTGATTGTTAATCCCCATGCACTGCAAGAATTATTCGGTGCTATGATGCCTTCCTGTAAGGATTCCGGGGTCGTGGTGATCAATGCAGCATCATCTGCATAGAGGAAATCATCAAGTTTTGTGGTTGCCATTGACTTAGCTTTAAGCCTCTGGATATTGAAGAGTTTACCATCAAGGTTGTATTTGATTTCCACACCAAATTCTGGGAAGAATGTATGGGCGTGGCAGAGGACCAAGGTAAAGAAGATGATGAACAGTGTGGGAGCGAGTATGCATCCTTGATGAAGACCAGTGGTTACTTCAAAAGGGTAAGTGAATTCTCCACCAATCAGTACTCTTGCCTCCATGCCATCATGAAAGCTTTGAATGATATTGATTATTTTGAGGGGAATTCCGATCATCAGCAGCAGAGCCCACATGAGAGGTCTATTAACCGTATCGAATGCTTTCACTAAGTCTACAAAGACTATGTGCAGTTCTTGATGCTGTTCTTTACACTTTTCCAAGAGCTGTCGAAGGGCAAACATCATATCAATTGTCGATTGTCCACCCCTGAAACTGCACTGCACCTCAGGAAGGTACTTTTCAATGCAGGGCTACACTCTATTCAAAATGACTCAGGCAAATAAACTGCCGATAACAGAGAGAAGTGTAATTCCTCAGTAGTTATTGCAAGTGAAGCGGCATTGCTTCTTGAAGACGGTGATAATGTTGCCATTTTTCAAATCTTGCGGTACACGCTCTTCCTCCCAGGTGGTAAGTAGGAGATCTAGGAGCTCAGTGAGGAGGGCTGGACTGCCTGCTTTGAGAACCTCTGCTGCTATACAGTCTGGGCCCGAGGCTTTGTTGTAAGCTAGGTAATCGAGAGCTGTTTGAACTTCCTAGATATTTGGAGGGATTTCAAGTTTCGTGAGCATGTCTTCCTGCAGTACCTCAGCAAGGACACTAGGATTTTCTGTTCCTGCCTGGTTCAAGAGATCTCTGAAATGCTGTTTCCAACGAGCCAAGATATACTCTATATTCATCAGCCTATTGCCTTGGTCATCATTCTGATGCCACTTTGGCATCATTGGTAAATCACTGCCTGGAAGAAGGACCTTGAGTCATGCCTTTCAGCATGTTGTTCAACTTCTTTAGCTCGATCCAGCCACCACTCATTTTGCAGGCATCATAGCTCCTTTTGGCAAGTGTTCCTAGCCCGCCTGTATCATTCTTTGTTTATAGGGGTGTCGCAGCTGAGGACAGCTTGGAAAGTGATATGCTTCTGGTGTAGTAGGTCCATAATAATATGGTTATTTTCATCAAACCAGTCCCAATGGTTGCGCTTTTGCAGGCCAACAGTGTTCTTGGCACTAACGTAGAGCACATCATGGAGAGTCTCCCATTTTTGGTCAAGGGATTGATTTTTGATGTGGGTGTTGGGCAGATTATTACAGATTGACTCATGCAACTGCTGTGCTATAACTGGGTCTTTCATTCAGCTAAGTTGTTTTGGCAAGTTGCTTTTCTGATTTTATGCAGATATGTGAAAAAGCAATTTCAAGTGGCCGCATACCATTTTATGGTCTGTCCAATAGTCAGCACTGTGACAAACTCTTGAATCAATAACCTCACCCTTGTAGTGGTGTCTGATGATGATGTAGTCAATGAGGTGCCATCTTTTCAATCTTGGGTGTTGCCATGTTCCTTTATGGATGTTTGCATGGGGAAAAAAAAAGTGTGGTGGTAATGCAGAGGCCAAAATGAGTGCACAGTTTGAGCAGCAGTGTACCCTGTTCATTTGTGTCCTCAAGACCATGGCAGCCAATCACATTTGGCCAGGCTTCCATGTTAGTTCCTACTCTGGCATGAAAGTCACCAAGCAGAAAAACTCTATCTACTCATGGAACTGCTGTTTATACCTCCGACAGCTGATCATAAAAAAGAGCTTTCTCATCGGACAGTCTTTTGTAGGTTGGGGCATATATGCTGATTACTGTGGCAGTGAATTTGTCTAGCTTGATTTGCATGCTCATCACCCTAGACCTGGTCCCCTTCCAGCTGATGGCGACACCTTCAAGCTTTGTCTGATCGGGGGGGTCTACCAAAGTAGAAGAAGGTGTAATCACCTTCAACAAATTATTCTTCACCTGGAATCCGACACTCACTGAGACAGGCAATGTTGATGTTAAAGCATTTGAGCTCTAAAGCCACTAATGCTGATCGGTGCTTAGGAGCCTGGTGCTTAGATGTTGTTCCATCAGATAGAGTCTGAACATTCCAGCAAGCTATTTTAACTTGTTTTGGAATTTTGCGAGCAGATCTGGGCTGATCAGAACTGCAGGGTCCACAAAGCTTTACCCGGGGTCTGTCATGCCTGCTATTTAGCTGCCCAGATTTATGACACAGATGTACTGTAGTTTCTTATTTGATGTTTTCAGGTCCATAGCGGGTAAAGGTTTCCACAACAAGGGATTGCTAGCCTCAGGCAGTGGGCAAGCAGGCTGTCCTCTTCCGTGCTTGCATTCCTCGATGAGTACATTATGGAGTGAAAACACGAAGTAACACATATCACCACATCTTGTTCAAAGAGGCTGATTGTTGAGGGGCCAGTGCGCTAACCCAAGCAGGGACTGACCCTGATTCACAAGTCGCATTCATAAGTTTTTCTGTATTCTGTATTTTCTACGGGCGGCACGGTGGTGTAGTGGTTAGCGCTGTCGCCTCACAGCAAGAAGGTCCTGGGTTCGAGCCCCGGGGCCGGCGAGGGCCTTTCTGTGTGGAGTTTGCATGTTCTCCCCGTGTCCGCGTGGGTTTCCTCCGGGTGCTCCGGTTTCCCCCACAGTCCAAAGACATGCAGGTTAGGTTAACTGGTGACTCTAAATTGACCATAGGTGTGAATGTGAGTGTGAATGGTTGTCTGTGTCTATGTGTCAGCCCTGTGATGACCTGGCGACTTGTCCAGGGTGTACCCCGCCTTTCGCCCGTAGTCAGCTGGGATAGGCTCCAGCTTGCCTGCGACCCTGTAGAAGGATAAAGCGGCTAGAGATAATGTGATGTGTGTGATGTGTATTTTCTACATTGTAGAACAAAAAAAGTGTTAAAGAAACAAAATGTTTGATATTTTAGATTCTTGAAAGTATCCAGTGTTTCCCTTGATGATGCTTTGCACATTATTGGCATTATCTTAACCAGCTTCATGAGGTCGTCACCTGGAATGCTTTTCAATTAACAGCCGTGCCTCGTCAAAAGTTAATTTAGTGGACGAGTTTCTTGCCTTCTTAATGTGTTTGAGATCAAAATAATAAAAATAGCCTGTTCATAAATAGCCCTATTCCACAAATGTAGTAATACACATTGTCAAGAGCCACTCAAGTAAGTAAAGAGAAATGACATCCATCTTTACTTTAAGATGTGATCTCATCTCATCTCATTATCTCTAGCAGCTTTATCCTATTCTAAAGGGTCGCAGGCAAGCTGAAGCCTATCCCAGCTGACTACGGGCGAAAGGCGGGGTACACCCTGGACAAGTCGCAAGGTCATCACAGGGCTGACACATAGACACAGACAACCATTCACACCTACGGTCAATTTAGAGTCACCAGGTAACCTAACCTGCATGTCTTTGGACTGTGGGGGAAACCGGAGCACCCGGAGGAAACCCACGCGGACACGGGGAGAACATGCAAACTCCGCACAGAAAGGCCCTCGTCGGCCACGGGGCTCGAACCTGGACCTTCTTGCTGTGAGGCGACAACACTAACCATTACACCCCCGTGCCGCCTATATTATCTCATCTCATCTCATTATCTCTAGCAGCTTTATCCTGTTCTACAGGGTCGCAGGCAAGCTGGAGCCTATCCCAGCTGACTACGGGCGAAAGGTGGGGTACACCCTGGACAAGTCGCCAGGTCATCACAGGGCTGACACATAGACACAGACAACCACCCACACTCACGGTCAATTTAGAGTCACCAGTTAACCTAACCTGCATGTCTTTGGACTGTGGGGGAAACCGGAGCACCCGGAGGAAACCCACGCGGACACGGGGAGAACATGCAAACTCCGCACAGAAAGGCCCTCGTCGGCCACGGGGCTCGAACCCAGATCTTCTTGCTGTGAGGCGACAGCACTAACCACTACACCACTGCGCCGCCTATATATATATATAATGAATGTAAATGTACATATGTAAATATTTTAATATCACCTTCTTTGCTTCTTTGTAGATACAGATATAGATGTCACATATTACAATTGCACTCTGTAATTAGTGGATAATTGTATCCTTTGTAGCTGCCTGGAAGCTGTCGAGATTGATTGCATTTTCTATTAGTTATCCTGCCTTTTCTCCTGCTTTTGTTAAGCTAGTGAGAAACGCACCAATGCGATCTTGTTGTTTTCTTTTATTTCTGTTTGAACTAGAGAAGGTATGTAGGTTAAAAGTCTCAGTCGGTGATCCTTTGTTTATTATTTTGACACCAATTATCTGGTAGCAAGCATCTTTTCCTTTGTTTCAGTACATTTGCATCAAAACAACAAATCTGTTGTTTGGTCTCTTTGATTTTATTTTGTCTCTCAGTTTCCTAGACACAACTATGAACAAAAAGGGACGTAACAACTCTTAATGCACCTTCTTTACGGTATATTTCACTTTTATTTAGCACAGGATAAGCTGGAATAGTTAGTCAGGTATTGACTGTATTGCCATCTAAACGACACAGAAAAAGGAAGGTTTTGTCGATTAAATTTCCTCCACTGAAGGAAATTGGTGTGAAATTGAGCTGAATATGTTTATCACATGAACAAAGTGTAAATTAATCACCAAGAGGGGGTGCTGTTTTATGAAACTGGCACATTTCTGTCATGCGCTGTACTCGAAAGAAGTTAATGTTAATATCATAGGATGTTCATGGATGTTCTATAATATTACATGCGACTATAAATGGATAAAAAATGCATTATGGCAAGCTACTGTCGTCGAAGAGGAATAAAACACTTCTACTACAGGATTTACTGTATGCTACAGCAACCTTGATTTGCGTCACACCACTCCATTGTTGATTATTTTCCTATAACAGCTTGTGTTGTCTTCTTTACCTATTATAAGAAGCCATTGTCTTTATCCCAGTGTAGAAAGACAGAAAGCCAGCTGGTGGATTACAAAAACTTACCCCTGTGTAACTACAGAGGAAGTGTCAAATCAACCAAAAAGACTCGTTCTTCAGGTGTAGGATGGAGAGAAGGAAAAGAATGAGTAGGAGGTGTTTGAATTGAGTGTAGGACTAAGAAAGTGGAGAACTGAAGGTGTAGAGAGAGAAAGGGAAGGTGAGAGAGCGAAGGTGTGAGAGGCAGGTGTCTGCTGAGGGAAAGACTGAATAGGTGTGAGAAAGAGAGAGAGTCTGAGTGAGAGAGAGGTGGAGAGAGGTAGATCGCATAATAGGCTGCATGGAGAGGAGGCGAAGGTGCAAATGCAACAAAGGTACAAAACAGGAAAGGTGCACTTTTGATTAATACTTTTTCAGAACTGTTTTATTCACAGACCATGTGCATGAAGAGCATCCGTTGAAGGCACACAGACAGTGTGTGGCAAAAACAGGGTGTAAAAATCAGCATTCAATGCCAAGATCTATTTTTATTTCAGTTCAGAAAAATAAATTTTTGTCAACTTATATTTCTTACGAAGCCCTGATGTTTGATCACAACACCAAGGGCCCTGTTCCCGTCCTGTACGAACATGGGTGATCTGATTGTAAGTGGACAGCGTTAAGTACAGGTGTGACTGTATCTGATGTATCTGATCAGATCATTCAAAGCACCTCCAGGCCCTGTTTACACCTGGCATTAATATGCATCTTAGGTGACCAGGTCACAAATGGGCAGCCCTAAGTACTTCAGTGCACACCTGGTATTAGAACATGTCTCCACACGCGTCTCGAGTGACCACTTGCTATCGGATCTGACTTCCCTACTCTATGTACAAAAAAAAAATAGCCTCAATGAGCCTGTAGTTCATACCAACCACTGTTGTTGTGTGTGAGTTTGAAATCTGATCAATCTTGTGGGAGGAGTAGCGATTTTTGTGAAATTTCATATGACCCCTGTGTAGCCGCATCCATGGCAGTTGGCACCACAAGGTGAACAACTCTTGTTGGACTATATCTTTAGAGTCTTCTGGTTGAGTTTCAGTGAAAACATCCTAGCAGTTTACAAACAGTAGCGTTTGGTGTGACGAGTCACCCAAAATTTTCAAAGTCCCATAAAATGTTAAATATTTTTGATTAAGGTCTTGACATCTTTCATACATACCAACCTGGAGAACATTCCATATGAGTTTAATCAAAATCTGATCACTCTTGTAGGAGGAGTAGCTATTTTTGTGAAATTACGCATGACCCCTCTGTAGTCTCATCCATAGTAGGTGGTGCGACCTGGTGAACAACTCTTGTTGGAATATGTCTTTAGAGTCTTCTGGGTGAGTTTCAGTGAAATCGTCCCAGCAGTTTATGAAGGGTAGCGTTTAATGTGACAAGTCACCCAAAAATTTCAAACGCCTATAAAATCGTACATATGACAGGTGGCACCACCATCTTGACAGTTTTTATGCACACCCACCTGGGGAACATTACATGTGAGTTTGATTGAAATCTGATCAATCCTGTAGGAGGAGTAGTGATTTTTATAAATTGTGGATGGACAACAATGGACAGATGACACGTGATAGCATAAGCTCATCCAGCCAGGCCTCCAGCCGGATGAGCTAAAAATATACAGAATTTCCAAAGGTCAAATGTGTTGTTGATTTTCAACAGGAAGGAAACAGCAGTGGACTTTCCATATCTAGTTTGCTGGAAATTAAAAGAAAAATAAATCAAAACTCACTTTCGCACTTTAACATGACATCATTGGCACGCAAATGAGTACGTACTTCCATTTACACAGAAGATGTCAGCTGAGTAGGCAGTCCTTCAATATGGCCATATGAAGCCCAGAGCACTCTGAACGTGGTCTGAATGTGCATCTTCGGGGCACATTTGACCCTGTTCACACCTGTACTCAGAGATGACCTGATCACCCAGAATGCAGGTGCGAACAAAACCCTTGAAATGATCTGGGATGCACAGTATGACCACATACATCATTTGTGACATGAACTCAAAAGCTTCTTGATGCTTCCCTGACAGCAATGAAACGAAGGACCATCTAATTGACTGCAGTCATTGCTCTCACTGGAAAATGCATAATCATTGCAAGTTTGGAAATCATACTGTTTGGAAACCACAAAGTTAATGGATAAAGATGATGCCCATGGCAAGACTGAAAGTGAATCAGATGCCTTATCTCATTTGGCATCCCATTTCCTGTTCATTTAGGAGTTTTGTGAGCAGTCCATGTGATCAAAATTTGAAACAGCTCTTACAGTTGTATGCTATAGGATTCATCAGACATTTCTGCCTGAAAGCAAATGCAGCAGATGTCTGACATAATAAATCTCAGTGATGCCCTTGGCCCAGCAGAAGTCATGTTTGAAATATAATCACTCAATTCAATCACTCGTGTTTAGATGTTAATACAGTATCAGGTGTGGACAGGGCCAAAGTCCATCCATCCATTATCCGTAACCACTTATCCTGTGCAGGGTCATGGGCAAGCCAGAGCCCATCCCAGCTGACTATGGGCAAGAGGTGGGGTACACCCTGGACAAGTCGCCAGGTCATCGCAGGGCTGACACAGAGACAAACAACCATTCACACTCACATTCACACCCATGGTCAATTAGCTGAACCTGCATGTCTTTGGACTGTGGGGGAAACCAGAGGACCCAGGGGAAACCCACACAGGCAAGGGTAGAACATGCAAACTCCACAGAGAAAGGCCCCTGTCAACCACTGAGCTCAAACCCAGAACCTTCTTGCTGTGAGGTGACAGTGCTAACCATAACACCACCATGCCGCCAGGGCCAAAGTCACAAACTCAAATACATAGCAATGATTTAATTTTTTGTTTTTAATTTGCTATTCCCATGGCCATATTAACCTAAATTGTGCTAAATCAGGTTTCATGTAGGTTGCTAAATATCAGAGGATATGGGTATGGGTAACATTTCCTGCATGTGGATTTGTATGAAGTGTGTGCTTAGCTTGTTATTTGGCTTGCCCATAAAGATTACTGAATTATCTAAACACATCTTTTGCCTTCATGGATGTCAGTTTTTTGGGTTTTTTTTCTCTAAGTAGAGTTTTCAGGGCTGAACTTTGTCAGTTGGCTCCAGACCATCCATTTTAAACACATTTTAAAGCTTTTAAGGTATATATTTAGATTAACAGTATACTAAACACACAAGAAACAGTCAAGGATGCCAAGAGATGCTTCAATGCAAATGCTGAATATTAATTATTCCATCTTCAATAACCATTTGATCCAGGAAAAAAAGTTGCGTTGGAACCAGAACCTATCCTGGGAACACTGGGCATGAAGTTGGAATACACAGTGGATGGGATTGCATCATAGTACACCACACACAAATATTAAAGGAACAGTCCACCGTACTTCCATAATGAAATATGCTCTTATCTGAATTGAGACGAGCTGATCCGTACCTCTCCGAGCTTTGCGCGACCTCCCAGTCAGTCAGACGCAGTCAGATGCGCTGTCACTCCTGTTAGCAATGTAGCTAGGCTCAGTATGGCCAATGGTATTTTTGGGGGCTGTAGTTAGATGCGACCAAACTCTTCCACGTTTTTCTTGTTTACATAGGTTTATATGACCAGTGACATGAAACAAGTTCAGTTACACAAATTGAAATGTAGCGATTTTCTATGCTATGGAAAGTCCGCACTATAATGACAGGCGTACTAACACCTTCTGCGCGCTTCGGCAGCGCGTTGATATCTGAGCTCCATATCAATGCGCTGCCGAAGCGCGCAGAGGGTGTTAGTACGCCTGTCATTATAGTGCGGACTTTCCATAGCATAGAAAATCACTACGTTTCAATTTGTGTAACTGAACTTGTTTCATGTCACTGGTCATATAAACCTAGCTACATTGCTAACAGGAGTGACAGCGCGTCTGACTGACTGGGAGGTCGCGCAAAGCTCGGAGAGGTACGGAGCAGCTCGTCTCAATTCAGATAAGAGCATATTTCATTATGGAAGTGCGGTGGACTGTTTCTTTAATATCTTAGGCTAATGCAATTTAGCAGAGGGGAATCATCAGGGCCTTCTTGGCCTTCAGAGAAGGCCCAAACATATCAGCATTTCAAATGCTATATTTAATTTCTTTCATTCTTTAATAAATTCATTATAATTATTCTCTTCTAATTTGGCCTCATTTTCTATCAAATTTTCTTAAAAAATGAAAGGGTTACTGTCCTGAAAACATTAAAATCAAGTTATCCAATGAGATTTTTTTTGTTTGTTTGTTGTCACTAGGCTGAGAAGAGTTTCGAGCTGGCTCACTCACTGGTTAGAACTTCATTGCTGGGACAGAAGGCCATGGCAGTGTATTTTTATGTAGGAAGTGACAGATGAATTAACCAATCAGATTTTGATTTATAGTGGGAGGAACCAAAAATGTATCACCCCAACGTGAGCTTTACCGCAAGTCGGCACCATCAGCAGTCACCTTCCAGCTGGTGTAGTGTTCATCAGTAGTGTCAGCGAATGCTAATAAAGCAGTGCTATCGAGGGCAAGTAGCACAGGCTAACGACCGAGAAACTAAGATTTCTGTCTCCAGACTCTTCTTCCACGCACGCTCGCTACAGTATTTTTCACTCAGACTTAAGTATTCATTTTCCTGTGTAATTTTCTTAGTTACTTTTAAAATCAACATCGACAGCTACACACAATGGAGCGACCTGGCAGCCTGCCACTAATCCCTTACAAAATCCTTTTCCCTGTTGCTTTTTTGGCGTCTGGCTAAGGTTTGGCTGAGCTGAAGTCCCAACTCGAACAGTAACGGTTTGCCACTGCAATTTAGCATAGCCAGTCCACTTACTAGTATGTTTTTTTTTTTGGAGGTGGGAGGAAACTGGAGAGTCTGGATATGGGAAAAACATGCAAAATGCCACACAGTTTTTAACCCAAGCTCAAGATTGAACCAGGGACCCTTGGTTCTACTGAGTGTTCCTGGGATGCACTCCAGATTCAACACAAACCTGTACAGCATAATATGGTTACTGAACATGAATAAATGCTAAAACATCAAAAGGTGTGGATCCTGAAGGGTGGAAATAATATTCCAATTGAATTTTATTTATTTATATAGTGCTTTTACTCCCTTGTTGCTGCCACTTTTATGTCCGTTTTGGATTATGGTGATGTGATCTATATGCATGCATCTTCTCAGAGTTTACATGCTCTTGACACAGTTTACCATGGAGCAATAAGGTTCATCACAAATTTCAAAGCTCTAACTCATCATTGTTCATTGTACGCTCGTGTTGGTTGGTCTACCTTGTCCACACGTAGACATAAACATTGGCATGTTCTCGTTTATAAGTGTATTTTAGGTCTCCTTCCATCATACCTTCAAGTGTATGCTTTTCAAAAAAGTGTGGGCAGTTACAATCTTCGTTCGCAGGATCTGTTCTTTCTTTCTGTTCCAAAGGTCCATACTGAATTGGGGGAAAAGGGATTTAAGTTTTTTGCACCCTTTGCTTGGAACCTATTACAAATTGACCTGAAACGTAAGGAATTGGTCTCATTACATGGATTTAAAATTATTTGAAATGATTTGCAGACAGAAACATCCAGCTGTGGATGTTTTGGTTGATTATTTTTAATGATCTTTTGTTGATTACTTGTAAATTAATTGTTCATTGTATAACTTATTCTGTATATTATTACCTCGCCCGCGATGGAGTAAGTGGGGCGAGGTATTGTAATCAGTCTGGTTTGTTTGTTTGTGTGTGTCTGTCTGTTAACAATCTAGCGTCTAGACGGTTGTGCCGATTTACTTTAAATTTTCAGGGTAGGTGGGCAATGGTCCGTAGATTACCTGATATAATTTTGGGGGTAACGGGGTCAATGTGAAGGTCAAGGTCATTGGAAAGGTCAACCTTTTGTTCGAAATAATATATTTCCCATTATAACTCAAAAATGGTTGCCGATAGACAAACGTTTACTCTTATGAGCATATAGAAACTCCCATATGGCCTTTCATTTGGCATCATGATCTTTGATCTTGAGTGACCTTGAAAGGTCAAACTCAAGTTCACGGATTTTCAGAGAGCTGTAACTTGAAAACATTTGATGGTAGACAGATATTTACCATTATCAACTTATAGGACATGGCATATGGGCTTTCATTTGGCACCATGACCTTTGACCTTGAATGACTTTGAAATGTCAAACTCAAGGTCATGGATTTTCATAGGACAGCTGATGATTGAGAGATATTACCTGACAGAAATATTACGGCACTCAGACTGTGGCTATAGAACTTGAACCACAACATGGTTGTCATCTGGGAGACACTTTCGGCTTTGCAAGGAAAAAGTATTTCGGAGACCAAATGGAATTGAATTGAACAGAAATGGACAGATATGGACGAAATGGACAGATATGGACAAGTGGTGTGGACGTGTAAAGACTGCGTCTGTTCGAAAGACTAAACAATCTCTATCTTATCGACATTCGGCTCCCTGAACAGCACCGGCCTTGATCAAGGCCGTTGCTGGGACAACATTTCCCCCAGAAGGTCACTGCTGGGAGACACTCTCGCATTCTTCGCATTCCTTCCCCAGTTTTCCGCGGTCGCCATTTTTCACCCCCAGTGTGACAAGCGGGTGCGTGACCAGCGCCGTTTGCATGGCTGCATGAGCGGACGGCTGCTTGCTTGCGCTGGGTTACCTCTACCTCCTCCCCTCCCCTCCTACCCCCTTACCCCTTCCCCCCCACCCCTGACTGCCCCCTCCTTCCCCCCTTCAAGCCCCATGTTTTAAAGTGTACTTGTGTTATTGTGTGCTTGTGCGGAGGTTTTTTTAAATGCTCCCACACTGTACTCCTGATAGGAGCATAGTGGGGGGGTGTTCTTTTTTTCCTCATCTTTCCTCATGTTACTACTGTGTTTCTTTTTCTTTTATCCCTGTCTTCCTGTCCTGTTCCCCCTCTGTAAGGACAGGTTGATGGTCAATTTCACTGGTAACAGTGCCAATAAAGGGTTCATTCATGATTGAGAAATATTACCTAACAGCTGATGATTGAGAAATATTACCATTATCAACATATAGGTATAAAATAAGTGCTGCCGAGAGAGGTTTGTTTTGCCTGGCAACACTTGTTTAATGTTGTGTGAATGGATGTATGAATTTGCTCTATGCTTTGTTCACTGTGCTGCTGCAGGTCTTGGAATATATCGCGCTTATAAGAGAGATTTTTAATCTCAATGAGTCTTTCCTGGTTAAATAAAAAGAAAGAAAGAAAAAAAACTAATAGCTATAATCACAAAGCAGCTTTATGGAAATCTCAATGAAGATGAAGAGCTGTAATGAGCAAGACAGAGGCAAAAGGGGCATGGAAATATTTCCTCAGATGACGTGAGGAGGAAACCTTGAGAGGCACCAGATTCAGAAGGGAACTCTTCTGGGTGACATCTGATAGTCGTATTATTCACAAATAGACTTACTAAAATAAATAAATAAGAAAGGCTTTCTTATTTTAATTCTGATTTTTTTTAACTGCCTGAAGTTTTAACATGCATCTTTTTGGCACGAGATATGCCTTATTACCGTTTTCATTTTAATGCATTTTTTTCCGCACTCTCAAAACACTCCTTTAGTGTTCTCGATGTAATTATTTCATGCATATGGTGTGACAAAAGAAACTATACACAAATCAGATAGATGATTTCTAAAACAGTAATAAAATGCTGTCATGATGCCATCTGAAATTATTATTACCAAGAAAAGATGAAACGTTCTTGCTACTGAACTCGGAGATTTGAACCATAATTGAAGCGATGCACCCAAAACCAAGGATGTATTGAGAAAGCCAATGACGGAGTGTAATGACAGGATAGCGGCGAGAAAGCCAGGCAAAGGAGAGAGAAACAGAGTGGACAACGGAGGAGTGGTCAGGGTGAATGGGGTAGAGAGAGGGAGGTGTGTAGGTGCTGACCCTTACTGGCCCCATCAGGCCCCCGGAGCACGGTGCACTCCTCAATCTGGCCAAAGGTCTCAAAGAGCCTGCGCACGTCCTCCTCGCTCTGCTGCTTCCCCAACATCCCCACAAAGAGCTTCCGGTCTTCTGAGAGAGATACAGAAAGAGAGATAGAGAGAATGCGACGACGTTTTAGTTTATTATGAAATGAAGGTTCTATATACATTATAGGTTTGATTTATGAAAGAAAAGAACTCAGGAAAGGAATAGAACCATTGAGATTGTGAAACGCAGACTTTTCTGAGACTGTCCTAACTCTTCTGAAGAGTTATTGTTCACACACACCGTATAACATGCATGCTGACATAATAGTGAAAGTTGGAGACCGCTTATCATCATCATGACTCCCTGCTTATCACTTTCTCTGAAAAATATAGCTGGTTTTATGGAACTATTTCTGGAAGAATATGTACGCTTAGCGACAAGTGCTGTCAGGAGAGACTTCGTTGTCAGGCAGAAATGTGATGAAAAGAAGGAAGAAACAAAAGTAAAACTTGAGTTCTGAGCTTTGTTCAAAACCAATGCTAAAGTTCTACAAGATATACTGGAGAATAGTGCCAAGGATCGATGGTATAAATAGGCATTTCCACCAAAGTTCCAGAGCCTTTTGGAAAATTTACCAGTACTTACAGAACTATTTTGAGTGAGACCAATACAGTCCCTGGATTGTGTTTCCATGCAGTATGTATCTCAAATAGTACTGTACCAACATGGAAAGTAACAGAAGTGACACAAAGTGCATGATGAGTATGAAATTCGTCATGTGACAAGTATTGAAGTTATTAATTTGCGCTAGCAGCTCTGGTGCATATTGTTACTCTCACTCAGGATCTTTCTACTTTCTTCTTCTTCTTCTCTTATTATTATTATTATTATTATTATTATTAATATCCTAACATTTTAGGATGCTATTTCTCCCTCAGCTTTCAATCAATCATCACCAAATTTCCCATGAAGAATACCTCTGGACTGAATTATGTTGCTATGACTTTTGGTGCTGATCTGGATCGCCGAACTGGAATGATTCATAAAAAGCAGTATTTTTTTTCAATCACTTATAACTCTGTCGATTTTAATGATTTTTTCAATCAGTTTTTTTTTTTTGTTCAGGACCACAGGGGACAACTTTTCCTCACTAAGCGTCATTCTCTATCTCTTACCGTTCTGGATCTATATGGTACAGTGACCAGACATCCCAGTTTGTAACAGCAAGTGCAAATCACTGTGACTTTAGTTACAATCTCTATCGAGTTCTTCTTCTTCTGATTATTATTATTATTATTATTATTATTATTATTATTATTATCCTAACATTTTTTAGGACACTATATTGCCCTCAGTTTTCAACCAGTCATCACCAAATTTTACATGAAGAATACCTTTGGGCTGAATTAAGTTGCTATGACTTTTGGTGGTGATTTGGGTCACTGATCCAGAAGGATCCATGAAAAATGGGATTTTTTTCAGTCATATAACTCTGTCGATTTTCATGATTTTTTCAATCAGTTAATTATTATCTCATCTCATTATCTCTAGCCGCTTTATCCTGTTCTACAGGGTCACAGGCAAGCTGGAGCCTATCCCAGCTGACTACGGGTGAAAGGCGGGGTACACCCTGGACAAGTCGCCAGGTCATCACAGGGCTGACACATAGACACAGACAACCATTCACACTCACATTCACACCTACGGTCAATTTAGAGTCACCAGTTAACCTAACCTGCATGTCTTTGGACTGTGGGGGAAACCAGAGCACCTGGAGGAAACCCACGCGGACACGGGGAGAACATGCAAACTCCGCACAGAAAGGCCCTCGCCGGCCACAGGGCTCGAACCCGGACCTTCTTGCTGTGAGGCGACAGTGCTAACCACTACACCACCGTGCCACCCCTTAATTATTATTATTATAGTAGGGCACAACTTTTCCTCACTAAGCGTCATTCTCTATCTCTTACCATTCTGGATCTACAGGGTATGGTGACCAGACATTCCGGTTTGTAACAGCTAGTGCAAATCACTCTGACTTTAGTTACAGTCTCTATCTAGTTCTTATTATTGTTACTCTCCTAGCATTTTTTTTAGGATGCTATTTCTCCCTCAGTTTTTAGCCAATCATCACCAAATTTCATATGAAGAATATCTCTGGGCTGAATTAAGTTGCTATGACTTTTGGTGCTCATCTGGATCATTGAACTGGAATAATCTATGAAAAACAGGATTTTTTTTCACGCACTTATAATTCTGTCGATGTTCATGTTTTTTTCAATCAGTTTTTTTTCCCAGAGCAGCAGGGCACGACTTTTCCTCACTAAGTGTCATTCTTTATCTCTTGCCATTCCGGATCTACAGGGTATGGTGACCAGATGTCCCGGTTTGTAACAGCTAGCGCAAATCACTGTGACTTTAGTCACAGTCTCTATCTAGTATTCTTTATTGTTTTTTTTCTTTGGTTGGATAGAGTCAGTTATTAGTGTTAGTTAAATCAAAATACACTTTAGTAATCACATCTTGGTGGAATACATGGATTTTTCAAAAATGTTCAAGATGTAAATTCTGTCAGATTTGCATTTGATTCCTCTGTGACATTCAGGATGGCATGCAGGACCTTGAAATTAGATGTTTCCTAGAATTATGGTTCAGGAACTAACAAGTTTCTCAAGAGTAGGAACCTCAAGTCACCAAGTTCCCAAAAAAGTTCCTGAATGGAAGCGTGCTATATGAATGTCTCATTCATCTCATCTCATTATCTCTAGCCGCTTTATCCTTCTACAGGGTCGCAGGCAAGCTGGAGCCTATCCCAGCTGACTATGGGCGAAAGGCGGGGTACACCCTGGACAAGTCATCACAGGGCTGACACATAGACACAGACAACCATTCACACTCACATTCACACCTACGGTCAATTTAGAGTCACCAGTTAACCTAACCTGCATGTCTTTGGACTGTGGGGGAAACCGGAGCACCCGGAGGAAACCCACGCGGACACGGGGAGAACATGCAAACTCCGCACAGAAAGGCCCTCGCCGGCCCCGGGGCTCGAACCCAGGACCTTCTTGCTGTGAGGCGACAGCGCTAACCACTACACCACCGTGCCGCCACTATATGAATGTAATGAAAATAATTCTCTGTTGCATTGGATTTCAGTTTCATCAGCGCATCAGAGTTGTACCATCCTGAAATGCAATCACTGCTCAATCACAGCCCTAAGTTGTATTAGCAGAGTGGTACTGAAAGTGTCATTTTTTAGGCGATGTTGCTGTCCATATACGCTCACCGGACACTTCATTAGGAACACCCACCCATCCACCTGCTGTTTTATGCAGTTCTCTAATCAGCCAATCCCTTGACAGCAGCACAATGCATAAAGTCATGCAGATACAAATCAAGAGCTTATGTTAATGTTCACAATGTTCAAACATCAGAATGGGGAAAAATTATGATATCAATGTGTGACTTTCTTTCACTGTGGCATGGGTGTTGGTTTGAGCCAGATGGACTGGTTTGAGTATTTCAGAAACTGCTGATCTTCCGGGGTTTTCACACACAACAGTCTCTAGAGTTTACATAGAATGGTGCAGGGGGGAACAAACATCGAATTGCGTGAGTGACAGTTCTGTGGGTGGAAACAAACCCCTTGTTGATAAGAGAGGTCAAAGGAAATTGGACAGATTAGCTTGCGCTGCCAGGAAGGATTCAGTAACTCATATAGTCACTCTTTTCAACCATGGTGAGCAGAAAAGCATCTCAGCATGCAACAGCAGGACAACACATTGGGTTCCACTCCTGCAGCCAAGAAAAGGAGTCTTAGAATCAAGAACAAGTTCCTATTAAAGTGGCCGGTGAGTGTATCCAAAATGATTGTGTTGTAGCAATGCAGTACATATTACGTTTATATTAAACAGAATAAAAAAAAAAAGATTACATTAATCAAGAACAAGTTCCTATTAAAGTGTCCGATGAGTGTAAATGCCTTTTATAATTTCTTATTAGATTTTTTGTTCTTACTGCATTCAATTTTCAGAATTATTTCTAAAACATGATAAAAGCATTCATATGCCCAAACATACTATATGTTCAGCTCACAGCATGACTGATGAGTTAGTTATGTATGCGCTGACTTTGTAGGAAACTCAGAGGGAAAAAAAAAAAGAGGTAACCTACGGTGTAAGGATCAACAATAGACCCAATTAACATTTTTTCAGATTTACAGCCAGCCATTTTCACCATCCATCCATCCATCCATCCACCCATTATCCATCACCACTTATCCTGTACAGGGTTGTGGGCAAGCTGGAGCCTATCCCAGCTGACTATGGGCGAGAGGCGAGGTACACCCTGGACAAGTCGCCAGATCATCGCAGGGCTGACACATAGAGACAAACAACCATTCACACTCACATTCACACCTACGGTCAATTTAGAGTCACCAGTTAACCTAACCTGCATGTCTTTGGACTGTGGGCGAAACCGGAGCACCCGGAGGAAACCCACACAGACACATGCAGACTCCGCATGGAAAGGCCCCCATTGGTCACTGAGTTCAAACCCAGAACCTTCTTGCTGGGAGGCAACAGTGCTAACCACTACATCACTGTGCTCTACCCTGATGATGCTAAATACGTTCATTCATTTTCTATATTACTTATCCATTGAAGCTGGAGCTAATCCTAGCTAACATCGGCTAAAAGGCAGGGTATACCCTGGACAAGTTGCCAATCCATCACAGGGCCAACACAGAAAGCCAGATAGCCATTCGCACCTATGAGCAATTTAGAGCAGCCAATTAAACTAACCTGCATGTCTTCGGACTGTGGGAGGAAACTGGAGCACCCGGAGGAAACCCATGCAGGCACAAAGAAAACATGCAAACTCTGCACAGAAAGGCCTCAGTTGGCAATAGGGCTCGATCCCAGAACCATCTTGCTGTGAGGCAACACTGATTACCACTGCACCACTGTGCCACCCATGATGCTAAACTATGAATGAATTTCCAAAACCTTAAATGGTGTTTCCATGGCATGGGGATCAATTGGCATCACACCACAAAAACAGGAAGTGTAGAATAATTCCACTATATTATGGCCCAAAGTCTGCATGTATGGCCAGTGTTATAGCCTAATACAATCTGTATGTCAGTCCTGGCTCATGAAACAGACCTTGCTGCACCCTTGGTGCTTGGGTCCACCAATCACTGCTTCAGCTTTATTGTTCTTGTTCTTCTTCTTGCCCCAGTTCCTACCAAGCTAAATCCAAATACTGGTATTTTATAGTGCAAGGTATTTCACCGCACTAAACAGAAGACTTCTTTCCTGCACTATACAACTCTATCATTATTTTACATTATGCACTAAAATTCTTACGTGCTGTGGAATGAAGTGAAGAAAGAGTGACAG
The DNA here is from genome assembly GCF_027579695.1 of Neoarius graeffei. Classification (NCBI taxonomy): domain Eukaryota; kingdom Metazoa; phylum Chordata; class Actinopteri; order Siluriformes; family Ariidae; genus Neoarius; species Neoarius graeffei. Next base: position 10,558,824 of record NC_083574.1, read on the forward strand.
ACAGCTTGGAAAAATACAGCACAGTCTGTTGTAGGATGACATGAGTCATTTAACTGAGAGAGAGAGAGAGAGAAGGTTGTTTACATGTACTCTGATCGTGTTCTGTTGTTTGTTGGTTTCACTGATGAATCACACTTCTGCAAAGTGTCAAATTCCAGGTTATACCAAGATATCTGATCCAATGTCCTCCCCTTTTTAGTTATTCTAACTAAAAAGGGAAGGCACATATCTGCAAATCGAACATTTCAAGATTCTATTGTCATAGTTCAGATCCAATTACCATATACACTGCTGTCCAAAGGGAGCTTTCACAACTCGTAAGTATGACTTCAACATAATCATCATCAGACTGATGGGGAAGCCATGGCCTAAAGGTTCAAGAAGCAGCTTTGGAAACAAAAAGGAACCTGGTTCAATTCCCTGGACCAGCAGGAATGGCTGAAGTGCCCTTGAGCAAGGCACCTAACCCCCAGTCGCTCCCCAGGCTGCTCTGGATATGTTGTATGTCACTCTGGATAAGAGCGTCTGCTAAATGCCTGTAATGTAATGTCATCTACGGACAGGGAAATGGAATCATTCTGTATATTGTGGTATGAGTTTATTAGGGTAAGTAAATGAATAAAGGAGATGTTATGGAGATGTCATGTGTTGCCTTTTAATGAAAATGTAAAATGGATACCGTGATCAGGGTTAAATTGATCAGGGATTATCAAACGTCTTTGCAGCAAGAAATTCCTGTAATTGTAAAAGCAAATCTCACTGACTCCCTCAGTAGTGTTGTAGTACTTGAGCTCAGTCTTGGTCTCAAGACCACTTTTTGATGGTCTCAGTCTCGTCTCAGAATCGACCACATTTTTACTCAGTCTTCCATCCATCCATTATCCGTAACCGCTTATCCTGTGCATGGTAGTGGGCAAGCTAGAGCCTATCCCAGCTGACTATGGGCAAGAGGCAGGGTACACCCTGGACAAGTCGCCAGATCATCGCAGGGCTGACACATAGAGACAAACAACCATTCACACTCACATTCACACCTACGGTCAATTTAAAGCCACCGATTACCCTAACCTGCATGTCTTTGGACTGTGGGGGAAACCGGAGCACCTGGAGGAAACCCAAGCAGACACGGGGAGAACATGCAAACTCCACACAGAACGGCCCCCCCTGTCAGCCACTGGGCTGGAACCCAGAACCTTCCCAACGTGAGGCGACAGTGCTAACCATGACACCACCATGCAACCCCTTTACTCAGTCTTGTCCCTGGATTTTATTTCAACACTGGTCAAGACCACAAGTGTGGGGATTTCAGTAAATTGCTTGTGCAGTGTCTGATTTATTTGTTAACAGTGTTAAAACTTCCTACTTCAAATGCAACCAATAATGTGACTCATTGCTAATTTGAAATTTTCGTTACTGTTAACAGGTGTCATCCCTTCACAAACACTAGTATGGTTTTGGTCTTGACTAGGTCTTGCCCTGCCTTGGTCTTAACTTGATCTCAACCCCTCAAAGTCTTGGTTTTACCGTATCTCAGTATCGATACACTCTGATCTTGGTCATGACTTGGTCTTGGTTTAGTTGGTCTTAACTACAGCACTACCCCTCAGTTTAGATTTATAGTCAACCCATAGAACTATGGTGTCAGATAATGGAGTTGGATACAAGTAAAGGAATTTATTCAAATAAAAGACAAACAAAGTGAAATAAACACAGTGAATCAAGAGGCAATGTGGCAAGGAACACACAACAAGCAACCAGAATTTATACACAGCTAAAGCTTAGCAAACGATCCAGAGAAAACTCAGAACTTATATAGGGGCATTAATTGAGGGAAAGACAAAGCAGGTGAGAGTGATCAGAAAGCCATGTGAAAGGGTCATGTGATTGAATGGGGCTGATGGGAAATGAAATATGTGATGGCCATTTTGTGGATGAAATCAGAATTTTTGGATTAAAGGTTTGGATTAAAATCATTTTCATTCAACTGACCAGTCAAACTAGCGAACAGACAGATGAGCTCAATGATAAACATTTCAAGAACGAACTTGTAATGCTGTAACTAAATAAAATATAAATGAAAAATTGAATGCAGAGAACCACGGAACCACTAATAATCTCAAACAAAAGTAAACAAACAAGCATAAATAAATAATAATCAAATATATGATGTAAGCAAATTTAATAATTGCTTATTATTATTATTAGTATTATTATATTAGCGCTGTCACCTCACAGCAAGAAGGTCCGGGTTTGAGCCCCGTGGCCGGCGAGGGCCTTTCTGTGTGGAGTTTGCATGTTCTCCCCGTGCCCGCATGGGTTTCCTCCGGGTGCTCCGGTTTCCCCCACAGTCCAAAGACATGCAGGTTAGGTTAACTGGTGACTCTAAATTGACTGTAGGTGTGAATGTGAGTGTGAATGGTTGTCTGTGTCTATGTGTCAGCCCTGTGATGACCTGGCGACTTGTCCAGGGTGTACCCCGCCTTTCGCCCGTAGTCAGCTGGGATAGGCTCCAGCTTGCCTGCGACCCTGTAGAACAGGATAAAGCGGCTACAGATAATGAGATGAGATGAGATGTTATTATATTTTTATTTATTTATTTAACATAATATACACTTAAATTGAAATCACAATACTGGGTTGTCTTTTTTTTTTTTACACTGTTCTCTTAAGATCCTAAGGTCTCTGCACTGGCTCCCAGTGAGCTATAGAATTGACTTTAAAGCATTACTTCTTCTATTTAAAACATTACATGGGATGGGACCCAGCTACCTACTGGATATGTTTCAATTATATGCACCAACTAGGTCTCTAAGATCACAAGAGAAAAACTTGCTAGTAATACCAGCTGTCAAAACGAAGTGTGGTGAAGCAGCCTTTAGTTGCTATGCTGCTAAGCTTTGGAACCAACTTCCGGATGATATCAAAAATGCTCCTACTGTTGTTAGTTTTAAATCCAGGCTCAAGACAAAGCTGTTTTCAGATGCTTTCACTTGATTCATTTTTACCTAAGTAATTAATTTCCTTTAACATAATTTCTTTTAATTTTGATTTTAATGATTTTACTTTTACTTTAATTCTTTGTTACTGTGATCCTCGTAGATTTTGTCTGCGGGATGATTTTTGGTGATCCTCGTAGATTTTGTCTGCGGGACGATTTTATTTGGTGATCCTCGTAGATTGTGTCTGCGGGACGATTTTTGGTGATCCTCGTGGAAGAGCCACGGGAAGAGCGCGCTTTATGAGTTGAACCCATAATAATAATTAATCTCGAGGCTGATTAACTTTATTTCATTTTATTATTTTATTTCTACTATTGTTTAATTCTTATTATTTTTCTTCCCCAATTATTTTATGTAATTTTATTTTCTATTGTTTACTGTTCTGCTTTTACTTCTGTAAAGCACATTGAACTGCCACTGTGTATGAAATGTGCTATATAAATAAACTTGCCTTGCCTTAAGGACAGGTAACACCAGCAAACATGAGGATTGAAAACAAAAATGGTAACTTCTTTTGCTATAATTCCTCCTCTTTATATTGTCTTTTTTTTTCTTTCTTACTGTTTGTTATCCAATATTGGAATTGATGCAGTCGTGAAAAAATAGAGGTGTCTCAGGATTAAAAAGATTTTTTGAGACATTGGGACTATTTTCTCAGACACTGAATGGAAACACACACACACACACACACACACACACACACACACACACACACAAAGATAAAGAGAGAGAGAGAGAGAGAGAGAGAGAGAGAGAGAGAGAGAGAGAGAAATAAAGCCCTGGGCTGGGTTTTCCATTCGTGTGAAGTGAGATCTCACGGCCTGTCTCGCACGTTTAAAGTTAAAATGAGATGCGCAAGGTGCATGATTGCTTGGACGGCCAAACACGTGCGCGCACACACGCATACCTGTCATCACAAATGGGCATCTGTTTAATAAATGTGCATCTGTGTGGAGAAAGACTCATTACAGAAACAGTGTGTAGGTGTCAAGGAATGAGATAAACCCAGGGGAGCTGCATCACTTGGGTGGGCAAGCAGGCCAGAAAAGTGTGTGTGTGTGTGTGTGTGTGTGTGTAGTCAGAAATAATGATCTGAGCTAAGGCTATGTGAAGCAAGCCAGTGTTGGGACAGATCTCATTAGCTATGCAGCTAGCATCAAATGAGAGAGAGTATATGCATATGTGTGTGTGCGCGTGTGTGTGAGTGTGTGTGTTGGGGGGTGGGTTACATCATATTAAATGGTACATAATACATTACAGATAAACTGACACAATCTCTCTCTTTCTCTCTGCGGAGACATTTCCACCACACTTTCAAAATCAAACTCTAACTCAAATAGGAACGAATCCACACTAAATGTCAACACTATAATAAAAATGCAATAATTTTTAATTTAGTTCATTGTTGATAAGAATATGACACGGTCAGATCAACAACGTTCAATGATGTAAGGACATCAGCTCAGATTAAACCAACGTACTCAGTCCATCATGTCAAAAAAAAAAAAATTCTAAAATTCAATTCAGAAGTATTTTAGAACCCAAAGCATTCTGTAAAAATTATTATGGGAAAAAATGAGACAGGCTGGAGAGAGAAAAATGTACATAGCTGCTGTAAATGTTTATAGCTCTGAGTGATAACAGAAACACACTGATAAATCTGACTAGAAATGGCTAAAGTGTACAGTGTCATTCTCTAATAAATACACTCACCGGCCACTTTAATAGGAACTTGTTCTTGAGTCTAAGATTCCTGTTCTTGGTTGCAGGACTGGAACCCAATGTGTTCTTCTGCTGTTGCATGCCGAGATGCTTTTCTGCTCACCACAGTTGTAAAGAGTGATTATATGAGTTACTATATCCTTCCTGGCAGCTCGAACTGCTCAATCTATCCAGTTTCCTCTGACCTCTCTTATCAACAAGGCGTTTGTTTCCACCCACAGAACTGTCGCTCATTCAACTCAATGTTTTTTTTTTTCTGCACCATTCTGTGTAAACTCTAGAGACTGTTGTGCGTGAAAACCCCAGGAGATCAGCAGTTTCTGAAATACTCAAACCAGTCCATCTGGCTCAAACCAACACCCATGCCACAGTGAAAGAAAGTCACACTTTGAGATCACAATTTTCCCATACTGATGTTTGAAGTGAACATTAACTGAAGCGCTTGATTTGTATTTGTATGATTTTATGCATTGTGCTGCTGTCAAGGGATCGGCTGATTATGCCTGAAGGTTCTCAGTCATCCAGGTCATTGTAAACCGTAGGTGCTAAAGAAGGCAACTGGACTTGCTTGAAATCCTTGAAGACGTTTTACCTCTCATCCAAAAGACTTCTTCTAATATGTCTGATTAGTGGGGAGTTCCAGGTATTTATCCTCTAGTGGACCAAAAGCAACCTTAAGGAGAGTTGTTGAGGTCACAAGGGTCGTTGACCCTCTCAGTCATCCTGTAGGTTGTTAGGGTCACTGGAGGCCAAGTGTGAACAGTGTTAGCAGCCTAGAGGGTCATTAGGGTGATCTATGGGTTGTTGGCTCTCTTTGCCATCATGTGAGTCTTTGAAGTCAGCTGAGTCTTGGTGTGGATGTGTATTCAGTTTTCTGGGAAGTGTGCCAAGAACTGCATTGTAGATGGCTGATAAGTGGTGTCTCAGGCTACATCCACACGACAACGGCAACGAGATTTTTTTTTTTAAATATCTCGTCCACATGGGCAACGGATCAGTAAAATATCAGGTCCATATGGCAACGCAACGTTTGCTGAAAATGATGCAATACACATGCCACACCTCTACGTGCGCTGTAAGACAGTCCCATCGGAAACACCAGAACAATAGAAGAAGTAGACTCATGCGCATAAACCCCTTCTTCTGTAGCATCAGCCACATAAAGTTTTGATTATTAATCAGTAGCGTAAAATAGTATCTATTGTCTAAGACACTTATTTATATTTCATATTAAAACATCTATGTAAATTAATACATAGAAAGCCTGGCCAGGCGCTGAACGTTCTTCTCCCTTCACTTTAAGATAAATTCAGGGCGAGCATGAGCCTAGGTTCTTCCCTGTCACTGTCACACACACACACCTTCTCACTCCCTATCCTATGGATATAGTCCCTTTAAATCACGTGCTCGTTTTTTGAATGGAGACGCGGAAAGAGGAATGAACGGGGGTAGATGGAAGCCGTTACACCAACATTCTGATATCCTCCAGAATTCTTTAATGGTCCGGAATAAATTGAATGCTACACGTTGATGGATTACTTTGTTCTTCTACGCCCTTTTTGAGGAATGCATTGTCGGACTTAAACCAACATCTGAAGAGGTGAGATCGCTTCTTTTTTTCCCTATTTTTGCTGGTGGGATTGTTTTTGTTTTTGGAAAGCGCACGGGCGGTGCACGGTTTTGGTTATACTGCTTCTGCAGTGTTTGGACTAAAGACTCTGCCCTAAGGGCTATTCTCTCACTCTCTCTCTCTCTCTCTCTCTCTCTCTCACTTTGCACCATTACACAATAAATATTCACAGTGAAAATATTTTGTAAGCGCTTTTCATGAACCAAGTTATAGGATTTGTTGACAACTCGCATCGAGTTCGTTACACTTCTACCCAAGCACTCACAGTCATGTGGTTGCGATGTCATCGTAAACAAATCCGTTCTACTCATCCAGATGACTTCGCAACGGCGCCGTTGCCAGATTTTTCCACTCTGGAACCCGTTCTCAAAAGATTTCGTTTTGGGGCACCCAAAACGCCGGTGCCGTGTGGACGCCAGGCCGAAACGATAAACAATTTTATCAGATTCACCTGAATTCGTTGCCGTGTGGACAGGGCCTCAGACCACCTCCTCTGTTCAATGATGGTCATTCCAGGTTGATGAAGATGGCTTCTTTTACTCCTCTTTCAAACCACCGGTCTTCTCTGGCTAGAATGTGTACATTGCAGTCCTGGGACGAGTGTCCTTTGTTATTGAGATGAAGTTAGACTGCAGAGTCCTGGCCTGAGGAACTGGCTGTCCTCTGTTGAGCCATGTGCTTGTGAAGTGGCTGTTTCATTTCTCCAATGTATAGGTTTGTGCATTCCTCACAGCATTGAATTGCATACATTATGTTGTCCTGTTTGTGTCTGGGTATTCAGTCCTTAGGGTGGACCAATTTCTGCCTCAGAGTCTTACTGGGTCTGAAGTATACAGGGATGTTGTGTTTGTAGAAGATCCTACTGAGTTTCTCAGATAGTCCAGAAATGTAGGGAATGACAATGTTCTTGTGTTTGTTGCTGTTTTCTTCCCTGTCCATTATGTTTCTTTTTCTGGTCTTGACGAAAGCCCAGTTGGGATACCCACACTTCTGAAGTGCTTCCTTGATGTGTTTTTGATTCTTCTCTTTTCCCTCTACCATTGTAGGAATGTTCTGAGCCCTGTGATGTAAGGTCCTAATGACCCCCAATTTGTGTTCCAGTGGGCGGTGAGAGTCAAACAGTAGGTACTGGTCTGTGTGTGGGGGGTTCAGGTAGACCTTGATGCAAAGGCTTCTGTCTTGTTTGATGTGCACACTGCAGTCCAAAAAGGCTAGGTTGTTTCCACTGACGTCCCCCTGAGTGAACTTAGGCTACATCCACACGACAACGGCAACGAGATGTTATTTAAAAATATATCGCGTCCAAATGGGCAACGATCAGTAAAATATCAGGTCCATATGGCAACGCAACGCTTGCTGAAAACGATGCAATACACATGCCACACCTCTAGGGGCGCTGTAAGACGGTCCCTTCGGAGACACCAGAACAATAGAAGAAGTAAGGACGCATGCGCATAAACTATTATGCGCAAGACTTCATATTAGCCACAAAGTCAGGAAAATCTGTTTGTAAAATTACATTATAATGACCAAATACAATGAAAAGTATTTTTCCAGTCTCACCTGTGAAAGGTAATCCCATGTGATCTCTTTTGGATGGCAAACCTGTTGGTACAGTTAAACGCAGCTAATCTTTATTCTCCGCTTTGACCTATCCAATATGGCGGCGAGGATGATGTATGATTCTGCGCGGAAGGCGGCGTCTTTAATGGTCCGGAATAAATTGAATGATACACGTTGATGGATTAATTTGCTCCTCTACGCCCTTTTTGAGGAATGTATTGTCAGACTTAAACCAACATCTAAAGAGGTGAGATCGCTCCTTTTTTTCCCTATTTTTGCTGGCGGGATTGACTCTGCCCTAAGGGCAGAGTCTCTCTCTCTCTCTCTCTCTCTCTCTCTCTCTCTCTCACTTTGCACCATTACACAATAAATATTCACAGTGAAAATATTTTGTAAGCGCGTTTCATGAACCAAGTTATAGGATTTGTTGACAACTCGCATCGCATCGCAATGAGAACATCATTGGCACTACTGGTGTTAAGAATCAGACCATTTCATAAATGAATATTTTGCTGTAGAGCTGCAGTGTTTGTACAATTGCATGTTTTTGCTTCACTATTACTGTCACTATTCTGCTTCTTGCATTACTACTGTGAACTAACACTGAACATAATAATAATAATAATAATAATAATAATAATAATAATAATATCCAAGCTCATGTTTCACTCTCACTAGTGCTCTGTAAGGCTTTTTCCTGGTGATATTCGTTACACTTCTACCCGGCGTGAAGCACTCACAGTCATGTGGTTGTGACGTCATCGTAAACAAATCCGTTCTACTCATCCGGACGACTTCACAACGGCAACGTTGCCAGATCTTTCCACTCTGGAACCCGTTCTCAAAAAGATTGCGTTTTGGGCACCCAAAACGCCGGTGCCGTGTGGACGCCAGGCCTAAACGATAAGCAATTGTATCGGAGTCACCTGAATCCGTTGCCGTGTGGACAGGGCCTTAATGTTGACATCTACTGCATTGTTGTGCTCTGTGAAGGCTTCTACCTCATGGGTTTTGATTTTTACCCAGGTGTCATCCACATACCTGAACCAGTGGCTGAGAGCGATTCCTGAAAAAGTGGTCAAGGCTTTGTTTTTCACTTCCTCCATGTACAGATTGGCCACTATTGGGTACACCGGTGAGCCCATGGTGCATTCATGCTTCTGTCTGTAGAAACATTCGTTGAACTGGAAATAGGTGGTGGTCTGATTAGAGAACTGCATAAAACAGCAGGTGGATGGGTAGGTGTTCCTAATAAAGTGGCCGGTGAGTGTATAATAACCAATAAGATATTAAATTGTTGAAAAATTGCTATATGATGAATCAAACATGATGAGGTGGGCTGTAGGAAAATAAACAATGATGTGGTAATGTGGCCCAATACAAGGCTTACAGGGTTGTTAGCAAAAAGTTTACACACCAGTGATAAATTATTTCTGATGTAAAAAAAAATTGAAAGAAAAAACAAGACAAATCACATTAAATAAAATTCAAGTGAAAAACTAACATTTTTAAGAAGAAGAAGAAAAAAAAACTTTTAATAATCCATTTGTACAAGTATGCACACCGCATAACCAATACTTTCTTAAAGTGCTTTTGACTTATAAACTCTTTTTGGGTTTCTTGAGCAACTTCATTTGACAAATTTATTCAACTTGTTCTTGCAAAAGAAAAAAAATGCTCCAAATTTATCAAATTGTCAATGGATCTTGTGCCCAAAGCCCTGTTCAAGTAATTCTACAGGGTTTTGGTCGGATAGGATTTAGAGCTAAGCTCTGATGCGACCATTCCAAAACGTTGATCTTCTAAAGCCATTCCTTTGTTGATTTGGATTTGCTGTTCTTCATCTTCAGCTGTCTAACAGAAGCCTACAGGTTTGTGCCAAGATAGATTTGGAGCGACCCATGATTCCCTCTGTCTTGACTAGAACCCCAGTCCCAGAGAAAGGGAAAAAGCCCCACGGCATGATGCTGCCACCACCATGCTTCACCATGGAAATTGTTTTCTTCAGGTGATAAGCTGTCTATTTTTTCTTCCTTGTCAAACGTTGTTTTTTATTTATTTATTTTAGAATTATGTCCAGAAAGTTGTACCTTGGTCTCATCAGATCATAACACATTTTGCCACATGGTTGGGGTGGGGGGTGTTAAGAATGATAAAATGGAAAAGAAACACGTAATATTTTCCATTTGTGTCAGATTGTTCATTCATTAAAAGACACTTCATGTCTTAAAGTAATGATGGATGTCGTTTCTCTTTACTCAGGTGAGCAGTTCTTGATATAATATGGATTATTACAGTTGCTGAACAGGGCTATTTATGAATAGGATATTTTTATTATTTACTATTTACTGTTTAATTTCAAACGCATTAAGAAGGCATGAAACTCATCCACTAATTAACTTTTGGCGAGGCACAGCTGTTAATTGAAAAGCCTTCCAGGTGACTACCTCATGAAGCTGGTTAAGATAATGTGCAAAGCGCCATCAAGGTGAATGCTGGCTAGTTTGAAGCAACTAAAATATCAAATATATTTTGTTTTTCAACACTTTTTTGTTCACCACATAATTCCATACATGTTCCAGATGTTCTTTCATAGTGTTGATGTCTTCAGTATTGTTCTACAATACAAACCTATGAATGAATAGAGGTGTACAAACTTTTGATTGTACTGTACATGACAAACTTTTGTACAATCACTTGACTCACTACTAGCAACCAAAATTCTCTTCCTTTCCACCCTGACTTATGTTCAGCTGGTGCAACATACAGTTGGCATTTTGTGCAGTGGAGAAAAGACATGGTGTGTGTGTTGCTGTCTCTCATTCTGGCTTATGTTCCGTGGTGCTCTGGTGTTACGGGACATGTGCTCACACCTCCATCGGGAGTCTTTTGCAGACCTAATGTCAGCTTTACAAGGCTAATTAACTAGCCAGGAGAACAACGGAGGAACATTTCCAACTTGTTCGAGAAATCACAAAAACTAATAAATCACCCTCTTGTGGAAACCTACAAGTGTTCCTCAGAGCTTTCCTCGGGGATGGACAGAGAGAGAGAGAGAGAGAGAGAGAGAGATTGTATTTGTACTTTGCTGTCACTTTGCAGCTCGACCTCATGGTTGTAATTCTTCTCTCTTTCCATCTATAAAGTATATCAGACACTCGCTGGCCGTGCTGTGAAAATTGTCCATGCAGACGCTCATCTAAGTTTCCAAATCTGTCATTGCTTAACTCTTGAATATTTTCTATCGTGAATACTATCATTAAAAAGCTTATAATCTCTGCTTTCCAAAGAAATTGATCTTGTTAAGACCTGTTCAGTACTTTGGGAGTAAAAGCAGGTTGAAGTTGGTACAACAGAGTTCTCGGGTGACGTCGGGAAACCGCTGGTGCTTTTTGAGTCATGGGAAAGCCCTCAGGTTCTCTCTCTCTCTCTCTCTCTCTCTTCTGATCAGTTTCCAACTGGATTACTCATGAATATCATTCAAATAACTTTTATAGGAATGTTCTCTCGCTCTCACTCTTTCTGATGAAGCATTCGGCAAAATTTTCCATCTGCTAGTTTTGAGGTTATGATTCACGGGAGACTTTGAAGTGAGTTTTCATAGCTTTACCTACTTATTTTTTTCAAATCAAACTGATTCCTGTAAGTAACTATTTTAGAATATAACTGTGGTTGTTTTGATGAAAATATTGAGATCTTAGTGGTCAGAATGTGATTTTTAAAAACCGGAAATCAGAAACGCGAGTGTCAATTTCAATTCAATTAACGTGAATTGTTAATTAGATGTGACTCACACAGTTTTTCGAGGTTCGCCTTGTGAATATTAATCGAAATAATTTATATTCTTTCATGTAAACACTAGTAGGCCTTACTTTTGAGAAATATAAAGGCCTACAGAGCACAAAGAGGACATTAGAAATTATATTTTATTACTTTTTTATCGAGTGTACTGATTTAACATTTTTACCTAATTAGCATAATTCATACTAATTAAATACTAGTTTGCATAATTTGTTTTTACTAAATTTTCAAACTTTGTATTCAGTATACAACCATCTATGTGCCTGCCAATTTCCATGTAAATATCTTGAAAAAATAAGAGTTATTAAGAAAAAAACATTCGATCTCATTGGTTAATGAGGCCCATTTTGTACCATGTGATCCTCATACTGAATATTACGGCCGTTTTCTAAAAATTAAGCCGTTTCTTCAATATTTGATTTATAATATCTGAAGAACAGATAAACATATTTTAATTCTGCCTACATATAGTGCTATGGCAGAAAATCGCACGTATAGATACACATGTGAGATTCACTGAGACTCATTCACTAAGATCAATTTTAATTGATTAGCATCCCAAGCTGCTCCAGTGGATTTGAATGTCCTTTTTTTTGCTGAACTTTCGACTTCTAAAAGCCTCTTAAAACAAAGTGTGCTTAGCCTTCATCTGAGCAAGACTTCGAAACACATATTTAAATCAACAGTGACCGATCAAGAGCGCCGATCAAGAGCTTTGCACATTTGCTGAGCGGAGAATAAATCAGGGCTTAAACCATTTATTAGTGTTGCAGATTAATAATACGACCTTTCCCTGCCGAGCACACTTCACATCCTTTGTGTTAAGAGCTTCCTCTTCCCATATGCAGTCAAATATCCGAACGGAAAAGAGAGGACGTTAAGCGTGTGAAGTGCAGCACTTGTAACTTTGACTAAAGTTGGCTCGTGAATGCACACACGAGTACTCGTGCACAGTTCTCTCCCTCCCACTCCTCTCCAGCAGAAAGCAGAGGAAATTGTCTGGAAAATAAACGGCTGTCAGTCCGAGCAGGCCACTGCGAGTGGACGGCCCTCATTCCGAAAAATGCAAATAACACAAAGGCGGATCAAAAAAGCTGTCAAAACACTAGTGACATTTGACAATTGCTTGTCTCAGGCAGCCTTTTCATTCCAGCTCACTATATTAAAAATTAATGGATTTCACACACACGCCATATGCTGTCAAGATTGATGCTTCTCTCAGTGGAATAAAGCACTACTCTTCTTTTAGGCAGAATTCTGAAGCTTTTTTCTCCCTCCTTCCTCCTGCCTCAAAGGGAAAGAGATTGAGCAGCTGAATAAACCGAGGTAAATAAGTAAATATGGAGTTATATTCCTGTCAAAATTAATCATGTATAAATACAAAAAGGTTCTAATTTTATGACTTGCAATTCTCTAGTCAAGTTTGCACATCAGAAACGATGACTCGGATGTGTTTACTGAGTACACGCCTCATAACGTCACTGTTAGATGAAAAACACAGATCTCCTCATTCAGCAGCTTTCTCTTCTGTACTGTATGAGGAATGTGGATTTACTGCACTGAGTATTTACAGCAGCGGACGACTAGATTACTGAGTAGAAATAATTCTGTTTATTTCATGAGGAATTCTATTGGTCACCAGAACTGTGCATTAAAACCCTGTCCATGTCCTGCAAGGAAAAAACACACCTCTTCCTAAAGTGACAACTGAATGGAGTTTTATGTGATGGTTACAACTGAAGAAAGAAAGAAAGAAAGAAAGAAAGAAAGAAAGAAAGAAAGAAAGAAAGAAAGAGGCAGGGAGTGAGTAAACAAGGATAGAGGGAAGGAAGTTAGGAGGAGAAAGAAAGAAAGAAAGAAAGAAAGAAAGAAAGAAAGAAAGAAAGAAAGAAAGAAAGAAGCAGGGAGTGAGTAAACAAGGATAGAGGGAAGGAAGTTAGGAGGAGAAAGAAAGAAAGAAAGAAAGAAAGAAAGAAAGAAAGAAAGAAAGAAAGAAAGAAAGAAAGAAAGAAAAGGCAGGGGTAAGGAAGGACAGATGGAAGGAAGTTAAGGAGGAGAAAAAGAGAGAAAGAACTCAACGCCAACAGCGTCGATGGGGACGCCTCCGCCTGGTAGACTACACGCCTTATTAAGCTGTGATTTGGGGATGGACATTTGACCTCACAGTAATCATGACCTGGTGAAATTACTTGTATTAGCCTTGGAGATATTGTGTTCACAAGGTTTTTGGACAGACATTTGACCTCACAGTGACCTTGACCTTAGACCTTTTGATCTCAAAATCTAATCAGTTTATCTTTGTCCCCAAATGCACAAATGGTGAAAGTTTGGTGAAATTCCTTTCATTAGCCTTTGAGATATCGCGTTCACAAGGTTGCTGGACGGACGGACGCATGGACGCACACACGCACGGACGGATGCACGGACAGACAGACAACCTGAAAACATAATGCCTTCTGCACCTTACGGTGGTGGAGGCATAAAAAAGAAAGATGAGACAGAAGTACAGACGGTAGGAAGTTAGAGAGGAGAGAGAGAGAAAGAAAGAAAAAGAAAGAAAGAAAGAAAGAAAGAAAGAAAGAAAGAAAGAAAGAAAGAAAGAAAGAAAGAAAGAAAGAAAGATGAGGCAGGGAGTGAGTAAGGAAGGACAGAGGGAAGGAAGTTAGGAGGAGAAAGAAAGAAAGCTGAGGCAGGGGTAAGGAAGAACAGATGGAAGGAAGTTAAGGAGGAGAAAGAAAGAAAGAAAGAAAGAAAGAAAGAAAGAAAGAAAGAAAGAAAGAAAGAAAGAAAGAAAGAAAGATGAGGCAGGGGTAAGGAAGAACAGATGGAAGGAAGTTAAGGAGGAGAAAAAAGAAAGAAAGAAAGAAAGAAAGAAAGAAAGAAAGAAAGAAAGAAAGAAAGAAAGAAAGAAAGAAAGAAAGAAAGAAAGATGAGGCAGGGGTAAGGAAGGACAGATGGAAGGAAGTTAAGGAGAAGAAAAAGAGAAAAAAGAAAGATGAGGCAGAAGTACAGGTTAAAGGAAGTTAGAGAGGAGAGAGAAAGAAATAAAGAGTAGAATGGGTAAGGAAGGACAGAGGGAAGGAAGTTAGGGCGAAGAAAGAAAAAGAAATATGAGGCAGGGGTAAGGAAGGACAGACGGAAGGAAGTTAAGGAGGAGAAGAAAGAAAGAAAGAAAGAAAGAAAGAAAGAAAGAAAGAAAGAAAGAAAGAAAGAAAGAAAGAAAGATAAGGCGGGGTAAGGAAGGACAGATGGAAGGAAGGTTAGGAGGAGAAGAAAGAAAGAAAGAAAGAAAGAAAGAAAGAAAGAAAGAAAGAAAGAAAAGGCAGGGGTAAGGAAGGACAGATGGAAGGAAGGTTAGGAGGAAAAGAAAGAAAGAAAGAAAGAAAGAAAGAAAGAAAGAAAGAAAGAAAGAAAGAAAAGGCAGGGGTAAGGAAGGACAGATGGAAGGAAGTTAAGGAAGAGAAGAAAGAAAGAAAGAAAGAAAGAAAGAAAGAAAGAAAGAAAGAAAGAAAGAAAGAAAAGGCAGGGGTAAGGAAGGACAGATGGAAGGAAGTTAAGAAAGAAAGAAAGAAAGAAAGAAAGAAAGAAAGAAAGAAAGAAAGAAAGAAAGAAAGAAAGAAAGAAAGAAAAAGAAAGATGAGGCAGGGTAAGGAAGGACAGATGGAAGGAAGTTAAGGAAGAGAAGAAAGAAAGAAAGAAAGATGAGGCAGGGGTAAGGAAGGACAGATGGAAGGAAGTTAAGGAAGAGAAGAAAGAAAGAAAGAAAGAAAGAAAGAAAGAAAGAAGAAAGAAAGAAAGAAAGAAAGAAAGAAAGAAAGCTGAGGCAGGGGTAAGGAAGGACAGATGGAAGGACGTTTAGGGAGGAGAAAAAAGAAAGATACAGTAATTAAGGAAGGATAGAATCAAGGAAGTTAAGGAGAAGAAAAAAGAAAGAATGAAAAAGATGAGGCAGGGAGGGAATAAGGAAGGACAGAAGGAAAGAAGTTGGGGAGGAGAAAGAAAGAAATGTGTTGCAAGAATAAAAAAAAATGAAATCAGTGTTTGAGAAAAATAAAAATGAAATTGATGAGGTAAATCCTCCTCTGTGCGGTTGTATTGTTTTAAGTGCAATACAGGTTGAAGATTATTTATAATTTTTTTTTTCATTTTAATTTAAATTTCCACACACCGTCCGAACCTGTTTGTGATTCGCGGTTGTATTTAATGTTAAATCCAGTCACTGCACTCCAAGCCTCAGTGTTTCAGTAATTAAGGTTCGTTAGTGTATTAGTTGTAACTTTAATGAGTCCATCCAAACTAACACTGCTGTTTAAGGTTATTAGCTTTAGCGTTAACATGATTATTAGATTGTGTGCTAACAGACAGTTTACACATTGGATGGTGTGTGTGTGTGTGTGTGTGTGTGTGTGGTGAGTCAGTAGCAGCGTCATTATTCCGGCTCTTGGAGAAAAAAAAAAATCAAATCAAATATCAACCAGGAACAATACAGTGGCTTCCTCTACTTCACTCACAAGTGTGTCCTTTTGCCCATTATGTCATGAGCTGAAATTGCTCAGTGGTTGCATCTTAGACACACACACACACACACACACACACACACACTCCTGTAAGGTAATTTAAATTAATGCCAAGCAAACTCTAAATTATTATTGCTCCAGGAGCTGAAATTATTGTGATATTTGGCTCTCCTTTGACTTTTATCTCATGGACTCAGTTCGAGTTCCTCATTTGCATGATGAGCGGAGAAGCTCTCTCACTGGGAGAAAGTTGCACACATGCTGTGAATCCCATGTGGTCATTGTGCTTTTACCCAGAAGCCTTCAGTGCACATGGCTGCCTGAGGTGAGGGAGACTGAGATGCCCAGGACAGCTTGAGCCACTGTCAGATTCTGTCTTACAGAGAGAAAGTTTTATTTCAGAGGTGAAATGGTTCAACAATGGACAGACTCCCTGTCTGAGAGTGGAGCACTAATAATGTGGAATAGATTTTACTCTTCTCAAAGAGATGACAAACAGATGTTATCATTAAAAGAAAGAAAGAGGGCAGCGGGGGTGGCACAGTGGTTCGCACCATCACATCAGTATGAGTGTGAATGACCGTCTGTCTCTCTGTATTCACCCTGCAATAGACTGGAGACCATTCAGGGTCTCAGCTGGGTCCTGATCACTCGCAACCCACAATGGATAAGCATTATAAAAAGAAAAAATACAGAAAAGAAAGAAAGAAATGTGGAAGGAAAAACAAAAGAGAAGAAAGACAGAAAAAGTAATCATGGTGAGAAAGGAAAAAAGAATGAAAGAAATGAGGAAGGAAAATAGAGGGGAAGAAAGATAGAAAAAGTAATCATGATGCAAGAAAGAAAACTTAAATAAAGAAAGAAAGAAACAAAGAAATGTGGAAGGAAAAATAGAAGATCAAGGTAGTAAAAGTAATCATGGTGAGAAATAAAGAATGAAAGGAAAGAAATGAGGAGGAGAAAAATAGGAGAGAAGAAAGATAGAAAACGATCATGACAAATAAAATGGAAAGAAAGAATATATGGGAACAAAGATAGAAAAGTAATCATGGGGAGGAAGGAAGAAAGAAGGAATGAAAGAAAGAAATGAGGAGGGCAAAATAGAAGAGAAGAAAGACAGAAAACAATCATGACAAATAAAATGGAAAGAAAGAAAAAGAATATATGGGAACAAAGATAGAAAGGTAATCATGGTGGGAAAGAAAGAAAGAAAGAAAGAAAGAAAGAAAGAAAGAAAGAAAGAAAGAAAGAAAGAAAGAAAGAAAGAAAGAAAGAAAGAAAGAAAGAAAGAAAGGTAATCAGTGGTGAGAAAGAAAGAAAAAGAAATGTAGAAGGAAAAATAGAGGAGAAGAAAGATAGAAAAGTAGTCATGGTGAGAAAGAAAGAAAGAAAGAAAGAAAGAAAGAAAGAAAGAAAGAAAGAAAGAAAGAAAGAAAGAAAGATGGAAGAAGAGAAGAAAGAAAAGTAATCAGTGGTGAGAAAGAAATGTAGAAGGAAAAATAGAGGAGAAGAAAGATAGAAAAGTAGTCATGGTGAGAAAGAAAGAAAGAAAGAAAGAAAAGAAAGAAAGAAAGAAAGAAAGAAAGAAAGATTGAAGAAGAGAAGAAAGAAAAGTAATCAGTGGTGAGAAAGAAAGAAAAAGAAATGTAGAAGGAAAAATAGAGGAGAAGAAAGATAGAAAAGTAGTCATGGTGAGAAAGCAAGAAAGAAAGAAAGAAAGAAAGAAAGAAAGAAAGAAAGAAAGAAAGAAAGAAAATTAATCATGATGAGAAAGAAAGAAAGAAAGAAAGAAAGAAAGAAAGAAAGAAAGAAAGAAAGAAAGGGTAATCATGATGAGAAAGAAAGAAAGAATCATGAAAAAAAATCAACTCAAAAGAACAAACAAGTAAAGGCCATATGAAAAGAAGAACAGATGAAGAAATGATGGACAACAGGAAGTCGTGAGCTTCATGACAGAAAGAAGAAATGAGGCACAGAAGGATGAAAGAAGAAGCGGTTCTTTGTGAGATAACAGTTCCAGCTTTGTGAAGAGGTTCTCACTGGAGCTCTCTCTGAAAGAGGAACCCATGCGGTACCGAGTTCTACACAGAACCTGTTTAAGGTGCGAAAGCGAGCCTTTATCAGAGCGCTGAAGCTTCAGGACTGCGTTCGTGCCACAGGTGAGAAATCTATAATATTTAAATATTGAATTATTTTAGCACTGTGACTTAAAGGCTTAAATGCTCAGCAAATTAGAAGAAGGAAGAGAAGAACAGAACGCTGAGGAAAGATTGGCTGAACTTTCTTGTCCACGAGTAATGACGGCGTGCCCCAGAAGGAAGCCTCGTCTGTGATGTGAGTCTCGCCTCATAGATTGTGTTTAGATAATGGCCATCTCCAATCACAGACAATGGAGACTCATCTTTTCTTGCAGAGATGCAGGGGAGGACAAGGTCAGCTGAGAGAGGGCGAGACGCAGGACTGGGAGAGGGATAGACCAATCTGAAAGTTGTTGATGGGAGGAGGATGCACTGGGGACTCAAATGTCAGACAGAGGACAGGAAAGTGTGCGGCTGATTTACTATCCACATTCACTTGGCTGCCTCTCTGCTCAGAGTGCGTCTCTGCTCAGCCATCACACTTTTGGAGCTGATTAATGACGTCTGCAGCTGATTAATGCTTCGGCATTACGATCCCAGCTAAAAGATTAATTATTCGGAGATAGTATTGGAAGTTTGGCTGGAATAATAAGTTCTGCGCTATGAAAATCCTGAACCAGCTCTTCCTGTGCATGTGATATATGATGTCACGCTTATTTTCCAACCCAGAAGTCCGCCATGTTGGATGATAACAACACCCAAGATAGCAGCGCTTCAAGTGTGAGCTGCTGCAACGCTTCATGAATTTCTTTGCCTTTGAAGAAAGACAATGCCTACCGTACCTTGTGTGCGGGATATAATCGCGGTAATAATGCTACTCGTGACAAAGAGAAATGGTTCTTCAGAATTCCCAAAATAATTAAAACAATGACAAAACAGATGAAGAGCTGTCCAGAGAACACCGTGTGTATGCTGTGGTTCAAAAACATACCTTGTAAGGACTTAACTGAGGAAAAAGCTAATTACACCCGTGTGTGTGTGTGCGTGGTGACTATATCTGGGAAGAGTTCGTTGCTAATTAAAGCTGTTTTCTGCTGATTAAATTGAACTTGTGAGCTTTAGCGCAAACACTCTGCTTCTCACCTTGCAGGAGAGAAACCAGCAAACCTACACGATAAAACAAATCCAGATTGGGCACCAAGACTCAAATTAGGACATGATAAGATCAAGACGAAAGAGAACTCATCTCGCAGTATTGAGAAGAAACGGGAGAAATGAAAGATCTGTCAAGAAAGCCAGATTAGATGCAACGCGAGAAACTTTAGCGAGTTTGGATACGCAAGGAGAACAATGTGGGTCAACTTTGCCAGGTGAGATATTAGCGATGCCGTTCCAGTAACAGTGCCGTATTAAGCCAATGCGGTGCCCCTGGGCACTATACCTCAAATGCCCCACCACCACCACCACCCTGCGTGCACGCGTTCAGTAACCTCCTGCACACACAAACCTTGCCCTTTGCTGTCAAAAATAGTAGCATATACATAAACAATAGTACACATAAACAAGGTCATTCTTCCTCATTGAAAATGTATTAAGTAGGCTACATCAGCCCATCAAATTCACTGAAAACAACCAACGATATGCATGGAGGCATATTGAAATGTCTTATTCAAAAATGAGCAGCATATATTTGTATGTCTCAAGGGGATCCTTGTCATCGCCAACCCCTCGGCTAACACTGGTTGTGGTTGTAGCATCTCCCCGGCTAGTGCTAGCAGGGCCATCTCCCTCACTAGCATCGCTGATTTCACTAGCTTCGGCATCAGCGCTGGTAGTGACAGCAGTTGTCGATGTTTTTATAAAAAAAACGATCTAACACTGGAACATTTTTAATTGCAGCTACACGCCTGGAGTCTCTCTTTTTTTAATTTTCTCTTCGCACAACCACTCAATTGATGTCTGTCCATTTTTCATTTCTACCGCGGTTTTTAAAAAATTGATACATTTCACCGTAGGTGGACTGGCTCAACTGACAGGTTGAGGAAAGGGGGGTTAAAGGTCACATAGGCCACTCTTGCTCAGAATTATGATTATTGTTGTTGTTCTTATGAAATTCGTGTTCATAATGAATTATATATGACTATTTAACAATGTCAAGTGTATAACCATTTTAAGTGTACAAACATTCACGAAAAATATTTTTAAAGTTTCTGTCATGTGGTGCCCCCCCACTGGCTGTGAGTGGTTAGTGCCCCTGGGCACTGTGCCGCAGGCCCATATAGTTAATCTGGCCTTGTCCAGTAACCCAGTAACTTCGTTTTAATTATGCGCTTTTTATCCCCCGCTGGCCAAAAAGCCCGAAGGGGGATTATGTCGTGGCGATTTCCATCCGTCCGTCCGTCCATCCGTCCTGGGAAGGGTGCTCACCTTCTAAAATCAACTCTTCTCACATTTTTTTGGAGGAATTTCATGAAACTTGGCAGGATTCTTTGTTATATACAATTTTGTTAAATTTTACCAGAGTTACAGCCCTCATCTCATCTCATTATCTCTAGCCGCTTTATCCTGTTCTACAGGGTCGCAGGCAAGCTGGAGCCTATCCCAGCTGACTACGGGCGAAAGGCGGGGTACACCCTGGACAAGTCGCCAGGTCATCACAGGGCTGACACATAGACACAGACAACCATTCACACTCACATTCACACCTACGGTCAATTTAGAGCCACCAGTTAACCTAACCTGCATGTCTTTGGACTGTGGGGGAAACCAGAGCACCCGGAGGAAACCCACGCGGACACGGGGAGAACATGCAAACTCCGCACAGAAAGGCCCTCGCCGGCCACGGGGCTTGAACCCGGACCTTCTTGCTGTGAGGCGACAGCGCTAACCACTACACCACCGTGCCGCCCCTGAGTTACAGCCCTGAATTAACAAAATTATACTTTGACAATTTCATGAGAGTGTGTTTTCCTTCTGAAATCAACTCCTCTCAATTGTTGGAGGAATTTCACGAAACTTAGCAAAAGGCATTGTTGTATGTCGGTAGTACGCATATTGTTATTTTGTTCAATTCGGTCACATTTTACCAGAGCTACAGCCCTTGATTAACAACCTTGTACTTTGACAATTTCATGAAGGTGTGCTCACCTTCTGACATCGACTCCTCTCAGAATTTTTGGACGAATTTCTCGAAGCTTGGCAAAAGGCCTTGTTATATGACAGTAATACGCATATTGCGATTTAATTTTGTTCGTGAAAATTTTTTCACAGTTTTGACCCTTGATTAAAAAACTTGTACTTTGACAATTTCATGAGGGTGTACGTTCTTCTGAAATCAACTCCTCTCACAATTTGTGGAGGAATTTCACCAAACTTGGCCAAAGGCTTTGTTATATGACAGTTATACGCAGATTGAAATTTCGTTTAATTTGGGAAAATTTTACCAGAGTTATATCCTTGATTATTAACAAACTTTTACTTTGGCAATTTCATCAAGGTGTGCTTGCTTTCTGAAACAATCAACTCCACTCACAATTTTTGGAGGAATTTCACGAAACTTGGCAGGATTCTTTGTTATATGTCAGTAATATGCATATTGAAATTGTATTCAATTCAGTCGCATTTCACCAGATTTATGGCATAGTTGCCAGCGGGGGATATTGCGCTCTCACAGCACTCGTTTTTTTTTGTTTGTTTGTTTTTGTAGAACGACATACCGGTAGTTCACAATATCAGGATATTCAATCAGTGCTAAGGAGGGTAAATCCTCTGTATAGTCAGACAGCTTTAATGTATACAGGCCAAAGCCACAAATTTCAACTTTTTCCCTGAATCTTGACTTGGCAGAGGACTCCAGAGAATCATAATATTTCGAGAAACTTGGAGACGCATTCCAGTTATTGTTCACATGAGACGGCTTTTTGGATTTGTATATCCTCTAACATGATGACGGATGCACAAGTCGCACTATTTTGGCACATGGTTGCAAACTTAGAATAATTGTCACAGTCCGGTCCAGTCCATCCATGCCTGAGTTTGTGGGACTTCCATGCTGGCTCCAGGCCGGATCCGGGACAGGAATTCAGTCCTGCCATCCTGGAGGCCATCTTCCCTGAAGCAGCACTCCCACACCTGCTACCACTCCTCTCCCATCAGCCAGGGCCTATTTAAGAGCTGTTTGGAGCTACTTCTGTTGCCAGACTGTCGCTTGCAGACTTTCCTCACCTCGCTACAGCCCTTTGGTATTGTGACTTCTAGATTCCCCCTGCCTGTACTGTTCCGTGTTTTTTTGTCTAGTTTTCTGTCCGGGGCGGCATGGTGGTGTAGTGGTTAGCGCTGTTGCCTCACAGCAAGAAGGTCCGGGTTCGAGCCCCGTGGCCGACGAGGGCCTTTCTGTGCAGAGTTTGCATGTTCTCCCCGTGTCCACGTGGGTTTCCTCCGGGTGCTCCGGTTTCCCCCACAGTCCAAAGACATGCAGGTTAGGTTAACTGGTGACTCTAAATTGACCATGAATGTGAATGGTTGTCTGTGTCTATGTGTCAGCCCTGTGATGACTTGTCCAGGGTGTACCCCGCCTTTCGCCCGTAGTCAGCTGGGATAGGCTCCAGCTTGCCTGCAACCCTGTAGAACAGGATAAAGCAGCTAGAGATAATGAGATGAGATGAGTTTTCTGTCCAATTTTTTGTCCCATTTTACCTGCCTGTTCCTCTGGATTGTGTTTTTTGCTCCCTCTGCCTGGGTTTCCCTTGTCCCTGTTTTCTTCAGTTTTTGTGAAGATTTTTCTCTCCTGTTTTTGTCCCTGACCGTGCCTGCCTGCTCTTCTGTGTTTTGACCTCTTGGCCCGTTCTTTGCCCACCGATTTTGCCTGAGCCCTATTGTACCTCTGCCCTCAACTTCACTAAAGAAGTTTCTTTTGTCCACTGCCTGTCTGAGTCTGCTCTTGGGTCCTCACTTCACCTCAGCTCGCCATTTCTGACAATAATCATTTACTGGTTATTGTTATGAAAACTGTCTTTAAATTCTACTTAACTTGAAAAAAAAGAAGGCCTGATAATTATTTTCCTTTAAAAGTTCTAGCGGCGGCACGGTGGTGTAGTGGTTAGCGCTGTCGCCTCACAGCAAGAAGGTCTGGGTTCGAGCCCCATGGCCGGCGAGGGCCTTTCTGTGCGGAGTTTGCATGTCCTCCCCGTGTCTGCGTGGGTTTCCTCTGGGTGCTCCGGTTTCCCCCACAGTCCAAAGACATGCAGGTTAGGTTAACTGGTGATTCTAAATTGACCGTGAGTGTGAATGGTTGTCTGTGTCTATGTGTCAGCCCTGTGATGACCTGGCGACTTGTCCAGGGTGTACCCCGCCTTTTGCCCGTAGTCAGCTGGGATAGGCTCCAGCTTGCCTGCGACCCTGTAGAAGGATAAAGCGGTTAGAAATAATGAGAGATGGGATGAGAAGTTCTAGCTTTTGTCTTATCCAAAACAACGTGAGCTCAAATCCTGATGATGCAACAGCCATCTGCGGCCAGGAGCCGACAGAGAAAATCTGGTTGTGCTCTCTGGCTGGGTGGGCAGCTGTGTGCTCTGCTCGCCAAAGAAATTATCTTTTCATTCATTTTAAAAATATATTTTATCCACATTCACTGGATTTTGAGAAACAGAGCATTTTCATTTTTTGCAAATTCAATAAATAAAAACTTTATACAAAACGTCCGACAAAATCATTTCTGCTTAGAATGTAAACAAACCGGCGAAATGACAGGAGCGATTTGTGAAAAATGCCATAATAATTCTTGAAAAAAATGTTCTTACCATCAAATACTTTTATTCCATATTTTGTTGCTTATTTTGTATTTTTGGGGGTTTTGTTTTCGAGTAAAGTTTTTATTTCATCCTCAGTTGGTTCAGCAACGCGCTCCGCCATTTTGTTTTGTTTTTTTCTACTCATGGTATATGAGCTGATAGCCTAGTAGTAGAGTAGCCAATCAGAGTGTGTGATTGCTCATATCCAGTGAATGTGGATAGAATAATTAACAAGATGCTATGCGACGGGTAAAATATGCGACATCGGATATGACATAATTCCCAAGGCAGCAAATCCATATAGCTGTGAAAAGCCCAAGCTTTAGTTGTACATTATATTAGTGAGTTATACCAACATGATGCCAGTTGAGCTGCATCACATCTCTGTTGAGTGAGTTCTTTCCCTGTTTCTGAACATTTGTTTTGTTCAAGCAAAGACAAATAATGGAGGTGTCAGTAGTCCCATGACAATAAATTAAGGCTGCATCTTCATTTCCAATCACAATACATTCATCCAATGGCTCCAATTCCCATTGGAGCCATGGCAAAATATTATCATTAATGTTACTAGATCAGAGGGGAACCATCAGGGCATTCTAGGTCTTCAGAGAAGGCCAAACATTAAAATTGAGTGATCCAAGGAGATTTGTTTGTTTGTTGTTTCTAGGCTGAGAAGAGTTTCGAGCTGCTCACTCATCGGTGACGTCATTGTCGGGACAGAAGGCCATGGCAGTGTATGTTTATGTAGGAAGTGACAAATGAATTAACCAATCACATTTTGATTTATAGTGGGAGGGACCAAAAATGTATCGCCCTTGGCCTACTCGAAGGCTAACGTGAGCTCAACCGCGAGTTGGTGCCGTCAGCACAGTAGTGAAGTCACCTTCCAGCCGGTGTAGTGTTCATCAGTAGTGTTAGTAAATGCTAATAAAGTGGTCAAAACAGTGCTATCGACAGCAAGTAGCACAGACCAATGACTGAGAAACTAAGATTTGTGTCTCCAGGCTCTTCTTCCACGCACGCTTGCTATAGTATTTTTCACTCAGACTTAAGTATTCATTTCCCTGTTAATTTTTTTAGCTACTTTTAAAATCAACATTGACAGCCACACACAACGGAGCGACCTGGCACCCTGCCGCTAATCCCTTGCAAAATCCTTTGCCCTGTTGCTTTTTTGGCGTCTGGCTGTTTTGACTGAGCTCAAGTCCCAGGTCTAATAGTAAAAGTTCGCCTGTTGTGATCTTTTTTGCAATATAACAAATCTAAAATCTGAAGTACAGTCCATGTGGTGAAATATCATTATTAGACAGCTAGTGATGTTAACTATAGCTTTAAATAACAGTTTCTTGATTTGGTAAACGTATCGTTGGTTTGAATCATTGTTAGCTTTTTTACTCCGTCACAGTAGATAGATGATCGAAAGCTTTCCAGAAAGTTCCACAGAGCATCTGGTCAGGAGTTGAATAAATTTATGTTCGGCAAATAGTTGTTAATAATAATAATAATAATAATAATAATAATAAGTTGAATTTATATAGCACCTTTCTCATACCCAAGGTCGCTTTACAATTTAAAAAAAATAAAAAAATAACCCGTCCACCAAAAGAAGATCAGGATGTCATTCCAGTGGTGTAGCTGCCACAATCTCACAAAAAGGCACACGAAGGTAAGTCCTACACTGCCTGCACAGCCACCACGACGCCACCGGGCAACATCACTCGGAACACCGCGCCATGGATCCACCACATCACGCCTGTCTTATCCACACTGCATTGGCTCCCAGTCAAATTTTGTATTGATTATAAAATACTACTATTGACCTTTAAAGCACTAAATGGTCTCGTACCACAGTACCTG
Organism: Neoarius graeffei; assembly: GCF_027579695.1. Taxonomy (NCBI): domain Eukaryota; kingdom Metazoa; phylum Chordata; class Actinopteri; order Siluriformes; family Ariidae; genus Neoarius; species Neoarius graeffei. The sequence goes on from NC_083574.1 coordinate 10,584,780, forward strand.
AGTGAAATTCTGCTCCTCTATGACCCGCCACGCCTACTTAGATCAAAAGGTGCAGGCTATCTGCTGGTACCTGAAGGCTACATCAGGGGGCAGAGCCTTTTCTTACAAAGCTCCACAGTTATGGAACAGCCTTCCAAGTAATGTTCAGGAATTAGACACAGTCTCAGCATTTAAGTCTAGGCTGAAAACACATCTGTTTAGTCAAGCCTTTTGTTAATGGTGTTTATGAGGTAAAGGTGTAGATCTAGAGGGTCCTCAGACAGAGAGTGTTTTGGTAAACTGGGATGTATGGATGCTGTCAGTCCCCACTCGCTTGCTCACTCGAGTTTGTTGAGAGTAGTGGCTGGCTGCTTTATGTCCCGGGGCTCACTCATGCCTGTGTTACCTTCTGGCTCTCCCCTTTTAGTTATGCTGTCATAGTTAGTTGCCGGAGTCCCTGCTTGTACTCAGTGCAATATGTATACTGTTCCTACTTATTCAGGTGACATTGGGCATACCTAACAACCCGTGTTTTCTTTCCCTCTCCCCCCCCAAAAAAATCTGTCCCTCTGAGTTACATGGAGTCAACAGGAAATCTTTTGGTGGAGAGGGTGGAGACCTCGACTGGCTATCGTAGCCTGCAGGGAATCGGCCGTCAGACATTCTGTCGCATGTCCCAGACCCGGTGAAATGTAACTGAATTGTCTTGGCCAGCCCTAAGGGTCCCATCTGCATCTCATCATTGCTGAGGAGTGTGCTCCCATCACCCAATCAAGCATCCAGCCAGAGCAGGTCATGATATATTTTAACCATATTAACATGCCATTGTTGTGTATTATTTCTGATGTCAAGACTCTCGTCTCTGTGAGCCTACCACACAGATTTAATACTTGTGTCATTTTTAGGGCATACCTAACAACCTGTGTTTTCTCTCTCTCTCCCTCACCCCCCAATCTGTCCCTCTGAGTTACATGTTGGTCCTGGGATTGAGATGCTGGCCTCTTCTGCCCCTTGGACCTGCTTGATCCATCCTGATGCCCTGTGTCTGGTCGGAGTTTTATCGCATCGCTCCTGTGAAGGACGGCCCCATGAGGACAGTTGAGGGTTACACCTGGAGGATGCTCTGGACTCTTACAGTAATGCTTTTATGGCTGAGGACTACAGTTGACTTGCTAACTTTAGGACTGCAGTTATCATGAACAGTTTTGCACTCAAGTTTCCATCAATGAAGAGTTACAACATCAACGAAACTGTCTTCATGTTAAAACTGTTAATGTTATAGTCATGCTGTCTGTTGTTGCCCAAATGAGGATGGGTTCCCTTTTGAGTCTGGTTCCTCTCGAGGTTTCTTCCTCATGTCGTCTGAGGGAGTTTTTCCTTGCCACCATCACCACAGGCTTGCTCATTGGGGATAGATTAGGGATAAAATTAGCTCATGTTTTAAGTCGTTCAAATTCTGTAAAGCTGCTTTGCGACAATGTTTATTGTTAAAAGCGCGATACAAATAAACTTGACTTGACTTGACAAAGCGAGCACAGAACCACCGCCACACAGAGCGCTGGTATGTCCCAAACCACCTGCACAGCCAACATGACGCCACCAAGTGACATTGCTCAGAACACCGCACCAAGCACAAAAGCACCGTCACACAGAGCACTGGACAACCACGATGTTAAAAGAGCAATGATCTCACCGCAGTCCACAGTGAGAATCACAGGCATCACCAATGGCAAACCAATGCCTGGAGGGATCCGACGCCCAAAACTGGGTCCAGAGCTACACTACAACCGGCGGACAAAACACTCAAACAAAACGCAAAAAACAAACATCAAACTACACAAAGACAAAAAAGAAAAAGAGAAGGGAAAATAAAATAGGGCGGCACGGTGGTGTAGTGGTTAGCGCTGTCGCCTCACAGCAAGAAGGTCCGGGTTCGAGCCCCGTGGCCGGCGAGGGCCTTTCTGTGCGGAGTTTGCATGTTCTCCCCGTGTCCGCGTGGGTTTCCTCCGGGTGCTCCGTTTTCCCCCACAGTCCAAAGACATGCAGGTTAGGTTAACTGGTGACTCTAAATTGACCGTAGGTGTGAATGTGAGTGTGAATGGTTGTCTGTGTCTATGTGTCAGCCCTGTGATGACCTGGCGACTTGTCCAGGGTGCACCCTGCCTTTCGCCCGTAGTCAGCTGGGATAGGCTCCAGCTTGCCTGCGACCCTGTAGAACAGGATAAAGCGGCTAGAGATAATGAGATGAGATGAGATGAAAATAAAATAAAAAGCTCAGGTGAGAACCGGCAGCCAGAATGTGCACAGCGTACTCTCTGCTGGAAACAGAAACTGGTTTGCTCTAATTTGTGAACTTAAAATTTAAATTTTCCACCTGCCATCTTTTTTTTTATTATTATTTTAATTTTTTTTTAAGGTTTCCAGTGATTTTCTAGGGTTTTAAGGTCATTGTGTTTACATTAAAAAGAAAAATAAATAAATGCAATTCTGTAAAAACCACACCCACTTCCATGAAAACAGATATGCATATTTTGAGGACTAAACAGATACAGATAATGACATTATATTACAACCCTATTAATCACCGACACACTTTTCGTCTTTTTTTTGTCTTTTGTATCAAAGAAAAGGAATCAGAGCAACCTGATAAAAGCGAGAAAGAAGAGAGAAGCGCCAGACTTTGTCAAAACCGCCACTGATACGAATCACCCGGAGCAGAATGAAAGAACAGAAAGGGCAACGCTGTTCGAAAGGACATCAAGGAATCTTTATTAGACTCACAAAGTGCTCTGGTGATTTGATGGACTGAAATGAATTGAAGTGCTTGTGTCCAGAACTCTGCTTAGCCCACTTCATTTAAAAAATCTTGGAAAGTCTTCAGTCCTCCCTCAGCTGCTCGCTGAGATAATCCAAGGCAAAAGTACACAACTCGTGACTCATCCGCCGCAGAAGCGAGAATGAGATGTACTATCCATGCTGGTGATGACGCTCCGTTATTGGATTATGCTGTCTTACGTCGGCTTCGTTTCCTGAGCTGAGGTTTGTGCCAGCACACATTGCCATGTTGCCGATGCACACATTTTCCCTGAGATTTTTTTTCTTCTGAATTTAAACTTGAACCATATTGTTTTTGTTTTTTTTCCTGTCATAGGAACTTTGAATCTTACCAATATGAATGTTTTATTTTCAGTTTCTTATGAATATTTGCGTGGTGTTGCTGATCACATGACCAGACCCATTTACTTCAAGAGCTTTAAAGGAAATATTTATACAACATCATGTGATATCGCATATGCAATCTTTAATGAGCATTTTATTGGTATTTTGTACTGTTGTACAATGCAATTTAAATCATCCCCAAAGCAAATGTAACTAAATTGCTTATTGTAGATACATAGCTCATTGTTGGTAATCCTAATTAGCCCAATTATTCACATTGTCAAGTATACTTTTGTTACTTTAACCATGATAGAACAACTAATGCAATTTGCTGGTATTTATGTCACCCCTGAACTTTTATCGTACAACCCGAATTCCAAAGAAGTCAGGACTTTGTGTAAAACATAAATAAAAACAGAACTTTTGCACAGTGCTGTAGTTAGGGTTGGAATTTTGCAGAAACCTGACAAGTCTCCCACAAACTTCAGCAAGCTGTGTTTCAAAGCGCCACATAAAAGAAAAAAAAAAGAAAAAAAAAACTTATATTTGTGTGACTGTTTTGAATCTAATTCCCTGAAGCTGGCAAGCTTTATAAGAAGAAGAAGAAGAAGAAGAAGAAGAAGAAGAAGAAGAGGATGATGACAACAAAGAAAAAGAAGATGACAACAGAGAAGAAGAAGAAGAAGAAGAGGATGACAACAAAAAAGAAGAGGATGATGACAACAGAGAAGAAGAAGACAACAAAGAAGATGATGACAAAGAAGATGAAGAAAGAGATGATGATGAAGAAGATAACAATGAGGAAGACAAAGAAGATGAAGAAAGAATAAGAAGACGATAACAAAGAAGAGGATGATGATGATGATGATGATGATGATGATGATGATGATGGACAAACACTGTAAAAAATGTCCATAGAATTAACAGTGAATTTATATAAAATCATGACATAAAAAAAACTGTAAATACAAAAACAATGAAGCAGTGTGTAATTTACATCAATATACCGTACTGTAAAACTCCTAACCAAATACAACTGTTAATTTAACAGTAAGAATATGTTGAATTGATTGTATTTTTTTGTAGAATTTACAAATTGTAGTAGTTTAAACACAGACAAACTGTAATACTAAAACAGAATGTGATAGTTAAAATTACATCATTGCCCTGTTAAAAAAAATTAAAAAATGTCAGTAGAGGCTCTCCAGCACATTTCGTAAAACTCTAAATCAAATAAATTATCTGTCTAGTCGATCATTGCTTGTAACCATCATTTTGGAGCCACAAAAACCAATAATCGAGAACACTCGCAATTCATTCCTAGATGCTTTTTTATTGTACAATGAATATTCGTAAAATTAACAGTTATGTATTGATTATTGTACATTGAATACCTGTCAAATTTACATTTAGTTATCATTAATTGTACATGGAATCCCAGTGAAATGTACAAGTTATTCTGTAATGTTGTTTACATTTCACTGTATTTTTAACAGGATTATTCTGGCGACCACAGCTGCCAGTGTTTTCCGTAAAAACAATGGATTTTTTTTTACAGTGAAGAAGATGAAAACAAAGAAGAAGAGGACAATGACACCAACGAAGAAGAAGACAAAGAAGAAAACAAAGAAGAAAACAAAGAGGAAGAAGACAATGATACCGAAGAAGAGAAGAAGAAGAAAATGATGACAACAAAGATGAAGAAGAGAAGATGACAAAGAAGATGAAGAAGAGAAGAAAACAAAAAAGAAGATAGATGAAGAAAGAGAAGATGACAAAGAAGATGACAGAAGAAGAAGAAAAAGGGATACTTTGCTTATTGTTTGTATCTGTGTTCATATTATTTAAGATGCTTTATGTGTTCAATCCAAATTCTGTATTCATATCCACTTCCATCTCTAATATATTAGCTCGCGTCATAGCTGGAGTGTGATGGGGAGAGCTGGATGGTGGGTGGGAATTGGCAGGTGACCAATTTGTGGAGTAAATGATGAAAAAATGAACATAAATCTATAAATCACTCCTAACCAAATATTACAATCATTATATAACTGCGCACCATGTTACAGTATTCAGGATATATTTTGGAGCCAGAATTTTCCTATCATATTATCTTTTCATATTGAGGTTGGGTTTAAAAGCTGGGAAAGGGGGCTAATATTCCAGTAAAAAAAATATCAGACATTGCTGAGATTAAAGTCATAAATTTATGAGAAAGGAAAAAAAAAACTTGGACATTCTCTGAGATTATAAAGGCATTTATTTGCAAGAAAAACCCAAGAAATCTCTGAGATTAAAGTCGTAAATTTACATGAAAAAAAACTTCAGGTATTCTCTGAGCTCAGAGATGACAATTATATGCTTCCTGGCTGCAGTGCATTCTGAGAAAGGTAGTTAAAAATTTCTTTGTGCTTTATTTTATATTGTGCAACTGAGGAGGAAAGACTGCATTTCCTATAACTCTGGAGTCAACCGTGGCATCTGTGGTGTGATGACGTTGACGTAAGTGAAGCGAAATGGTCCCTTGACCAATAAACAAACAAGCCTCCAACCCTATACAATGTAACTTCTAAAAGTTAACCTTAATTAAAAAAAAAAGTATAGTGATTGCCTTAAAAAAACACTAAGGAAAGTGGAATAGGAAAACAAACAAGCAAACAAATAAATAAATTTGTTATTTCAGCATGCAATTCCTATTCCACTTTACTTAGCCTTTTTTAAAATGCCAGTGTAAATGCTTTTTTAAAGCAGAGTTAACAAATTAGTATTGCAGAGTGTTGCTCTCAGAGACTTTCTGAGCTTTTCATGCAAATTTATGATTTTCTTAAAATCTCAGTAGTCAAGGTTTTTTTTCCCCTCAGCTCTGTAATTATTATTATTATTATTATTTTAAAATACAATGGCCCTAATACACCATCACAACTACAAGCTCGGAATAATAAATATACTTTTGTTAATAGTAGGTTGTGATTTTAATAATAATAATAATAATAATAATAATAATAATAATACCCTGGCTATGATTCACAGAGCCCACTTTTAAAATCCCGCGGAAGATTCCGAAGATGAAAACTGCTGGCATGTCTCCTGGGTACACACACGGTGTGGTGTGAGATGATGAGTGGCTACTACAGAACCTAATAATGGGCTTTTATGCCTTCAAAAGCACAACAGACCTTTTCATGATGGATAATTGCTGACATCGTTGTGTGATGAATGTGCTGCTATTCCTCGAGGCGCTGAAGTCATGTGACTTGCTAAGAACTCTGTCTCGAAGTTATGCAGCGAGTGTGGAGATATACAATCACGCTCATACACACACACGTACAAAATAAACAACACGTCTGACAATTTTCGGACTTAACTCGAGCTGTAGATGTGCAGTCGTTGTACGTTTGGGTAAGTTCTCTGCCCTTAGGACTTGATATCTCTGCACAGGCTCCACAGAATGCTGTATATTACAAGCACACTCACAAAGATATGCACACCCGCACACACACGCTGTTATCGAGGCTGCCTGACACACACCCCACCAAGCGCCAGAGCTGTGTGTATTTCATTCACCTTTCCCCACACTATTTCTCCTTTCTGTCTCTCTCATACACAAGGAGAGAAAGTAGTAATTGATATCAGCTCCCATCCATCGTCCCTCCTTTACACCCCACAACTAATTTATCTGGCTGAGAAAGCTGACTGGCTCATGCCCAGGTCGTGCCAGTCACTCACTGCCTGGCCTGTTTGGAGACAGTGGTTAATTAAAGCGGCCATCTGACAGCTCACCGCTCTGAATGGGCTGAGATTGGCGGAATAGGCCATCTGATTCACACACACACACACACACAACACTAAATCACAAATGCCACAATCACACCTCAAGTCTGCCAATAGTGTGTGTAATACAACACCAACTTGGTTGTAAACAAGGGTCATTTACAATTGCAGACAATCAGCCATGTTGTGTCAAAACACACAACACCTGGATAATAATAATAATAATAATAATAATAATAATAATAATAATAATAATAATAATTAGCAGAAGAAGAAGGAGAACGGCTGCGTTCGAAACAGAAACTGGCTGTCTTGTTGTCTCGCTGCTGTAATACCCAGTAACCTTATAATGCAGGAAACTACGAGTTGGCCTAGTAGTTAGCGTGTCCACCGCTTGATCGGGAGATCGTGAGTTCTACTCATGGTTGGGTCATACCAAAGACCATCATAAAAATGGTACCTACTGCCGTCTGGCAAGGCACGCTGCAATACAGATGCGAGTGGGGAGTCAAACTCTTGTGGTTACCAGAGGATTTGTAACCCTAGCTATGTGAGAGGCCGAGGGCTATGGAAACGGAGATCAGCACCGCCACATGGTGTGGGAAGGACTTTGACTTTATAACGCAGGACTTTCAACCGAAGGCATCTTCTCAGGATGTTCATTTCACATAACCTTTCATGATAGCATTTACAAAAACCTCTGACTTCAGCACACCATGTAACTCAACCAAACACTTCACTAGTTGGCTAACACATGCCTCACAAATCATATCAAACCAATTTATTTGGTTACAGTCACATGGTTATAAGATATTATTATATTGCACAAGCTACTTCCGGTAAAATCGTGCACTCTGATTGGTTCCTTGGCAGGCAGTATTTTCCCATAACGTCCATGGGCAATTATGGACTTTCTTTCCAAGGCGCCGGCTTTCAATGTTGCAAAAAAAAAAAAAAACAAGCAAGAACAAAACCAAAATGACAACAACAACAAAAAATAATAATAATTTGAAATCAAAAACAGCCAAAAGACAAACAAGACTAGGCGAGTTATTCAAGAAATGAGTGACGAAGAGCATTCAGAAACCGCTAACCGCTAACCAAAATTCAGTTTTGAAACCGCTAACTGTTTATTCTGCATGCGTGACTCAACTATGTTGCAATTCAAATTCAAACCAAATTGCTTGAAACTGCTCTCATTGAATTCAGAATTGAATGCAGAACAGCATACGTGTTACAGAATTCAAATATGTTTATCCGTTCTTGAGATATTACAAATCAAAGATTGAAAAAAAATGCTTAATTTTTAGAAAACTGCTGTAATATCTTCGGATCACATGGGCCAAGATGGGTCTCATTAACCAATGAGAGCAATTTTTTTATTTTTTTAAATTAATAACTCTTATTTTATTTTTCAATATATTTACATAGAAATTGGCAGGCACATAGATGGTTTTATACTGGATGCAAAGTTTGAAAAAGTTAGTTAAAATATGCAAATTAGCATTTAATTAGAATTTATTATGCTGATTAGGTAAAAATGATAAATCGGTGCACTCTCTTCTTCAGAGTTTCACCAAATAGCTTTATTTGTGCAATATAAAGCTGATCTTAACTCTCATTTATACATCACAAAGATGGAGAAATCAATGTTAATTATAAAAACTGGAGCTTGAGATGAATCCATCCCAGTCAGGAATGTCATTTACATCTCCCATTCTCGATCAGGAAAAAAAAAAGTAATAAAATATTATTTCTAATACCCTCTTTGTGCTCTGTAGGCTTTTGTATTTCTAAGTAGGGCCTACTAGTGTGTATATGAAAGAATATAAATGATTATTTCAATTAATATTCGCAGCTTTCAAGGCGAACCTCGAAAAAAACCGTGTGAGCCACGTCCAATAAACAATTCACATTAACTGAATTGAAATTGACACTCGTGTTTCTGACGTCTGTTTTTTTTTAAATATCATTCCGACCGCTAAGATCTCAAAATTTTTCATCACAGTTATATTCTAAAATATTTATTTATTTACAGGAATCAGTTTGATTTGAAAAAAATAAGTAGGTAAAGCTATGAAAACTCACTTCAGGTCTCCCGTGAAGCAAAACATCAAAATTAGCTGACAGAAAATTTTGCTCAATACTTCATCAGAAACAGTGAGAGCGAGAGAACATCCCTGTAAAAGTTATCTGACTGATATTCATGAGTAATCCAGTCGGAAACCAATCAGAAGAGAGAGACAGAGTTAGCCTGAGCACTTTCCTGTGACTCAAAAAGCGCCCACAGTTTCCCGATGTCCCGCGAGCAGAGTTTTGACTCTGTTGCACCGACTTCAACCTGCCATTACTCCCAAAGTATTGAACAGATCGTAACAAAATAAATCTCTTTGGAAAGCAGAGATTATAAGATTTTTAATGATAGTATTCACTGTAGAAGATATTCCAGAGTTAAGCAATGACAGATTTGGAAACTTAGATGAGCATCTGCATGCAGAATTTTTACAGCACAGCCAGTGAGCATCTGATATGCCATAGGCTCGGTCCGTACTGTCAAGACCTCGGGCTGATATTTTCCTGTAAAAACCGAGCAAGTGAGGTTAATTAGTAGTTAGTATTGAATTGAATTGAACTGAATTGAATTGGGGCAGCACGGTGGTGTAGTGGTTAGCACTGTCGCCTCACAGCAAGAAGGTCCTGGGTTCAAGCCCCGTGGCCGGCGAGGGCCTTTCTGTGTGGAGTTTGCATGTTTTCCACGTGTCCGCGTGGGTTTCCTCCGGGTGCTCCGGTTTCCCCCACAGTCCAAAGACATGCAGGTTAGGTTAACTGGTGACTCTAAATTGACCGTAGGTGTGAATGTGAGTGTGAATGGTTGTCTGTGTCTATGTGTCAGCCCTGTGATGACCTGGCGACTTGTCCAGGGTGTACCCCGCCTTTCGCCCGTAGTCAGCTGGGATAGGCTCCAGCTTGCCTGCGACCCTGTAGAACAGGATAAAGTGGCTAGAGATGATGAGATGAATTGAATTGAATTGCACTTTATTAATCCCCAAGGGGGAAATTCTTTTGCTACCTAGCAACCACACACAACAACATATATCAGTAGGACAGTTGACACTTAAGACAGGGCACAGTACAACATACACTACAACAACAAATAAATAAGTATGCACCAGAACAGACAGTGAAAGGACACAATAATCACAGCAAGCTCAACAACATAAATCACAACAGCAATGATAGTCAACAGCTCTTGTTAAAAAGTCTGATTGCCGTAGGAACAAAGGACCTCCTAAGGCCCTGTCCACCCAGCAACGGATTCAGGTGAATCTGATAAAATTGTTTATCGTTTTGGCCTGGCGTCCACACGGCACCGGCGTTTTGGGTGCCCCAAAACGAAATCTTTTGATTTCGGGTTCCAGAGTGGAAAAATCTGGCAACGGCGCCGTTGCGAAGTCGTCTGGATGAGTAGAACGGATTTGTTTACGATGACGTCACAACCACATGACTGTCAGTGCTTCACGCCGGGTAGAAGTGTAACGAACTCGATGCGAGTTGTCAACAAATCCTATAACTTGGTTCATGAAGCGCGCTTACAAAATATTTTCACTGTGAATATTTATTGTGTAATGGTGCAAAGTGAGAGAGAGAGTGAGAGAATAGCCCTTAGGGCAGAGTCTTTAGTCCAAACACTGCATAAGCAGTACCAAACCGCGCACCGCCCGTGCGCTTTCCAAAAACAAAAACAATCCCACCAGCAAAAATAGGAAAAAAAAAGGAGCGATCTCACCTCTTCAGATGTTGGTTTAAGTCCGACAATACATTCCTCAAAAAGGACGTAGAAGAACAAAGTAATCCATCAACGTGTAGCATTCAATTTATTCCGGACCATTAAAGAATTTTGGAGGATATCAGAATGTTGGCGTACCGGCTTCCATCTACCCCCGTTCATTCCTCTTTCCGCATCTTTCGTTTTACGCTACTGATTAATAATCAAAACTTTATGTGGCTAATGCTACAGAAGAAGGGGTTTATGCGCATGCGTCTACTTCTTCTATTGTTCTGGTGTCTCCGATGGGACCGTCTTACAGCGCACGTAGAGGTGTGGCATGTGTATTGCATTGTTTTCAGCAAGCGTTGCGTTGCCATATGGACCTAATATTTTACTGATCCGTTGCCCATGTGGACGCGATATTTAAAAAAAAAAATCTCGTTGCCGTTGTCGTGTGGATGTAGCCTAAATCTCTCTGTAGAGTATCTCGGTAGAAGGAGCCTTTGGCTTACCACTTTTAGTGAACATGCTGTACCAGGAGTGGTCATACCTCGACATCACACTCCTCATCTTCCTCATCACCCTTTGTTCTAGGATTTCCTCCACAGAACTTGGGCATGAACCAATGATGGAACCTGCTTTCCTTATCAGTTTGTTAAACCTGTTCCTGTCCTCAGCTGTTAGGCTACCGCCCCAACACACAACAGCATAAAAAATAACACTTGCCATAATCCCATGGTAAAACATGTTTAAAATAGGCCTGCCCATATCAAACGATCTCAGTTTTCTAAGGAAAAACAGTCTAGACTGGGCCTTCCTGAAGGTAACTCTGCTGTTCTCCTTCCAGTCTAGTTTATTGTCTAGATGGACACCAAGCTATTTATATGAGGAAACTACCTCTACTGGATGACCTCTAATAAATGTAGTACAGTATAATGTTTATTTCTTGGTAACTTTTCAAAAATGTAAGCAAAAACAAAAATGCCTAAAAACATATTTCTATACCAAATAATTTTTCTTTGAAGTTCGGTCCTCTTTCTTTCGTTTTCTCCCTTTTCAGTTGCTTAAGGGAGCTGCTGCACAGATTTATGGGTAATAATCAGCATCGAGGATACATCAATACTGCTTTCAACTGGAGGCAGTTTGAAGGGATCTTAGAAGACAGGAAACGAGAGTTTGATCAGTTTCGAGGGGTTCTTGATGCCGCGCTGTCTTTTTCGACATCCTCCTGAGGCAACATTTTCCCCATTTTAAATGCATCCAGCGTTAAAGATAAAATTATAGCTAAGAATCTTGTCTTTTTTTCATATTTTTTCCATAATTTTCTTCACACTGTTTGTTTGTTTTCATTTTCATTATAAGCAACAGGTTTTTTTTAAAGAGATTATTTTTAATATAGGTGGTGTAGTGGTTAGCGCTGTCGCCTCACAGCAAGAAGGTCCGGGTTCGAGCCCCGTGGCCGGCGAGGGCCTTTCTGTGTGGAGTTTGCATGTTCTCCCCGTGTCCGCGTGGGTTTCCTCCGGGTGCTCCGGTTTCCCCCACAGTCCAAAGACATGCAGGTTAGGTTAACTGGTGACTCTAAATTGACCGTAGGTGTGAATGTGAGTGTGAATGGTTGTCTGTGTCTATGTGTCAGCTCTGTGATGACCTGGCGACTTGTCCAGGGTGTACCCCGCCTTTCGCCCGTAGTCAGCTGGGATAGGCTCCAGCTTGCCTGCGACCCGGTAGAACAGGATAAAGTGGCTAGAGATAATAAGATGAGATTTTTAATATATTTTAGTTTTTATTTATTTATTTAAGTTTTGGCTTTTCCAATTCACTGCAGACTAAAAAGATATTCAAATCTGTACATCTGATCAAAATTAAGAGTCACCTTCAGTCATTGTTGACCATAATGTACAGTAATTCTGAGATTTCCCTTAATCACAACAAAGTTTTACTTATATTTTAAACTACGATCACGCCCAAAAGTGAAAAGTGAGAAAATTTCTACAGAAAGACGTCAACACACTGATTTTCTAAAACCGCCTTCTCCAACTGTTATTAATTTCATTTACATTTAATTTAATATGTAATAAATCAGTTATACAAATTAGAAATCTGATCCTAAAACCTACATCTTTATACAGTAGCAGTACCTATTTTTAACACTAATGTAAATATATATTTCGTATAAATACAGAGGTGGTTATAGAAAATCAGGCACACTGATTGGTCGAGAAATTCGGACTATTTCTCGATAATCACCTCGAGCGACTTGGCAAAATGGCGGCCGATCGCTTTGTCACTGTAAATGAGGAAGAATTAGAAATGATGAAAGAAAATGCTGTTCCTAAAAGCACTAAAGATGCTCCGAAGTTTGGTCTAAAGCTATTCAAAGGTGAGGTGGAATCGTGGTTTATTTTATCGATTTCAAAACAAAGTATTTTATGTGACTCGGCATAGATAAGTGACAAGTCTGCGCCACGCCTTTGTTACATTTTCATGCTGCTTTTGAAGTTTGAATTTTTTTTTTAATAATCACCTGTGGATCTATACTACTAAAGGAAGGCTGCCTGTCTCTCAGAGGGACCCAAGACATCCATCCATCCATCCATTACCCGTAGCCGCTTATCCAGTGTAAGGTTGCGGAGGACCTGGAGCCTATCCCAGCTGACTATGGGCGAGAGATGGGATACACCCTGGGTAAGTCTTCAGATCATCGCAGGGCTGACACAAAGAGACAAACAACCATTCACACTCACAGTCAATTTAGCACCACCAATTAGCCTAACCTGCATGTCTTTGGACTGTAGGGAAACCGGAGCACCCGGAGGAAACCCACGAAGATACGAGGAGAACATGCACACTCCACACAGAAAGGCCTCCATCGGCCACTGGGCTCAAACCCAGAACTTTCTTGCTGTGAGGCGACAGTGCTAACCACTACACCACCGTACTGCCCAGGCCCAAGACAACATTTTCGTCTCGTCTTCTTCCGCTTTATCCGGGACCAGGTCGCGGAGGCAGCAGTCTAAGCATGGAAGCCCAAACTTCCCTTTCCCCAGACACCTCGGCCAGCTCCTCGGGAAGAACACCGAGGCATTCCCAGGCCAGCCGAGAGACATAGTCCCTCCAGCATGTCCTGGGTCTTCCCCGGGGCCTCCTCCTGGGGGGACATGCCTGGAACACCTCCCCAGGGAGGCGTCCAGGAGGCATCTGAAAAAGATGCCCGAGCCACCTCAGCTGATTCCTCTCGATGTGGAGGAGCAGCGGCTCTACTCCGAGCTCCTCCCGAGTGACTGTGCTTCTCACCCTATCTCTAAGGGAGCGCCCAGCCACCCTGCGAAGGAAACTCATTTCGGCCGCTTGTATCCGCGATCTTGTTCTTTCGGTCATTACCCAAAGCTCATGACCATAGGTGAGAGTCGGAACGTAAATCGACCGGTAAATTGAGAGCTTCGCCTTTTGGCTCAGCTCCTTCTTCACCACGACGGACCGGTAAAGCAACCGCATCACTGCGGAGGCCGCACCGATCCGCCTGTCGATCTCACGCTCCATCCTTCCCTCACTCGTGAACAAGATCCCGAGATACTTAAACTCTTCCACTTGAGGCAGGACTTCTCCACCAACCTGGAGAGGGCAAGCCACCCTTTTCCGGTCGAGAACCATGGCCTCGGACTTGGAGGTGCTGATTCTCATCCCAGCCGCTTCACATTCGACTGCAAACAACATTTTCGATTTTCCAAAACATGGCATTAGTGCTAATCCAACACACTATTCATTTCCCATAGGCTACATGCTCACGCTAATACACTGTGTGCAGTCTCAGCAGGGAATCCCCTCCCTGACTCGCCTGGCAGTTTCGATTGTACGGAACCGCGCAGTGAAACACTGTTATTGTAAATGTTATAGGCTTACATAGCGCTACATGTAAACTGCCACGTGGTGGAAGTTGGTGATAGAGCCATCATATAAACTCACCTCCCTGCACATAAAGCTTCAGTTACTATCAGTAACTGTCTCTGTGAATCTATTGTTTATACTCTGATGTGCAAACATAACAGTTGTGGCTAATGTTACATTTGGCCCCTGACCCCTCGGGTAGCTTGCCCAATTCCAAGCAGCTCTATGACCAAACCCTAGGACCAACACAGCCCCTGTGAACAGCACCATTCAGAGAAAAGAAATCAGGTTTGGGGCAATAACTACTAGTTTATACTAAAACAATTATCTGCCTCAGGTTCAGTGAATATCGGTGAATAATAACCTCAATTTCATCTCGATTATTATTCACCGATATTCACTTCATTGTTATTCTGAAGCAGCCATTTTATGTTTGATATTGATATCACTTATTTAAAATAAAAAGTGGAGTATATTTAAAATCATTTTATTTACACCATAAAGTATTTTAAGACTCCTTAATAATGTCACTTAGCATTATCTAAAGCTGCTTTAAGCTATTCTGGGCTGACAGAAAATCGAATTATACTTCATCTACGGTACTTATGGAAAGACAGCATTACTTCCAAGTTTACAACAGGAAGTGAGTTATTACTTTGATTTCAAGCCTCATTCACACCAGTCTCTTTCTCAACACTACGGATAAGCATGTGGGCCATTCTAAAATTCAGGGTACATTTCGCGTCTCTGAGATAAACCTTTTGTTATTTTCCACAAAATAAATGCTTACCGAATCAGTTTGAAACAACAATGCAAATTATGACAAACGCTCACCAATAGCAATGCTCGATGTACATTTTAGACCCAATTTATCCATAAAACATTCATTTAAATGACTCCCACCCTTCCCCCCCCCCCCACACATTATTGGCTGTCTTCGATTCCTGATTCATGCATTCAACTCAACTAAACATGAAGTGATTAACTGTTAACTGTTATAAAATCAATTGCATAGAAAGTCTATTTTCCATATTATGTGAAATTTCAGTAACTTTTTTTTATCCGTACCAATGTTCTTGTCAACTCTGTTAACTCTGTGATAAAACCGCATAAAATCCACAAAGACTTTTAATAATACGCATGACACCTGCACCAAGTGATGTCACTTCCTCTGGCAGGAAACTTCAGAAAGGCAGTGAGGTATGTTCTGTTTCTTCTCTCATTAATTTGAAAAAAATGTTGAGGATACACCAACAGTAGATTAATTATACCGTATGTCAAATCTGTTATTGTGATATTAGAGTGAATCTCTCACACATTTTTTTTTAAGAGCAATATGATTACAATCCATAAAATTCTGTTTTTATACATCATGTGGTAGCTCATTTGAGGTCAGCATGTGGAGTTAAAACACAAAATAATGGGGAAATGTCAACTCTGTTCGCAGCAATTCTGTTAATGGATGGCCAGTTTAACCACAACAGAGCTGACAACGACTGACAGAGTCAGCACCTGAAATCTGCCCGCAATTATAGAATGGGCCAGGTATACTGACTTATGCCAGACATTATAACATATTACTGACACATGCAGTAGGGAAAAAAAAAGTCTTAGCAAGTATAAATATCTTGAATATTGGCAAATGTATCTAATATCTAATATTTATCATCGTGACATTCTGATCAATGAAATCTAAGATAATTCAGCATTCAACATATTTTTAAATGTTTTTAATCATTTCAAGTTCAAAAACATTACAACCCCGATTCCAAAAAAGTTGGGACAAAGTACAAATTGTAAATAAAAACGGAATGCAATGATGTGGAAGTTTCAAAATTCCATATTTTATTCAGAATAGAACATAGATGACATATCAAATGTTTAAACTGAGAAAATGTATCATTTAAAGAGAAAACATAGGTGATTTTAAATTTCATGACAACAACACATCTCAAAAAAGTTGGGACAAGGCCCTGTTTCCCACTGTGAGACATCCCCTTTTCTCTTTACAACAGTCTGTAAACATCTGGGGACTGAGGAGACAAGTTGCTCAAGTTTAGGGATAGGAATGTTAACCCATTCTTGTCTAATGTAGGATTCTAGTTGCTCAACTATCTTAGGTCTTTTTTGTCGTATCTTCCGTTTTATGATGCGCCAAATGTTTTCTATGGGTGAAAGATCTGGACTGCAGGCTGGCCAGTTCAGTACCCGGACCCTTCTTCTACACAGCCATGATGCTGTAATTGATGCACTATGTGGTTTGGCATTGTCATGTTGGAAAATGCAAGGTCTTCCCTGAAAGAGACGTCGTCTGGATGGGAGCATATGTTGCTCTAGAACCTGGATATACCTTTCAGCATTGATGGTGTCTTTCCAGATGTGTAAGCTGCCCATGCCACACACACTAATGCAACCCCATACCATCAGAGATGCAGGCTTCTGAACTGAGCGCTGATAACAACTTGGGTCGTCCTTCTCCTCTTTAGTCCGAATGACACGGCGTCCCTGATTTCCATAAAGAACTTCAGATTTTGATTCGTCTGACCACAGAACAGTTTTCCGCTTTGCCACAGTCCATTTTAAATGAGCCTTGGCCCAGAGAAGACGTCTGCGCTTCTGGATCATGTTTAGATACGGCTTCTTCTTTGAACTATAGAGTTTTAGCTGGCAACGGCGGATGGCACGGTGAAATGTGTTCACAGATAATGTTCTCTGGAAATATTCCTGAGCCCATTTTGTGATTTCCAATACAGAAGCATGCCTGTATGTGATGCAGTGCCGTCTAAGGGCCCGAAGATCACGGGCACCCAGTATGGTTTTCCAGCCTTGACCCTTATGCACAGAGATTCTTCCAGATTCTCTCAATCTTTTGATGATATTATGCACTGTAGATGATGATATGTTCAAACTCTTTGCAATTTTACACTGTCGAACTCCTTTCTGATATTGCTCCACTATTTGTCGGCGCAGAATTAGGGGGATTGGTGATCCTCTTCCCATCTTTACTTCTGAGAGCCGATGCCACTCCAAGATGCTCTTTTTATACCCAGTCATGTTAATGACCTATTGCCAATTGATCTAATGAGCTGCAATTTGATCCTCCAGCTGTTCCTTTTTTGTACCTTTAACGTTTCCAGCCTCTTATTGCCCCTGTCCCAACTTTTTTGAGATGTGTTGCTGTCATGAAATTTCAAATGAGACAATATTTGGCATGACATTTCAAAATGTCTCACTTTCGACATTTGATATGTTGTCTATGTTCTATTGTGAATACAATATCAGTTTTTGAGATTTGTAAATTATTGCATTCCGTTTTTATTTACAATTTGTACTTTGTCCCAACTTTTTTGGAATCGGGGTTGTATGATTTTGTATCTTTATAGAAACAAATGTTGCCAGGCAAAACAAACTTCGCCCGGCAGCACTTATTTTATACCTATATGTTGATAATGGTAATATTTCTCAATCATCAGCTGTCAGGCTATAGTCCTATGAAAATCCATGACCTTGAGTTTGACATTTCAAAGTCATTCAAGGTCAACAGTCATGGCGGCAACTGAAAGCTCATATTGGATTTCTTATCTGTTGAAAATGGTAAACATCTGGCTGTCATGAACCATTTTAAAAGTTATATACCTTTGAAAACCCATGACCTTGAGTTTGACATTTCAAAGTCATTCAAGGTCAAAGATCATGGTGCCAAATGAGAGCCCATATGGCACTTCCTTTAAGTTGATAATGGTAAATATCTGTCTACTATCAACCGTTTTCTAGTTACAGCCCTCTGAAAATCCGTGACCTTGAGTTTGACCTTTCAAGGTCACTCAAGGTCAAAGATAATGGTGCCAAATGAAAGGCCATATAGGAGTTCCTATATGCTCATAATAGTAAACATCTGTCTATCAGGAATTGTTTTGGAGTTGTAATGGAAAATATGCTATTTTGACCGAAGGGTTGACCTTTCCGGTGACCTTGACCTTCACCTTGACCCGATTACCCCCAAAATTTAATCAGGTAATCTACGGACCATTGCCCACCTACCCAGAAAATTTGAATGCAATCGTTGCAACCGTCTAGACACTAAATTGTCAACAGACACACATACAAACAAACAAACCGCATTGATTACAATACCTCGCCCTGCTTACTCCATCGCGGGTGAGGTAATTAATTATTCACATTAGAAAAACAAGAACAAGATGAGATTTCAAGCTTGAAATGAGTGAAAATGTCTAGAAATATAGTAATTCCCTCGTTCTATACACTCTTGAACAGTATTGCACAATACAAAGACACACACACACACAGCAATGTCCAAAATACTCATCTTTTCCTTTTCAAAGGGTGTATGATTTAGCCTGGGCCCGCCCATCCTAAGCGTGACGCAACACGAGGGCCTGTTCCGAGCTTAGTCTGGCCAGGCAGGCTATCTACAGCATTTCCAAGCTCCCGAAAAATCGGGAACCAATCAACTTTGAGCATCTCCAACGGCCCTGGGTAGAGGCGTGTTCAAGGCAGTGACATAGTAGAACTGCGACCGGAAGCCATAGATTGTTTACAGAATCTATGCCGGAAGCGCTTCATTCACATCACGAACATGGAGCAGCGGCAAGCGGTAGATGCTGTATTGAAAGCATTCAACGTGAAGTTCTCATTGAAAACGGAGCAAAGAGGCATTTTAATGAGGCATTTCAGGGAGGCGGGTCAACCACGGGCTCTGGGAAACGGTTTGGCTTAATAGCTTGGCCAGACCAAATGCTCGGAGAGCTTTGAAGTCGCGTTAGCCAGGCTAGTATGATTAGCCCTCATGTAATCACAACTTATAAGATGTTAGAGACAAAAAATAAATAAATTATACATGCAGTGGACGTCATTTTGCATTCTACATTTTAATTATGTGTCATCTACCATTTATCATTTGTGGATTGGCAGTTCATTAACCTTTTTCTCTGTAGCTATACTGATACAAACAGCTATGAACACACGTTCGGCATATAAGTCTTTTTTTAAATGAAATGATTATGTTCTGATTTAATGACGTTTATATGGATGTATATTCGAATGTATTTAATCCATCAGACATTATTCGATCTTGCGAAGTACTGGCGAACGAAAAAAGACAATTTTCTTGAAATACGTATAGTTGATCAGTCAATATTACAGCTGCGTTTGAAACAGAAGCTTGCTGTCTTGTTGCCTCGCTTCTGTAATAGACAGGTGCGTTTATAAGGCAGGACTTTCGGCTGAAGGCATCTTTGAATGATGGTTTTATGGACAGATTTATGGGTGATGGGCAGCACTGAGGATACACTGATGTTGCTTTCAACTGCGGGCAGTTTGAAGGTATTTTAGAAGACAGGAAATGAGAGTTTGAGCAGTTTCGAATAGTCCTTGATGCCTCGCTGTCTTGTTAGACATTCTCCTGAGGCAGAGGCAGCGTTTTTGCCGTTTTGAACGCACCCAGTGATGAAGATTATGGCTAAGCATCTTGTCTTTTTTTTTAGTTGATTTTTTTCCATAATTCAGTGAGCACTGTATATTTGTTTTTCATTTTCATGATAAGCAGCAGTGTATTTTTTAGAGTTTTTTTTTTTAGTTTTAGCTTTCCCTATTCATTCCAGTCCAAAAACCAAAAGATATTCAAATCTGTACATTTGATCAAACATTAAGTCCCGTGAGCACATCGTTTACTATAATACTGTTCTGAGGACTGTAGCTTATTTCCCTGAACTCATATTTGTTGACTATGTGCTGATATGTTAATTTGTATGTATATTCTGAGATATTTAATCCATCAAGCACTAGTCAGGCTTGTGAAACGTTGACATTTCATTCGAATGCAAGGGAATTGTTGACAAACTAAATAAAGACAATTTTCTCAGAATGTCGATCAGTCCTTCCTTTATAACACTTGGCACGAAAGCATAGACTGGATCAGAAATATTGGTACATACAGTAGATTCATGTGTGTGAGATGATATTTATCCCTTTAATGGAGACATGACCTGCACATGCTACATTTAATGTAGACTAGGCTAAATATCAAACTAACGCAAATGAAGTCGCCATCCAATAATGACTGGAGAGAGAGAGAGAGAGAGAGAGAGGGGATATTACACTGTGATATGAAGTTTATCTTCGAGTGGTGAAAATATTCACGAGTGAGCGAAGCAAACGAGTGAAAATATTTTTTTGTAAATATATTGTATTGGTTTTCAAAACATTTCACATAGGAGAAGTGTATCAAGACAAGCATACACATTCAATTTACCCAGCCATCCCCCAAATAAAAAAAAATGCACCATCACCAAATATACGTCACCCGCCCATAGGGTCACAAGTGAATGTACACATAGATGGACAAAGACAATGGTCGCATCTCATCTCATTATCTCTAGCCGCTTTATCCTTCTACAGGGTCGCAGGCAAGCTGGAGCCTATCCCAGCTGACTACGGGCGAAAGGCGGGGTACACCCTGGACAAGTCGCCAGGTCATCACAGGGCTGACACATAGACACAGACAACCATTCACACTCACATTCACACCTACGGTCAATTTAGAGTCACCAGTTAACCTAACCTGCATGTCTTTGGACTGTGGGGGAAACCGGAGCACCCGGAGGAAACCCACGCGGACACGGGGAGAACATGCAAACTCCGCACAGAAAGGCCCTTGCCGGCCACGGGGCTCGAACCCGGACCTTCTTGCTGTGAGGCGACAGCGCTAACCACTACACCACCATGCTGCCCTATTATTATTATTATTATTAAAATGAAAATTAAAAAGGAAATAAAAATAGAATTTTAAAAAATGGGGAGGTGAGGAAGGGAGGTTGCTCACTGCTGTAGCCGAACATTTCACCTTAGTCCTTATAAAGGGTTTCCTGAAGAGAATCATAAAATTCTAAAAAAGGGCCCCCATATTTTGACAAATGTTCGAGAGGACCCTTTGAGTGTGTGTCTTATTTTTTCCAGCTTTCAGAAATACGTCACATCCTTGATCCAGTGAGTAAAGGATGGCAGGGCATGTTCTTTCCATTTAGTTAGAATTAATCGTCTTGCAAGGACTGTGGTAGAAGCTATGAGTGCATAGGCTTTGTTTGGTAGGAGAGCCCTAGATTCTTCTGATGTCAAACCAAAGAGGGCACAAACTGGGTCAGCGTCAAGTTGGGTTCCAAATATTTCACTGGCAGCTTTGAAGATACTTAACCAGAAAGTGGTGAGGCTCGGACACAACCACAGCATATGCATCAAGTCTGCTGGCTGGCCTTTGCATCGAGGGCATGACGGGTCAGCAGTTGGATAGATCTTTGCCAGCCTAGCATTAGTGAGATAGACTCTGTGAACCAGTTTCAGTTGTATAATGCTATGTTTAGTGGCTATGGATGAAGTGTTTATCAAGTCTAGAATGGATTTCCATTGACCATCAGGTAAAACTGTTCCCAGATCACTCTTTTTAAGTTTTCAGTGGGACGAGGACTAAAGTTGTTGATGAGTTCATTAATCTGGGTCATCAATCCTTTACGCTCTGACTGTAGTTCGAGAATGTGATCGATATATGATTTAATGGGCATAACTGGGAATGATTTGAACGTCTTTTGTACAAAGCTCCTGATTTGCAAATAGCGAAAAAGATTTGAGATAGTTGGGAAAAAGATGCAAATGTACTTTCTATGTACAAATTGTAGATTGTTTTAACCCCTTTGTTAGACCACAAGGTAAATGCAGGGTCTGTACAGGAGGGAGTGAAGATATGAGTTGATTTGATTTGATGGGGAAAGGATAGAGGTTCCTTGTAGCCCAGAATGCCTTCTGAACTGAGCCCAAATTCTGATTAATCAGACTATTGTATTTGAACACAGATTACTGTTAAGAAGGGGCAAAGCTGCACAGATTACAGAGCCCAGGTTGCAATGATATGATGAAAACTCTAATGGCACCCAGTCTGCCTTTTTGGTGATTGGTTTGTCTTCAAACCAGTGTATTCATTTCTGAATGTTGCATGCCCAATAATAAAAAAGAAAATTGGGCAGGGCCACGCCTCCTGAGTGTTTTGGTCGTTGGAGAGAAGTCCTGCCAATTCGACTAGCACTACGTTCAGACTGCAACCTGAAACGACCCATATCCGATTTGTTGTGAAATCCGATTTTTTTGTTAGGCCGTTCACATTACCAATTATATGAGACTTGTATGCGATCTCCAATATGAACGGAAAACGACCCAAAAGTGTCCCGCATGCGCAAATTGACACGTAATAAGCACATCTACGTAATACGTAAACAAAAAAAAAAGCGCACTCTTCAAGTTTGCAAGTAAAGCAT
Organism: Neoarius graeffei; assembly: GCF_027579695.1. Classification (NCBI taxonomy): domain Eukaryota; kingdom Metazoa; phylum Chordata; class Actinopteri; order Siluriformes; family Ariidae; genus Neoarius; species Neoarius graeffei. Next base: position 10,607,664 of record NC_083574.1, read on the forward strand.
GGAGATGAGGCGAGACCTGGCGATGTGGTTTTTGTGGCAGCGGCGGAACTCACACAATAATCTGATTAATGTGGGCAGCAGACTAATGAGACCGAAGGTGTCAAATTACTGGAAATTTCCAGAACAATCTTATAATCTTGTAATACAGGATGATTTAACATCCAAGTCCCTACCAAATCCACCATTAGCTTGATCAATTCTATAAAAGTCTATTTAAATTCTGAAAACTGTACAAATGTTGTTGTTTTCCACCAAAGAGGCGGGATTAGCCAATGCAGAATAGTGACGTTTGTCTCTTGTTGATGACGTGTAGGTCGCATGAATGCGACCTGTCCGGTCAGACTGCAGTCGCATGTGAAAATAACGGATATGCATCGGAATTAGGACCACATATCCAAGCGGCCTGGGTCGCATGTGAAAAAAATCGGATCTGTGTCATTCAGATTGTCAATAACAAATCGGATACAGGTCGCATATGGGCAAAAAAATCGGATATGGGTCGTTTCAGGGTGTAGTCTAGGTTTGTTCCCCCAAATGAAAGAAGTGATATTTTTATCAAGTGTTAAAAAAATACTTTTTAATTAGAATGGGGATGTTCTGGAAAAGATATAAGAACTTTGGTGGTACAATCATTTTAATTAAGTTAACGCCTTTGTCCTGCCAGTGACCAAGGGAAGGAGGCCCAACGATTCATGTCCTGTTTACACGTATTGAAAAGTGCGGTAAAATTCTTTGTGAAAGTGGTTGGGAAGGAGTGAGTGATCGGGAAGGTGTGAGTGATCGCAATCCCCAAATATCTAAAATCATCTCTGACCCTTTCGAAGGGGAAAAGGGTTGAGGGAAGTGATTCTGCTTTAGGGCTTAAAGAAAAAAAAAACTTCGCTCTTCTATAAATTTAACTTATACCCTGGGATTTTCCCAAACTTATTCAAAATATCTAAAATAATAAGGGAGGGATAGAGCTGGATCAGAGACATGCAGAAGCAGGTCATCTGTGTAGAGTGACACCTTAAACACCTGCCTGCCACGACATATGCCTTGAAATTCCCTACAGCATCGCAACGCCACCGCCAAGGGTTCAATGGTCAGTGCGAATAGGAGGGGGGAGAGTGGGCACCCTTGTCTTGTCCCCCTGTCTAATAGGAAATAATCAGATCAAGTATTATGAGAGATTACAGAGGCAAGGGGGGGACGAATAGAGTAATTTGATCCAGGCAATAAATTCATCTTTAAAACCAAATTGTTTGAGCATAAGGAATAAGTATTTCCACTTGACCTGGTCAAAGGCCTTCTCAGCGTCAAGAGATATGACTGCCTTCAGGCATTTAAACCAGGCTGAGTGGACAATGTTAAATAATTTTCTAAGATTTGAGTAGGAGTGCCAGTCCTGAATAAAACCCGTTTGGTCAGGTTGAGATAATGTCTGGGATGACATTCTCCAGGCGCTTGGCCAAGACTTTAGACAACACTTTAAAATCAGCATTTAGCGAGGAGATAGGGCGGTATGATAAGCATAACAGTGGGTCTTTATCCTTCTTTGTTAGCAGAGAGATAGAGGCCTGTCTTCGAGTCATAGGCAAGGTACCGGAGGATAGTGCCTCTTTAAACATTACTTCGAGGATTAGTGCCAATTGTGAAGAAAACTTTTTGTAAAATTCGCTCATGAATCCAACAGGACCAGGTGATTTATTATTTTGCATGGATTTAATAGCCGTAACAATTTCAGAAATAGAAATGTCTGCTTTCAAATTAGACTTTTGTTCTTCCAAGACAGTGGGAATATTTAAATTTTCAAAGACAGTATGTGAGCAGTCAAGGTCATCGCTACACTCTGAGGTGTAAAGGGTAGAGTAGAATCGCAAGAAGGCCTCATTTATGTCATCATGGTCAGTCAACGTCTCTCCTGTATGTGACTGGATCTTTGTGATCGAGCAGGTGGCAGCGGCTTCACAAGCCTCAAGGCCAGTAATTTACCCGCCTTATCCACAAGTTCATAGACTTTGTGTTTGGATTTCAAAATAAGGCGTGTTGCCTCATCCGTGGATAATAGATCAAATTCAGTTTGTAGTCTCAGCCGCTCTTTGTAAAGGCCTGGGGTCTGGGATTGTGTGTATTACAGGTCTATATTAAAAATTTGTTGTGAAATATTAGAAAATTTAACATTTTTCTTTTTTAATTGTGGAGGAATAAGCCATTATTTGTCCTTTGAAGTAAACTTTAAGAGTCTCCCATAGCGTCCCATGTGAAACCTTGAGGGAGGCATTTGTCTCCAAGAAAAATTTTATTTGGGTTGAGATGAACTCTACAAATGTATCATCCGATAATATGAGAGGGTTGAATCTTCAGATTCTGTTGGGGGGAGGGCGATTTGGAAGAACTAACTCAAATAAAATGGTACTGTGGTCTGATATTACAATGCTGTTATAGGAGCAGGATTTACCTTAGGTAACAGTCTATTATCAAGCAGGAAATAATCTATACGGGTATAGCTGTGATGTACATTAGAGAAAAAGGAATAAGCTCTGGAATGGGGGAATTTAAACATCCAGACGTCTGAAAGACCACATTGATTCATAAAGTCACTCACAACCCCAGCTGACCTAGAAAGACTCTGGTGAGTATTTGATGATCTGTCCAATAGGATGTCTAATACGAGATTGAAATTTCCCCCTAATATAATAAATCCATTATCCAGCCTGGGAATCGTCAAGAACATTTTTTTTTTTCAAAAAACCTGCTGTCATCACAGTTACGGGCATATAAATTTACCAAAATCAGTGGGTTATTAAAGGGCTGTCCAACAACAATTATATATCGCCAATTAGGATAGCTAATTACCTCCTCATATTGAAAAGAGATATTTTTGTTTATCAATATCGTCATTCCTCTGGCTTTTGCATTAAATTTGGAGTGATACACCTGGCCAACCCAGTTTCGTTTGAGACTGGCAATGTTGGCATTGCACAAATGAGTTTCTTGTAGGAATGCCAGATCAACCTTCAAATGCTGCAAGTGAGATATGACTTTGTCTTTTGACTGGACTGTTAATCCCTTTGACGTTCCAAGATATAAAATTAGTGGGGTTATGCATCGCTTTATATGACTGACCTACCATGATAGTCTAAGGAATAGAAATAAAGGAGGGGGAAGCAAGATAGGTTGAAAGCCAAGGGATGATATCCTGTTTGAGTATACAACACAGTAAGCAGAGGTTTGGGGTGGGGGGCACAAAAAGAAAAGAAAAAAAGGAACAAAAGGAAAATGATAATACAAGGGGCGGCACAGCGGTGTAGTGGTTAGCGCTGTCACGTCACAGCAAGAAGGTCCTGGGTCTGAGTCCAGCGGCTGATGAGGGCCTTTCTCCCAAAGACATGCAGGTTAGGTTAATTGGTGGCTCTAAATTGACCATAGGGTGTGAATGGTTGTTTATCTCTATGTGTCAGCCCTACGATCATCTGGCGACTTGTCCAGGGTGTACCCCGCCTCTCGCCCAAAGTCAGCTGGGATAGGCTCCAGCTTGCCCGTGACCCTGCACAGGATAAGTGGTTACGGATAATGGATGGATGGATGTAAATTGGATACAACTCCTTGCTAACCTATTGCCTAGTTTTGATCATCGCTTGGTGCTTGATACTACCTTGCACTTTGAACTCTGTCCTTATGAAAAATCAGATATGAGAAAACCTGTCCTCAGACTTGGTAAGCCGCTTAAGTAGTCAGGCAGCCAAACAAAGAAAACGATTTCCTAACTGACATCTATAATCGACCAGCAGTCATTCTGCGTGTGCCAGTGGAGAAAGATAAAAAAGTAAAAAATACTACTACTAGTAATAATAATAATAATAATAATAATAATAATAATAATAATATTAAAAAACATTAAAATTAGAGAAAAATAAAAACCAACCCCCCCCCCCAAAAAAAAAAAAAAAAAAAAAACATTAATTCATAAATAAGATAAAATTAAGTAAGGGCATATCTAAAAAATAAATGAGTGAATAAGAATGATGGTAACAAAAATAATAACCTCAGAGCTGGTATTAATAACAAAGTGTACAATTAGATGTCATTAAGATCTAAGAACATGCATCTGGCAACTCTGTAAGAATTACAGAGAAACCTTTTAAACAAGTAACCACAGCTTAACGTGATATACAATAAACCATCCCAGCATGAACTTATTAGAGCAAAAAAATAGATGTCCTTATGTCTTAGTTGCTTTTGCTGATATTGAGGTGCAGTAATTGAAAGGAAAAAAAAAACTCTGTGACCCAGAGCCTTATATAAAACTAAATTCTTATATAAGAAATGACTACTGGTCAGACCGTGTCCATGAACTAAAGATACAGAAAAAGGGGGCCATGGTATAGCATTACTCTATGAATATTGATAGCACCTTGAGGTATGAAATTTAACTTTTAATTAACAGAATTAAGATGTATAAACTTAATTGCTACTGAGGACTTGTTAATACCTCCATCACAATATACGTATAAACACAATCTACCTTGTAATCATCCCGTAGGTTGTCTATTTTCAAGAAAAGCAGCAGCCTTGGCAGGGGTATTAAACTCATGCCTGGCTCTGCCAACAATCACCCAGAGCTTGGCAGGGAAGAGTAGGCTGAAGTGGGAACCGGGTCTCCTCAGCTGGGCTTTAATGGGGGTAAATAGGGCTCTCTTCCTGGCTACCTCGGCACTGTAGTCTGCATATATGTGGATCTCCGAGCCTCTGTAAGACAGGGTGGATTTCTCTTGGGCAAGTTGCATTATTCTCTGTTTTGTCTGGAAGTGGTGAATGCAGGCTATAAAGGGGCGAGGAGCGCCGTCCTTTCTCCTCTGGGCAGCCACCCCATGTGCCCTGTCCATGGTCAAGGGCCAGGGGAAGGCATCGATGCCAAACATCTCTCCCAGGCAGGTTTCAATGAAAGAGGTCAGATGGGTGCCCTCGGCTTTCTCTGGTATACCTATTATGGTATACGGATGTTGCATTCTATTCTCGAAGTCGTCGGTCTTGAACTTCAGCTGCTCATTTTCCTTCAGGAGGCTGCTAACTGTAGCTTCTAGTTTGGATATTCTCCCCTTGAAGTCATTCATTGACATTTCAATAGCCTGGATTGATTGGTCATGTTTCGCAATCATGGCATAGTTGGAGGACGTCACTCTCCCCAATGGAGAATGAGTGTGCAATGTTGTTATAATATTGCACGTTGTCAAGACAACACAACATCACCCATCGGAGCTCATACAAAGATCCAATGACAAAACTTTTCTATCTGCGCATGCGCACAATCATTTCTTTGTCGGCCAGGAAAGAGAGAAGACACGGCTAATCCAGTGCTACAGTGGTGCTTGGAAGTTTGTGAACCCTTTAGAATTTTCTATATTTCTGCATAAATATGACCTAAAACATCATCAGATTTTCACACAAGTCCTAAAAGTACATAAAGAGAATCCAGTTAAACAAATGAGACAAAAATATTATACTTGGTCATTTATTTATTGAGGAAAATGATCCAATATTACATATCTGTGAGTGGCAAAAGTATGTGAACCTTTGCTTTCAGTATCTGGTGTGACCCCCTTGTGCAGCAATACCGGTAACTGCAACTAAACCTTTCCAGTAACTGTTGATCAGTCCTGCACACCGGCTTGGAGGAATTTTAGTCCATTCCTCCATACAGAACAGCTTCAGCTCTGGGATGTCGGTGGGTTTCCTCACATGAACTGCTCGCTTCAGGTCCTTCCACAACATTTCAATTGGATTAAGGTCAGGACTTTGACTTGGCCATTCCAAAACATTAACTTTATTCTTCTTTAACCATTCTTTTGTAGAATGACTTGTGTGCTTAGGGTCATTGTCTTGCTGCATGAACCTTTTCCACCCTGATGAGCATCAACAATGCTTTTTCTGAGGTCCTCAGAAATCTCCTTTGTTCGTGCCATGATACACTTCCACAAACATGTGTTGTGAAGATCAGACTTTGATAGATCCCTGTTCTTTAAATAAAACAGGGTGCCCACTCACACCTGATTGTCATCCCATTGATTGAAAACGCCTGACTCTAATTTCACCTTCAAATTAACTGCTAATTCCTAGCGGCTTACATACTTATTGGATCATTTTCCTCAATAAATAAATGACCAAGTATAATATTTTTGTCTCATTTGTTTAACTGGGTTCTCTTTATCTACTTTTCGGACTTGTGTGAAAATCTGATGATGTTTTAGGTCATATTTATGCAGAAATATAGAAAATTCTAACGGGTTCACAAACTTTCAAGCACCACTGTAGGTTTAAGCACTAAATAAATAAACAGACTGCTAACTGAAACCAAAGACATGCCGAACACCCGAAAGGCTACCAAAACTTCCTTATATATTCTTCACGCATATTTACAAGAGAAAAACAGACCAACAGATATCGAAAAACTGGAGAAGAGACACGTCAGCGATGTAAAATTATGTAAAAAAGATTCCGTGCTTGCGAGTGACTGACAGTTTGTGCACAAACATGGCTGCGAGGTTTGCTTCATTAAAAGCAGAAGATTTAGAGAGAATTTTGAAAGAGAAAGACAGGCTGAACACCCAAAAGGCTATCAGAACTTCACTGGATATTCTTCAGGCATTTAATCTTCCACATTAAATATATGGAAAAGCTGGAAAAGAGACAAGTCAGAGATATAAAACTTCCGTGCCAGAGAGTGACTGTGACAGTTTAAACACAAACATGGCCGTGAGGCTTGCTTCATTAAGAGGAGAAGATTTAAAGAAACAAAAGCGCTGAACAACCGAAAGGCTACCAAAACTTCACTGGATATTCTTCATGCATATTTACAAGAGAAAAACAGACCAATGGACATCGAAAAACTGGAAAAGAGAGCAATAGCTCTAGCAATATTGTCAAAGTTCTACTTGGAGGTGAGGAAAAGTGATGGAGACTTTTACAAGAGGACTTCACTCAGCAAAGACCCTTTGTTTTGAACAACTGCAATGTAACAATTAACTACGACCAAAAGTAACTGTGAACTTGAACTGTCTACCTGGATATAGCTTGTATATAAACTGGGTTGTTGTTCAGGCTTTTTGGACTTGTACCATTTTTATTGTTAGAACTTTGACTTTGTACAATACATTGGATTGACAGAACACTGAATTACAGTTGATCAGAATCAGCATTCAATATTGATAAGCTACCCCGCTGTTCTTAACTTTTTGTAAAATCTATAATTGTTCAATCGAATGTGTATGCATAATAATATTGTCTGGCTTTTTCATGGTCTATCAGATATATTCCATTCACCTACTCATCTTCGACTCGTTCAATATCATCCTAGCTGAATGGAATATATACTATATTGCCAAAAGTATTTGCTCACCCATCCAAATTATCGGAATCAGGTGTTCCAATCACTTCCATGGCCACAGGTGTATAAAATCAAGCACCTAGGCATGCAGACTGTTTTTACAGTTTGGAGCTGGCCCCTTCCTCTTCCAACATGACTGTGCACCAGTGCACAAAGCAAGGTCCATAAAGACATGGATGACAGAGTCTGGTGTGGATGAACTTGACTGGCCTGCACAGAGTCCTGACCTCAAACCGATAGAACACCTTTGGGATGAATTAGAGTGGAGACTGAGAGCCAGGCCTTCTCGTCCAACATCAGTGTGTGACCTCACAAATGCGCTTCTGGAAGAATGGTCAAAAATTCCCATAAACACACTCCTAAACCTTGTGGACAGCCTTCCCAGCAGAGTTGAAGCTGTTCTAGCTGCAAAGGGTGGACTGACGTCATATTGAACCCTATGGATTAGGAATGGGATGTCACTTAAGCTCATTATGTGAGTCAAGACAGGTGAGCAAATACTTTTGGCAATATAGTGTATCTGATATACCACTCAAAGCCAGCCAATATTATTTAAATAAGTCACTCAGATGTACAACCCCAATTCCAAAAAAGTTGGGACAAAGTACAAATTGTAAATAAAAACAGAATGCAATGATGTGGAAGTTTCAAAATTCCATATTTTATTCAGAATAGAACATAGATGACATATCAAATGTTTAAACTGAGAAAATGTATCATTTAAAGAGAAAAAATAGGTGATTTTAGATTTCATGACAACAACACATCTCAAAAAAGTTGGGACAAGGCCATGTTTACCACTGTGAGACATCCCCTTTTCTCTTTACAACAGTCTGTAAACGTCTGGGGACTGAGGAGACAAGTTGCTCAAGTTTAGGGATAGGAATGTTAACCCATTCTTGTCTAATGTAGGATTCTAGTTGCTCAACTGTCTTAGGTCTTTTTTGTCGTATCTTCCGTTTTATGATGCGCCAAATGTTTTCTATGGGGGAAAGATGTGGACTGCAGGCTGGCCAGTTCAGTACCCGGACCCTTCTTCTACGCAGCCATGATGCTGTAATTGATGCAGTATGTGGTTTGGCATTGTCATGTTGGAAAATGCAAGGTCTTCCCTGAAAGAGACGTCGTCTGGATGGGAGCATATGTTGCTCTAGAACCTGGATATACCTTTCAGCATTGATGGTGTCTTTCCAGATGTGTAAGCTGCCCATGCCACACCCACTAATGCAACCCCATGCCATCAGAGATGCAGGCTTCTGAACTGAGCACTGATAACTTGGGTCATCCTTCTCCTCTTTAGTCCAAATGACACGGCGTCCCTGATTTCCATAAAGAACTTCAAATTTTGATTCGTCTGACCACAGAACAGTTTTCCACTTTGCCACAGTCCATTTTAAATGAGCCTTGGCCCAGAGAAGACGTCTGCACTTCTGGATCATGTTTAGATACGACTTCTTCTTTGAACTATAGAGTTTTAGCTGGCAACGGCGGATGGCACAGTGAATTGTGTTCACAGATAATGTTCTCTGGAAATATTCCTGAGCCCATTTTGTGATTTCCAATACAGAAGCATGCCTGTATGTCATGCAGTGCCGTCTAAGGGCCCGAAGATCACGGGCACCCAGTATGGTTTTCCGGCCTTGACCCTTACGCACAGAGATTCTTCCAGATTCTCTGAATCTTTTGATGATATTATGCACTGTAGATGATGATATGTTCAAACTCTGCACTGTCGAACTCCTTTCTGATATTGGTCCACTATTTGTCCGCGCAGAATTAGGGGGATTGGTGATCCTCTTCCCATCTTTACTTCTGAGAGCCACTGCCACTCCAAGATGCTCTTTTTATACCCAGTCATGTTAATGACCTATTGCCAATTGACCTAATGAGTTGCAATTTGGTCCTCCAGCTGTTCCTTTTTTGTACCTTTAACTTTTCCAGCCTCTTATTGCTCCTGTCCCAACTTTTTTGAGATGTGTTGCTGTCATGAAATTTCAAATGAGCCAATATTTGGCATGAAATTTCAAAATGTCTCACTTTTGACATTTGATATGTTGCTATGTTCTATTGTGAATACAATATCAGTTTTTGAGATTTGTAAATTATTGCATTCCGTTTTTATTTACAATTTATACTTTGTCCCAACTTTTTTGGAATTGGGGTTGTATTTCATGTGAAAAATTTTGACTTTTTTCAAAACGGGAAGATAAACTTCATATCTTTAAGCCAATGTGTGATTTTTGTTTTATTATATAGAAACATTCACAAACAAAAAGTACCCCCATTTATCAAAACAATTCATTGATTTCCTCACGAGTGAGAACGTTGAAAAATGTGTCACGGTTGTAGTTCATATGAAAAATATGGGTGGTGTATTTCCCAATAAAACTCTATGTAATATATATTTCAGCACTCTAATATCTAGGTAATATATATTTCAGCACTGCTTCAAAGCGGAGCTCCTGATGAGTATAAAATGTGTTAGTACATAATCCCATGTTATTTTTTTGATAAAAGCATATTAAAAATAAGCGCTGGATAAAAACCCATCTATCTTATGTAAATAAAGATACAAATTTCAATGTCCAGTGGTCAAGTGTTTATGAGATACGTTGCCTTGCACTTACGATCGGGTTCCTTGTGGTGGTACATGAATGTCATACAGTTGCAAAAGCCATCAAAAATCATATTGATTTATTACCATATTCTTTTAAGTACGGAGCTTTGGTCCGTGCGCTGCTCTTATAATTCTTTGGAAGTTGTTTGATTTCTTGTAAGCATTTTTATTTTATATATATATATATATATATATATATATGAAGTGTATATGGTATATAGTATATATTTATTTTTGTAATTATATATTTATATAGATATTCATGAAGTGTATATATGGTATATATATGGTATATATTTTTATAGGTGTATTAATGAAGTTTGGATTTCGGGGTAGTTAAAAAGGGGTGGGAAATTAAAAAAGTATTGTACTTCTCTGTGTAATTTACTTAGTTACCTTTAAAATCAACAACTACACACAACAGAGCGGCCTGGCAGCCAAAATTCTCTCAAAATCTGCTTTTTACAAAGCAAACCTTGCAACCTTGTTTGTTTACAAACTGTCACAGTCACTCACTAGTGCAGAAGTTTTACATCTCCGACGTGTCTCTTTTCCAGCTTTTTGATGTCCGTTGGTATGTTTTTCTCTTGTAAATATGCATGAAGAACATATCATAAAGTTTTGGTAGCCTTTCAGGTGTTCAGTGCATCTTTAGTTTCAGTTTAGTGCTGGCCCCTCTTCTCTTCACCCTGTACACCGCAGACTTCTGCTACAACTCGAAGCTGTGTCACATTCAGAAGTTTGCCGATGACACAGCCATCGTTGGGTGTATCAGTGACGAAAGAGAAGAGGAGTATAGGAGCCTGGTGAGAGACTTTGCTGTGTGGTGCAACAGGAACCATCTGCAGCTCAACACCTCGAAGACCAAGGAGCTGGTCATTGACTTTGGGAAGTCCAGACCAAGGTCATGACCAGTTCTGATCGAGGGAGTCGAGGTGGAGGCTGTGGATTCCTACAAGTACCTCGGGCTGTGGCTGGACAGCAAGCTGGACTGGACTTGCAACACCAAACACTTCTACAGGAAGGGACAGAGCAGGCTATACTTCCTTAGGAGGCTGCGGTCCTTTAACATCTGCAGGAAACTCCTGTGGATGTTCTATCAGTCTGTGGTCGCCAGTGTCCTGTTTTACACCGTGGTGTGCTGGGGGGGCAGCACATCCAAGAAGGACACATCCAGGCTGGACAAACTGATCAGGCGGGCTGGCTCTGTGGTTGGCATGAAGCTGGACTCTCTGGTGACGGTGGCAGAGAAGAGGTCTATGGACAAATTAGTGAACATCATGGACGATGCCAGTCACCCTCTGCACACCATCATCAGCAACCAGAGGAGCCTGTTCAGTGACAGAATGCTCCTTCCCAAGTGCAGGACGAACAGACTCAAAAACTCCTTTGTCCCTCACGCCATCAGACTGTACAACTCCTCTCTGGGGGGGGAGGGGTAACAGGAGGACAGAGGATGGGAAGGAGCAGTAGCCTAGCCTAACAATAAGCAATACCGGACAATGTGCAATATAATGTGCAATATCTCTCCTGCCACCACCCTCCCCTTCCCCCCCTTCTTCCCCCCCTTCCCCATATCTTATTCTTTTTATATTTGTATATGTAAATAATTTATTTTAATTTATCTAGAAGTTTGTCTCTATTTATTTTCTTTGTTTATCTGTAATGATGCTGCTGGAATCTTAATTTCCCTGAGGGAACCCGTCCAAAGGGATCAATAAAGTTTTATCTAATCTAATCTAATCTAATCTAATCTAATCTAATCTAATCTAATCTAATCTAATCTAATCTAATCTAATCTAAACCTAGCACTGGATTAACCTCGTCTTCTCTCTTTCCTGGCCAACAAAGAAATGATTGTGTGCAGGCACAGCAGAAAAGTTGTGTCACTGGCTCGTCGTATGAGCTCTGATGTGTGACATCGTGTTGTCTTGATAACATGCAATATTATAATACTGCACACTCATTCTCCATTAGAGAGAGTGGCGTAATACATGGAGGATAAGCGATATGATAACAATATTGGATGCCATCAATAAACCCACTAGAAGGGAATAGAATACATGTTTTTATTTCATGGAAAAAGTGGCCCGTATATATAATATGTTTTATACAACAGTTAGTTCCAGTCCACTAATTTGATTGGTTGAGCAGCGTTCCAAGAGTGCTGATATTTTACAGTAACAGCACTGGGACGTTTCACTGTGTGTATCACTCTATTCGTCGCGTACAACACCACTAGTTCGAACTGGTTACTGTTAATTTATCGTTTAAAATGATTTACACTACCATTCAAAAGTTTGGGGTCACTTTGAAATGTCCTTATTTTTGAAAGAAAAGCACTGTTCTTTTCAATGAAGATCACTTTAAACTAATCAGAAATACAGTCTATACATTGCTAATGTGGTAAATGACTATTCTAGCTGCAAATGTGTGGTTTTTGGTGCAATATCTCCATAGGTGTATAGAGGCCCATTTCCAGCAACTCTCACTCCAGTGTTCTAATGGTACAGTGTGTTTGCTCATTGCCTCAGAAGGCTAATGGATGATTAGAAAACCCTTGTACAATCATGTTAGCACAGCTGAAAACAGTTGAGCTCTTTAGAGAAGCTATAAAACTGACCTTCCTTTGAGCAGATTGAGTTTCTGGAGCATCACATTTGTGGGGTTGATTAAATGCTCAAAATGGCCAGAAAAATGTCTCGACTATATTTTCTATTCATTTTACAACTTATGGTGGTAAATAAAAGTGTGACTTTTCATGGAAAACACAAAATTGTCTGGGTGACCCCAAACTTTTGAACGGTAGTGTAATGTTTTACCTAATTAGCATAATTAATACTCAAGAAATACTTATTTGCGTAATTGGTTTTTAATAATTTTTCAAACTTTGTATTCAGAATACAACCATCTATGTGCCTGCTAATTTCCATGTCAATCTTGAAATTAAAAGTTATTAACAAAAAAAACCCATTTGATCTCATTGGTTAATGAGGCCCATTTTGGACCATGTGATCCTCATACCGTACAGAATATTACGGCCGTTTTCTAAAAACGAAGCTGTTTTTTCAATCTTTGATTTGTAATATCTCAAGAACGGATACATATATTTTAATTCTGCAAAAAGTATGTTGTTCAGCATTCAATTGTGAATTCAATGACAGCAGTTTCAAACAAACAATTTGGATTGAATTTGAATTTTCACCTAATATGCCGAATTAAATGTTGTGTGTAATTGTTAATAAGTGTTCCAGTTGTTTTTATATCTTTCTGCACAGATCTTGATTAGTTATAAAGGTTGTTCGGTGCACCATATGACATTATAATACATAGTGACACTTATAATATGATGGGTTTCTCAATGATGGAATGATTTATAGCACTTTATGAAAGCTTTTTGAGGAATTATTCGAGTTTATTAAAGACGTAGAAGGAATCATAACCAATTATAACCAATTGGAATTATAATCACCATATATTACAATGATTTCCGTAGAAATACGGGCGTCATAGATAGAAAATTAATTGTACCGTTTGTAGACGTATTTGGATTGGTTGAGGCAGATCAGATGTGTCGTGAACGCGTGCCTGATCTGTAATCAGAAACGCATATGAGCATGTCTTTGAACCGAGCCGAGTGACGATGAACCGAGAAGACCCTCTCTGCTGAGACAGATGGGGAGCCAACAGAGGCGTTTGACCTATATTAATACCTCTCTACACACGTGGACATGTTTAAGAGAGTGTGTGTTTGTGTGTGCGAGTGTGTGTTGGTTCATGTGTGTAAAAAGAAGGCTAATTACCTCCCCGTCCTTCGCTGTCTGCTGGTTTCACCTGGATGGGCCGGTTCATCTGAAAAGAGAGAGAGAGAGAAAGGGAGGGTTGGTTAGATTATTGCAAAGTTTTGTGTGTGTGTGTGGTGGGTCATGCCAGGCCATAGGATCAGTCCAACTGAAAATACTGACCATGCAATCCCATTTTGACCATTTCATCTGACACCACAGCAACTAATCAACAATTTTACTATTTTTATTTCGTAAAGAACAACTTTCCAGTTGTATCCATTTATACTAGTTACATTTAATGGTATGGAATGTCCAAGAAACAAGTTAGTTCCTGTTATCACTTGCATTATATGAGATACAAACAGTCGTTCCTTCACCAACACACCTCTCTCTCTCTCTCTCTCTCTTTTTATCCCCCAGCATATAATGCAGGGGGATATAGCTATTGCTCTGTCCGTCCATCTGTAAACATTTTAGTTTCCGGAGCAT